>NC_064630.1:307762806-308111806 GCF_023864275.1 Schistocerca cancellata
GTTTCACAGTAAAATATAGATAAATACAATGAAATGTCAACAGGCTTCTACCTAAATGTACACATACAGTGAAGAAATGTCCTTACTTATTAAAAGAAAGCATTTAAATTACAAATATTTGCATATAATTCAGAAAAAAATTATACATTGGTAGCAGGTGCCATGTATCCTGCATTTTCGATGTTACAAACTAACTTATTCAGAATTCTATTTTATTGGTCTCTGATTGGACTGGTACAGTCCATAAACCTGGTGTAGAAGTACGAAACTGGAATTTGGTATCAATAATTACACGTCTGTCGTTTGAAACTGATAAACAAAATTTTATTCAAAATAATCTCCATTACTATTTATACATTTCTCCCACCTCTCTGGCAGGGTATGAATGTAGCGAACCAGTGAGCGAGCCACTTTCGTACATTTTCATTCGAATTGAAGCGTTGTTCAGCGAGAATGTGCCCCAGTGATGCAAACAGATGATAATCGGACGGAGCCAAGTCTAGAGAATAAGCCGCATGCCCTAGTATTTCCCAGCTGAACGCCTCGATCGTTTCCCTGACTCGTTTTGCTGTGTGTGATGCGGCGTTATCATGGAGCAATATGACTTTGTGTTGCGTTTTTCCATATTCCGGTCGGTTTTTACATAATCCTCGATTTAAATTGATCATTTGATGTTGGCAGCTGCTAATAGATGACACCCTGCTGATACCACCAAACACAGAACATTGCCTTCTTTCCAAAGCGATTTGGTCTTGCAGTGGATGTCGATGGTTTGCCTGGATTCACCCATGATTTACGACGCTTAGAATTCTCGAAATATATCCACTTTTCATTGCCTGTCACTATTCGATGGAGAAACGACTTTCTTTTGCATATGGCGAGCAGCATTTCACGAGTGGTCTTTCAGTTTGCTTGCTGTCTTTCATTCAGTTTATTCAGAACTATTTCCCCACTTTCTGCACCTTTCGCGTAGCTTTCAACCGCAGAGAAACGGCTTTCTGCATCACATACAACTGCTCCGCTAGACCTGTTGAGTTTGAGTATCATCGCCATCCAATAAGGCCTGCAATTCGTTGTCTTCGAAATTTTCGGTATTTTCCCACGCTCGTCATTCCCCAAGTCAAAATAAACACTTTTGAATTTTTTTGAACTACTCGAAACACTGTGTTTTCCTAAGAGCATGTTCGCCGAAATCTTCGACAAGCATTCCATGCGATTCTGCAGCAGGTTTCTTCCACTGATAATAGAAAACGAATGCCGAGGGCAAATCGTAGTTCGTAGGCACAAAACAAGACATGTTTACGGGTTTGAAACAGATACCGATGTATGGAACTTGGGTTACTGTGTGTTGACTTTCTTCGTCAGTCGTCTCCGGAAGCAGATTGCGCTGCAGATCTTGATCGCCAGTTTTGATGATCTCATTTCTGCTACTTTTCATTAGTTTCATCTTTCTTCGTTACTCATTAGAGTGTTCATTTCATTCAACACGTCCTGTGATTGTTCTTCACTTTTGTATGATGAGATGTGACAACAGTTTCATAATCTTTGTCACAGGAAGTTCTGTATACCTGAACACATGGATGGAATAAATCTCTTTGGCAATCAGAGGTAAGGTTACTACGTGTAGAGTACGTTACTTGTTTCTTGTCTGCCAAGGTTATATGGCATTGTTTTGTTTCCAGTTACAGTAAGGAGACCAATTTCAGGATGCTGTCTTTCCCCGTCTGCAAATAAGGACTGACGTAACAAGTACTTTGCTATAATCACTAAAACTTGAGCAACACTCTTGAGGTAGTTCATTCATTTCGCGACGTATTTGGAGAATAAATTTATGTTTAGCAAATTTTTGTCTTGTAGCCTTCTAATGATTGCTGCTTATGTCTTCAGAAATTGATTAGAAGTTAAATGTTTTGGTTTGTGTCCAGGAATTTGTTTTCTTTTCTTAATATAGTTCAAGAAACACAACAAATAGCATTTTGTTTCTGTGCTTGTGACGAAGTTACTGTTAACGACGATGCTTAGCAGGCACGTGTATATCTAACCGTCCAAGTTTTCTAGGTTAATGTATAGGAACTTAATTGTAATTTAAAGAAAAACACCACTGCATACAATGGAAAATACTGGTGCCTTGTTTCCCAAGTCATGAGTCTATAAATAGAGCTGTAATGGTTGCCCACATTGGTGAAACAGAGAGAGCTGTGAAGACAAGATGTACAGAACATCTGTTAGGTAAGGAAGAAGTTTATGTACATAATTCTACGTTTTCCGAATACTTACTGATTGCTATTCACACGGTGACTAATTTGGAAGACAGTTATTTTGCACACAGAAGTCAAAGGATCTTCGGGTAGAACTAGAGCTCTTTAAAGGTCTAGATCTCAGGGAAGGAAGTTTAGAATGACCAGCGGCATCTTGCTTCCAAACAATTTTTCGAAATCTTCACACGTATACTGTTCATAAAATCTTCACACAGTTGCCAGCAGCCATTACGAGTTGCCCATTCCTGAAAATTCCAACACAAGTTATTTGTGTACACGTGTTCGTTTCCTCGTTTTGTATTTTGTGAAGACAATGATTTTCACAATGTGTTCACTCATTAACTTTATTACTAATCATAGCGTGTAGGCTTTCACGGCCGGCGTCTTCAGTAATTAAAACTTCCGGGCTAAGAGGCCGTGGTCCAATAATAGAAATACTTCTCCCTGACGTTTCGTTGCCAGCTGCGGGCAACATCATCTGAGGTGAGTCTACGACTGGCTGCTAGGCCGTGGAGGTCCTGTTTATATAGAGCGCATAGAGGCCGCCACCACTCGTCACATGTTGTCAACAGTAAAACTATCTCTGGCTGCCATCATTACTCTCGATCGAAGGTAATCGATTGTCACATCTTTGGTACAGAGTCGATCGCCATATCTTATCTAGCTTCAAGCCTTCTTCTTTCCTGTTAAAATTATTGTGGTGTTTAAAAATCTCTACTGCCTCTCTATACATACGTGTGTAATAATGCGATGTCTTAGCTAGCACGCTCGTCTCACTAAATTTTATTTCATGGTCACCCGTTTCAAAACCATGTTCCGCTACAGCCGATTTGTCCGTGTGTCCCAGTCGACAATTCCTTTTATGTTCAGTTAGGCGAGTATCGATGCTTCTTTTTGTGGTTCCAATGTAAACCTTCCCACAACTACACGGAATCTTATAGACACCAGGAGTAGCTAGAGGGTGTCGTGCATCTTTCGCCGATCTTAAGCATTCACTAATCTTCTTGGTGGGTCTGAAGATTGTTTCAACTCTGAACTTGGCCAGCACTTTCCCGATACGGTCCGTAATATTGTGGATGAATGGAAGAAAAACTTTCCCCACCGATGGTTGTTGTTGTTGCACGTTTTCGGACATTTTTCTTCTGGGATGGAGTGCTCTATCTATCTCCTTGCCAGCGTACCCATTTTTCTGGAAAGCGGTTCGCAAGTGGTTTAGTTCCTCTTGCAAATAAGCTGGCTCACAGATTTTATTAGCCCTGTCCACCAATGCCTTGATAATACCTCTCTTCTGCCTGGGATGATGGTTTGAATCCTTATGAATATAACGATCGGTATGCGTATCTTTTCTGTAGACTTTGTGACCCAGAGTCCCATCTGCTCGTTTAATTACTGAGACGTCCAAAAAATTTATCTGTCCGTTACTTTCTGTCTCCATAGTGAATTGTATTTTTGAATTGATGCTATTCAAATGCTTCAAAAAAAACGGTTCAGTTCTTCTTCACCGTGATTCCATATGACAAAAGTGTCGTCCACATACCGATACCACTTCAAAGGCCTTTTTCTAGCTGACTGCAGTGCTTGCTGTTCAAAAAAGTAACGGACAGATAAATTTTTTGGACGTCTCAGTAATTAAACATCGCATTATTACACACGTATGTATAGAGAGGTTGTAGAGATTTTTAAACACCACAATAATTTTGACAGGAAAGAAGAAGGCTTGAAGCTAGATAAGATATGGCGATCGACTCTGTACCAAAGATGTGACAATCGATTACCTTCGATCGAGAGTAATGATGCCAGCCAGAGATAGTTTTACTGTTGACAACATGTGACGAGTGGTGGCGCCCTCTACGCGCTCTATATAAACAGGACCTCCACGGCCTAGCAGCCAGTCGTAGACTCACCTCAGATGATGTTGCCCGCAGCTGGCAACGAAACGTCAGGGAGAAGTATTTCTATTATTGGACCACGGCCTCTTAGCCCGGAAGTGTTAATTACTGAACTTTATTACTGTTTGTACGATAATGTTCTTGTGGTCGAGTTTCAATGTAAGTTAGCGTAGTTTATTTTACAATAGTCTTTTAACATTCTTTATTTCTCACTGTTCCCTCACCCCCGACCGCTCTCAATGCATTTTCACTTGTTGGCCGTTTATGCAGCAAGCGTACTCTGAACTCGGCACACGCGCCACCTGACTCGTTTTCAGGGTTCCTGGTTTTCACGCTCTCCGTCAGGCGGCGTGCAGCTCAGAACATGACCTGACATTTTATTTGTTTGGTTTTATTTCTAGACTTTAACTATACTTACTTGAACAGCACTTATCATAGGGCCAACATTTTTAAAAATACATTATGTGATCAAAAGTATCCAGACACCACCAAAATCATACGTTTTTCATATTAGGTGCATTGTGCTGCCATCTGCTGCCGGGTACTCCATATCAACGACCTCTGTAGTCATTAAACATCGTGAGAGAGCAGAATGGGGCGCTCCGCGGAAATCACGGACTTCGAACATGGTCAGGTGATTGGATGTCACTTGTGTCATACTTCTGTACGCGAGATTTCCACAGTCCTAAACATCTCTAGGCCCACTCTTTCAGATGTGATAGTGAAGTGAAAACGTTCAGCACAAAAGCGTACAGGCCGACCTCGTCTGTTGACAAACAGACACCGCCGACATTAAAAGAAGGTCGTAGTGTGTAGTAGGCAGACATCTATTCAGACCATCACACAGGAATTCCTAACTGCATCAGAATCCACTACAAGTACTATGACAGTTAGGCGGAAGATGAGAAAATTTGGATTTCATGGTCGAGCGGCTGTTCATAAGCCACACATCACAATAGTAAATGCCACTCGACGCTTCGCGTGGTATAAGGAACGTAAACCCTGGACGATTGAACAGTGGAAAAAGATTGTGAAGAGTGACGAATCACGGTACACCATGTGGCGATCCGATGGCAGGGTGTGGGTATGGCGAATGCCCAGTGACCGTCATCTGCCAGCGTGTGTAGTGCAAACAGCCATAGTGTGGTCGTGTTTTTCATGGAGGGGTCTTGTACTCCTTTTTTTGTATGGCACTATCACAGCACAGGCCTACATTGATGTTTTAAGCATCTTTTTGCTTCCCACTGTCGAAGAGCAATTCGGGGATGGCAATTGCATCGTTAAACACTATCGAGCACCTGTTCATAATGCACGGCCTGTGGCGGAGTGGTTACTCGACAATAACATCCCTGTAAAGGACTAGCCTGCACAGAGTCCTGACCTGAATCCTGTAGAACACCTTTTCGATGTTTAGAACGTCAGGCCTCACCCACCGACATCGATACCTCTCCTCAGTGCAGCACTCCGTAGAGAATGGTCTGTATTCCTCAAGAAACTTTCCAGTACTTGATTGAACGTATGCCTGCGAAAGTGGAAGCTGTCATCAAGGCTAAGGATGGGCCAACACCATATTGAATTGCAGCATTACCGATGGAGGGCGCCACGAAATAGTAAGACATTTTCGGCCAGGTGCCCGGATACTTTTGATTACGTAGTGTATGAGACGTGGTACTACAGGCGAAAGTTAAAAATTACGTGTACTGATAAAGTAAGGAATGAGGAGATTCTGTGCAGAATCAGAGAGGAAAGGAATATGTGGAAAACACTGAAAAGGGAAGGGACAGGATGATAGGACAGCTGTTAAGACATCAGGGAGTAGCTAGTGGGAGCAGTACAGGGCAAAAACTGTAGAGGATGCCGGAGATTGGAATACATTCAGCAAATAATTGAGGGCGTAGATTGAAAGTGCTACTCTGAGATGAAGAGGTTGGCACGGGAGAGGAATTTATTGTGAGCCGCATCAAACCAGTCAGCAGACTGATTACTGAAAAAATAAAGATTAAAGTTTACATGACTTCCATAATCAGTACTTTGTACGTAAACGTTACATATTTAGGAGCATAAATATAAATGTTCCAATTTCACTGGTTATAGGTATGTCATCAACGAATCTTATCATTGGTAAAACTTTATCAAAATAGTTTACAAAAATGTTTTAATTGTCTTGAGCACAGTTATATGATACTTTACAAGTGATGACTAGTTTCGGTCCCTAAACAACCGTCTGTAAAAGTAACAAGAAACTTAAAACTGCCTCAGGTTATTTTTTTTTTACATGTTTCCTTTTCATGTTAAGTATTTCCATTCAGATACAGAGTTCCATGATACACTATCAGACGACGGCGTACTAGGCTACAGTGAATGCAGGCACAGTCTCTAAAGGTAAATTTCTGTGGTGTTACTTTTAGATAACTGAGGACAGCTGTTTAGCAACCGAAACTAGTAATCACTGACGAACAGCAGTCAGCATCGTTGCATGAACCAGGCGCCTACTGCGGAAGCCCATAAACACCAACGTTCGCTCAACGCTCGTTAAGGAAACACTGTTGCTAGCATCTTGGTTCATAAGGGTGGTCAGTTAACAGTTGCACGTCCATCCGTCGGTACACATCTCCGCATCCGTTCTTCACCCCTGTCATCTACCGCCTGTGGTGCATCACAGTTACCGTAGTGCTGATTTTGGGTACCGCCATTTTTGCCAGGCACGGTATACTTTAACCGCGGCGGCAAGAGATGAGTTTACAAACTTAACCGTTTCGGAAATGTTTCCACGCTTGCCCGAAAGCCAAAGATCATGCCCCTCTGAACGACAGATAAATCGCTCCATTTCCGCATTACGACAATGCCTGCACTGATTTATGCGTACCCCTACAAACTTTATGTACTCTCCACTGCTAGGGCTGCCATCTGTCTGTAATGGTTATTGCTCATTGACGTCGAACATAGGTGGTGATCACATTAATGTGGCTAGACCGTGTAGAATAGCGTTCAGATAATAGCTTCTTTTCAGATGCATACTTTCATGTACTTTTTAATCTAATTGAGCCAATTTGGATCCCTCGATAGAGAGAGAGGGGGGGAGGGAGGGAGGGAGAGAGATAGAGATGTGCTCCTTTGGCCCACTTTCGAACAATCTTCTAAGTGAGGATGGCTCCCACAATGCTTCCGTTATCTCGTGGGTAATTTGCCACGACATGTCTTCCCCGCCATAAGGGCCAAAGAGGGTGTTATAGGCCTCTAATACGATTTCTCGTGATTTTAGTCTCAATGGCTAACCACTTCCAAGAGCACCATTGGTCTCTATGGAGCACTCTAGACGATGTAGAACTGCTGCTAGGCTCTCGCGTGACCTTTCCGACGGTTTTATACCGGTTTTTATTATTATTGGTTAGTTTAAGAGTAATGGCTTGTGAATGAGAGTTACGATGCAGTTCATAGCGTTGTTATGAATTCTCCCGGACACACACCATTTTTATCTCTAACAATAATCCTTACCTAACAAATGTTACCTCTGCGTCCACAATACTGGCCTCATTTGTACTGGAACTGCAGTCCATGTCGGGCTCTTTATTGGACCATAACGCGTCAGAAAATTTCAAGAGTTCTGTAACTTGAACTGCTGCTGGATTAATTCCAAAGAAGTGCGCCAGTGCAGTAATAGGACAAGGCGTCGGTTCTTCGTCTTCTATTGTTGACTGAAACGGACTGTTGCTGTATGTCACTCGAATCCTTAGACTCTGACTACTGAGTGATGTAGTCGACAATTCAGAAGAGATGTCGTTATTTAATTCAAGTACTGAACGTTGATCAAAGTGACAAAACCACAGTGATCACTAAGTTCACATCGACAGACCACCTAACAAATCCATGAGCCATAAAAATTATTATGATCATCGTTATCCAACTCCAGTTTCCCGGGTGTGGTGTACAAGCGTCAGCCATCTCCTTCTGTCTTCATACGTCTTCTGTTCCACGACAGCTTTCCATTTGTGTCCTTTCTCCTCCACGTCTTACAGTCCCTGTCCAGCGTTTTCTTGATCTTCCCCGTGGTCTTCTTCCTACGAGGTTCAGGTCAAAATACTTTTTGGCCGGTCTTTGGCTGTTCATTCTCATTATGTGCCCATCCATACCTCTGGAGCTCGCGTTTCTTTATGACACTGGTAACAGAAACCTCAATACCAGCTGCCGCACTGGGAACCCGCACGGTCTGAGGCGCCTTGTCACAGATCGCGCGGCTCCCTACGACGGAGGCTCGAATCCTCCCTCTGGCACGGTTGTGTGTGTTGTCCTTAGCTTCATTTAGTTTATGTTAGGTTAAGTAGTATGTAAGCCTAGGAACCGATGACCTCAGCAGTTTGGTGCCATAGGAACTTACAAAATCAATAACAGGTACTTTTCTATTCACCTCATTCCTGATTTTGTCCTTTCTGGTCCACATCTGATCTTACGGTCTCTGTTCATAGCTCTAATGAACCTTAGTTCTGTTGCCCGAATTCTGCTGAGGTCTTTGTTTAGTAGGGTACATTTTTCTAAAGCATTTGTTAGGATTGGTGCGAAACAGGTGTGGTACAAGGTCGCTTGTACTTTTCGTGGCATTTTACCTTGCCAGGGAAGATTTCTTATTTCAGTCTAAAAACTGGACGCTTTCTGTGTACTGCTGATTATTTCCTGCTTAATGATGTTGTCTTTCGAGATCATGCTTCCTGATGATGATGATGATGATGATGAAGTCCTATGCTTATTGACAGAGCGTAGGGAAACGATGCGGGAGATCCGGACCGCCATACTAGGCAAGGTCTTAATGGAGGTGGTTTGCCGTTGCCTTCTTCTGACCATAATGGGGATGAATGATGATGAAGACACCACAACAGCACCCAGTCACCTCGAGGCAGGTGAAAATGCTTCCTAGGTACTTGAAATGTGGAACAGATTCTACTTTGACTCCTTCTAGAAATATATTTGAGGCTGTTTCTTGCCTGTCTTTGTTTTACTCATTTTTAGGCCAAAATTTTTGAATGTGTTTTTTCAATCATTAAGTTTCTTCTGTGCAAAAATCATCAGTAAAAAACAGGGCATTCGGTTTACTGTATATTTTGTTGACAGATTTTATGATCTTGTCCAAAATGGGAGTGGATAGGGCACTTCCTTGTTGGACACCTCTCTTTGTTTCAAACATTCTGATCGTCCGTTGACTATCTGGACATAGCTGTAACACTTTTGGTATAGCATCTTTATTTTATGAGTTAGGTACTTTGGTACGTTTTGGTTTTCCAGATATTCCCATATGTTGTTTAGAAGAACACTATCATACGATTTTTCAATGTCTACAGATAATACAATCACAAGATTTCTTCCATATTCCCAGTACTTTCCTGTCAGTATTCTTACTGAAAAAAAAGTCCATAGTACCTCGGTCTTTCTTGAATCCATGTTCATCCTCAAGCTACGCTTCTATTATCTTTCTAATTCTCATTTCTGTTACCTTTTCTAACAGCTTCACGGTGTGTGACAGCAGCGTGATGCCTCTGTAATTTCCACATTTTCGTCAACTGCCCTTTTCTTCTGGGATTTTGTTTTCTTCCCAAACCACTCATGACAATCTATATAGCCAATTTAAACCTAATATTCCAGCTGCTTTTCTCATGTCTGAACTGAGATCATCAAAGTCTGTCAACTTTCCATTCCGTGTGCTCTTTATTGCTGTTTCTACCTCACGCTATGTTAATTGGTGTCCGTTGGTTTGGGCTTCATTAATTACTCAGCATTCGTTGATGGTTATGTTGTCCCCTTCAACATTTAGCAGCAGACTGTAGTACTTTTTTATTTAATTCCTGATCCCTTCCTCTGCTCGTATTAAGTTACCGTCGTCTGTTTTCAGGGCAAGGATATTTACATATTCATTTCGCTTACTCTTTAGGACTTAGTATAGTAATTTCCTATTTCCCTGACTGTCTTTCTCTATCCTTGTAGTACATTCTTCCCAGCAGTCCCTTTTCATTCTGGATCAGTCTTTTTACAGCTACTTTCTTTCTCCGATACTCTTTAGCTAGATTTCAATTGCTAATTCAGTCCATCTACCATCTGTTTTCTGTTTTTCATGTTCAAATTTTCTTTTCAGTACGTTCCTGTCTTTTACTGCTGTCTTTACCCGATCATTCCACCAAGGTGTTTCCTTCTCTTTTGGTGTGGCACTCGTTTTTCCGCAGATGTCCGTGGATTCTCTAACAAGGATTTCTTTGAATAAGGACCATTCTTCTTCTACTCCCTCTTTCTCAGTTTTGGGTAACTTGGCTGTTATTCATGCTGCATACTTTCTATTCTTTTCCATGTCCTTCAACAACCAAAATTTAATCTTTGTCATTCTCTTTTGTTTAAATTTTGGCATCTGAACATCTTTAGGTCAGCAGCTAGCAACCAGTGATCGCTATCCAGGCACTCACTGGGTATGACTAGCATCTGTAGCATACTCACCAGCTTTTCTATCAGTGATGATAAGTCTATCATAGTCTTGAGCTTAACATCCCAGATGTATCTCGTTATTTTATGACTTTTCCTCTTCTGATACCATGTGTTCTGTATGGACAAATCGTTTCGCACACAGAAATCAATTATGTTCTCTCCATTCGGGTTTCTCTTCCCATAACAACGAGGACCGATGATGTTTCCAAATCCTAGTCTTGAGCATTCAGGTCGTCCATAGCGATGGTGTTCTTCTCTGTTATATGTTCTTCAAGTCCATTAAGGAAATGCTCTTTCTCCTCCACGGTGCTTCCTGTCTGTGGGCGCTGATGACCTCGATGTTGAGCGCCCATAAACCCCAACACACACACACTCCTGTCTGTGGTGCATATACTTGCAAAACAGTATGCTGTGTATTACCAGCACTTAGTCTCATTTGGATGCTCCTGTCACAGACGTATTTGACTCCTGTCTGTATGTCTATACCATTATGGACGAGGAGGCCAACACCGTTTTTGGGCTCCCTGATGTTAGCACTCCATTATAGCACATATCCATTTCTCAGTGATTTCTTCCCACAACTCTTCCACCTTGTCTCACTTAACCTGGGTATCCTCAGTTTACGCCTTTCTATAAGATCTACTAGTTCTTCATATTTGTTGGTAAGGTCAAGTAAGGTCAAGGAAACTCAGTATACCAATTTTCAGTCGTTCGTTTTTGGGAGGGTTTTGTGTCTTCTGGTACCATCAATGAGCATCAGGAATTTGTTCTTTATTACTTCGAGCGGTACTAGGAGAACTCCCAAGTCTTGTGTTTTATCACTCGTCCATCCGACGCTTCGTTTAGGTTTGAGAGCAGCATACATCTGCTCAGTTGCTGACTTGCTAAGCCTAACACAGGTGAGGATTTTCTCTCACGTTTTACTCCCTTAGTCTTTGAAGATCCCTTTTCTCCACAAAACAGCGGTGTCCTCTTCTAATTATTCCCAAGGAGGATGGGTTGCCTTATCCGCCATCTCCTCCACTCCGAAGGTCACCTTCTCTGCCGAAGGTGCCGTTAAGGTCTTCACCCGTAACACTAGGTGTGGGTTCCACATTATACCCCATGAAACTGTGTCCCTGCCTGAACTTAGCCATCCTTTCACACCGGCCTACTGATGTGGAGGATGCCCATTCCCGCAGCATGCATGCGCCAGGGAAGAATTACTCAAGTGGTTGATAGGGAAGGTGCCCTGTCTCCCTTGAACCAGGTTAACGGTTGTGTATAATGCCACAACCAAGGGCAAAAAAATTGACATATGAAATGTTAATTATATCCTTTCATACACTAAAGAATGATAGATAAAAAGATTTGAAGCATGCAATTTGTATGCGTTTCTCTTAGACTCAAGGCGCGAAATACGTATCTACTCATTGAAATCTAACTGCGTGGCCGCCCAATAAGAAATTTTACTGGCTGCTGGCAAACTTTAACTAGCTGCCAGTGTCAGTCACTCCAGCCGGGCATCATTCGTAATAACACGAAAATGCACAAAATGTTTCCGGCTATTGATAAATTTTCTTTTGTTTAAAAGATTACCGTCCGTTTTTATCAGCACTTCGTAAAGATTAAATTGATGAGAGGGCCTTTGTCTCTACACAAATTCATACTTGAGATTTTATTTAACGTGAATTTATGCGTATTGGCGCGTATCCAGCACCCTAACAGCCAGTCAAAGTATAGGATCTCAACGCCAGTGCCACGTCAGATAAAAAACGGTGCCCACCAAACTACTGTGGCACGTGCTAACGAAAATCGTTGCGTTTCACGGCGTCAGTATCTTCGGATGATGTTAGCTCCCTCCTACAGTATGTAGGATACTTTGATAAATAATAATACCACCATCGATACAAAAGCCAGAAATCTTACAGCCTCCAGCTGACATTTGACTGGTTTGTACATACCATTCGGTTTTATCCAATCAGCATAGTAAGATGAACAACCGCCCGGATAGTCGCATAAGTTTTTACTCTTCTTACAAGATTCAGGGAGGCGGGCCGCCCCCTTATCCAATCATCCCGCTAGATTAACGACGTGGGCCTGGATGTGGTTTTCCAGCGCTTTTCCGCTTCCAGCTAAGTAAATACCTGGCTGGTACTCACGACTCACCTCAGTTGCACAATTCGCTAACATTTCAAAAACCCTCTCACACATTCAAATGTGATAATACCAGACGCATGAAGACGAGGCACAAAAATTCTGTCCCTGGGGGAATGCGACATGAAGTGCATACTGCCGCCCTCTACCATCACCAATGCCAAATCGAGACCCAGTGAAGAAATTTGATAACGCAGCGAAAAGAAGAAACGAGAAGAGCGTAGTAAGTATGTTCAAATGTGTGTGACATCTTATGAGAATTAACTACTAAGGTCATCAGTCCCTACACTTACACACTACTTAACCTAAACTATCCTAAGCACAAACACACACACCCATGCCCGAGGGAGGACTCGAACTTCCGCCGGGACCAGCCGCGTAGTAAGATGGGTCGGCGTTGAAGACGAGTCAGAATGGCAGAAGATAGCTGTCATGCTTGGAAGTGTCCATAATCGTTAATGAAGTTGACCGATTTGTTCGTGTATCAACAAAGTGTGTCCAACGTGTCTACAAGGAATTACGTACCGCTCGGAGCCACGTAATGTGGCGAAAGACCAGTGGTCGTAAGAAGATCCTAAGTCAAAGCGACCAGAGACAAGTGTCACCCCTTTTCAGTCCGAATTAGTCTGAAAGCCAGCAGGAACTTCTGTTGCCAGTGAATGCCTGTTTCCAAGCGAACATTGCAAAGAGTCACGTAGTGGACATTTGGAGCCAGTTCGCTTGAAAGCGACCATCGCTCGACAGAAGAACATAAAACTACTGCACGTCCTCAGAGCGCCAAACACTTGTAGCGGACACTAGCGACTGGAGGCCTATAGTGTAACCTGATAGGTGGCCCTTTTACCTGTTTTTCAAATGATGCAAGGTATCATGTGCACCGATGGCGGAAGAAGTGCTTAACCACGAATTTGTGGAGGCTGTAGTCAGGCCTATGCTATTTCTGTGATGTTTTGAAGTGTTTATCGTATTACAGACTATCGTACGAGGGGCATTCAATAAATAATGCAGCACTTTTAATTCTCGTCCAGTTTCGGCTGAAGAACTGAGGAATTTGTTGTGGGACAGCGTAGAATATTCCTGCTTCAGTCCCTCTAGTTTCATGAATTTCCAACAGTTCACGGCGTTTTATGTAGCCTTCAAAATGGCGTCTCTGAGGGTCATTCCAAGCAGAGAGCTGTCAATGAGTTTATTTTGGCGGAAACGGCGCATCGTAAATATTCGTAGGCTCTTCAAAACTGGCTACGGTGACCCTGTAGTGAACAAAAGCAGGGTGAGTCGTTGGGCGAGGCGTCAGTCATCATCACAACATCATTGTGCAAACGTGTCCTATCTCCTCCCTCTTACTGGCCAGCCGCACACAGTTGTGACCCCCTCCAATGTTGGAACGTGTGGACACTCTCATTATCTTTGATTGACGGATCACAATAACATCTTGATGCACAACTGGACGTACCGATTGATAGTGCTGACACACACGTTCACCGGTTGGGATAGTCGAAGGTGTCTACCCGCTGGGTTCCTGGCCGCCTAACAGAACACCATAAAGAGCAACGAGGACCATGTGTGCAGAATTTCTTGCGCGTTACGAGGTTGATCGTGACAATTTTTCTTCAAACATCGTCACAGGCGGTGAAACATGGATTCATCAATTCGAATTCAAACAAAACGACAATTCATGGATTGGTGCCACATCACGTCGCCTCCGAAGAAACAGTTAAAAGCCGCACACTCAGCCGGTGAAGTCGTGTTGAGTCTGAAGGGCTTATTTTGTTTGATGTCCCCTCTCATAGTGCTACACTTAGGAAACTAAAGAAACGACTTCAGCGTGTTCGTACCTCAAAAATGCAAACGAACTTCTCCATGCCAACGCAAGGTCTCACACAAATCTGCGGATCCTAGAGGAGCTCACAGAACTTCTTGAACTGTCCTTCCTCGCCAGCACTGCAGCCTGGATCTCGCACCTTCCAACTTCCAACTGTTTGGCCAATGAAGAATGCATACCACTGGAAGTAGTACGTGGATGATTGGGAGGTTATCGATGCAGCAAGACGTTCACTCCGAGGTCGACCAGTAGAGTGGTGCCATGCGGGCATACAGGACCTCTCAGTAAGGTGCCGTAAGGACGCCGCATTGGACGGAGATTCTGTTGAAAAAGAGTGCGTAATAATAGGATGTACTGGAATCTTGAATAAAACCAACCTGCTTAGTTACTGAACGCTCCTCGTACTGTGCCACTCATTTAGGTTGCTGTGAGCATAAATCGTGATTTTTGTATGTCCATCCTTTTGGCAGAAGTTCTTTACTAGATTTGTTTACTATTGTGAGAAAATAAAACACCTACAGCCATCCTTATGATTTTAGTTTATATTGTTGCATCCTCAGGCCTGTATACATAAAACAGCAACGATAGAATTATCAACTTATGAATCAAGCTTCATAGAAACAGATTAAAAAGAGAATGAAAGACAATGACAAGACTCTATAAGCGAATTTACAGCAAACATTTGATAGAGCGAACAGATACATCCATTGTCACATATCTAAAATATCCATAACGAATTTTCACTCAATGCATTGTACAATTATATTATCTATTAAAAACTTCTTTAAGTAACGATTCATGATTTCTATTGGAGAGCCGTACATACATTATCTGCACAACCCTGAAATAATCCGCTGAAAGGCAAAATAACTAAAGAAGGTAATAAATGTATAAAGGATACAATACCTCATAAACTAGTAAAGAGAAGGAGCATAGCCTGTGTGATGTGTCAAAGTATAAAAATGCTGTTATACGCAGTTGAGGGGCATACATTGTCATATATATAAAATGAATGTCCAAGGCGTGTTACAGGACCGAATATAAGACCCATCTCAGATCATAACATATGTAAAACATATGAAAGAGGCCCAAAAGGAACTGTTCATGACGAAAACATTCATGTGCGAATACATCTATGTCTCATGTACTGCATGAACAATCACACACAGGGACACTAAGTAGCCCGCAAGGATGCAATGTATCATAATGGATGACTCAACAATACACATACATGAAAAATCAGAAAAGCTTTCTGAGCAACTCACCGCTCTAATGTATTGATACATGTTAAACATAAGTGATCACGAAGAAATAAATGGGATCTAAAATAATACATAGTTATAAATAATTTCAGTGTAACAAGTACACACCTAGGTCTTTCGATGACGTTAAAACCATAAGCCATTAGATCCATGCAAATAAGATTTTTTAAAAGAATATATATTTAGCTATGTGACAATGGATGTATCCGTTCTATCAAATGTATGCTGTAAATTCACTCGTAGAGTCTTGTCATTGTGTTTCATTCTGTTTTCATTCTGTTTCTATGTAAGTGGATTGATAAGTTGATAATGCTATCATTACTGTTTTATGCATACAGGCCTGAAGATGGCGCATTGAAGCGCCGAAACTGGTTCAAACAAAATAAAATCATAAGGACGGCGTAGGTGTTTTATTTTCCCACAATAAATCGGGATGGTTGTCTCAAAAATCGCGATGATCCTGTGTTGTCCATTCTTCTACATCTGTACCACAAGTGCGCTGTGGACACCATCGTCTTCCAAGACGACAAGAGCTGTGTTCAAAGGGCTGCACGTTCCTGATTTGACGAACATTCACACACGACATCGCACCTCGATCGGCCCCCTATACCACCCGAGCTCAGTCCCACAGAGAACGTCTAAGATAACACTGTCTGATCAAAAGTATATGAAACACCTATGAAATGCGGAATTGACCCCGAGACGCCACAAGAGGTCGATCCATCATTATAAAAGGAGGCGAAAAATATTATATTGTCAGTGCAGAAGCGGTAACAGCAGAATGGTTCGGTCAGGAGACCTCAGATTATACAAAAACTAGTCACTGGATGTCACTTGAGTAACAAATCCATGTTGAACGTTTCAAACCTCCTAAAAACACCCAAGTACACTGTTTATGATGTGACTGTCAACGTGAATCGTGAAGGACACAACAGTTAGACGAAGACCAGGCACATTCTTGCACTGACGCACAGGGACTACCGAGTATTGCGAAGAGTGGTAGTAAAAAATCACACGAAATCAGCAGAATAAACGTGAATTATAAAGCGCTACCAGTAGTGCAGCTAGCAGAATGACTATGCTCTATGAGTTGAAAAGAACGGGGTACAACAGTCGAACAGTTCATCATTAGCCACACATTTCCGTAGTCTACGTTAAGCGACGCTGAGAAGATGTAAAGAGCGACGCTGCTGAGCAGTGGTTGATTGGAAACGGGCGATCTGGAATGATGAATCACGCTGTACCTTGTGGCGATCCTATGGGTAGGTTAGGGTTCCGCAAATGCCTGGAGGACGTTATGTCTCATCATGTGTAGTGCCAACAGTGAACAACAGAGGTCGTGATGTTACCGTATGGTGATGCTTTTCGTGGTTTGGACGTGGTTTCTTCATTGCGCTCAAGCAAATGCTAAACGCGGAAGGATAAGAATGCATTATGCTGCACTGTGTACCGCGCACAGTAGACGAACAGTTCGGAGATTATGACTGTATGAGCATGACAGCGCACCCTGTCATAAAGCAGCACCTGTGGAGCAGTGGTTCGTGGATAATAATATTCCTGAAAGGGACTTGAATGCCCAGTGCCCCGATCTGAATCCAATGGAACATCTTTGGGTTGAATCATAACGTTTAGAATTCGCTCCAGACCCCAGCGCCGTCAGCACTTTCTCTGGTTTCGGCTCTTGAGGAAGTACGGGCTGCCATTTTTGCACAGGCATACAGACACTGAAAATGCCCCTAACAGATTTTAAGCCGTCATAAAGGTGAAGGATGAATTCACCTTATATTAATGTCCACTAACAGGGGTCCGGAGGTATTTGATCAGATAGTATATCTCACCACAGCCGGTCCCACACCCGGATGGGAAAGGTGGAAGGAAGGAGTAACACCTCATTAAAAACCTTGGATCACCTGGCTCCGTATTATGGGATGTCGTAAGGTCTTCTTGTCAGGGTTACTACGAAGGCCTCAACTGCAACGACAGCAGAAGAGACTAACTCTGTTACGAACGTGCTGACGGAAGAGGCGACCGTACCTGGTCTAGGAAGGGGATTAAGTCCTTGGTCGTGAGACTCTGGATTTATTCAGAAAGCATCACATCTAGAGGAAGGAAACGTCCAGAAAAAAACCGGGCAGATTATGACACATAAAGTGGCAGCCCCATTAGAGTACTTACAGTACTAAAGGCTGGTAACCAATATGAGGGACGTCTACTATTATTCATAAAATTCACGTACAGAGAAAGTCAGATGGATTTAAAAGAGTCTTGGCATTTCACGAACACTTAAGATAGGTACATGGTATGTAAGAGAGCGAATCAAGGAATGAAACGAAGAATTAAAATTAGGGAAACTTGATATAGTCACGACAAGTGAAAAAAAAAGAAATTCAGAGGTACAAAAAGCTTGATTAAATGACGGTATATAGTGATGTTCCCCAGATAGAAAAACTGCTGTTGGAATTGCAGTAATAATAAATACTTTGGGAAATCAAAAATGGTAAGCTACATCTTTGAAAGTCTCTTCGGGATTGCAGCCGGATCTTAAAATCAACTTGACTCGATATTTCGGTGATCCAACAAGCTACTTCTTTGTCTCTCAAGGAACTGCAAATGATAAATTAAACACAGAGAGGGGCCATATGACCGTCATCGGAGCTAATGCCTTAGGAGAAGGAAAAATAGATGAAAAGATAGAATTTTATGACAGACCTCAGAAGGTATTGAATAAAATAGTAGAAACACATCAGGACTGCATTATGGGTCAGTGTCAGTGTGGAAGGAAACACTAATTCTGAAGTGGTGGATACTATCGAGTAAGTTGTTTTAAAAAGAAATGGGGAAAAGCTTCGGTAGTCAGCATAGTCTCATCAAAAATGTTTTTTTTAGGAAGAAGGATGTTGAAAATTATACACATGTTTGCTACACTAGGTCGATGGTCGTATCCATAAACGCTGTTATCGAGGTAAACGGCGGCTAGAAATGTACAGCGCGCCACGGACGCAGGCTGGTAGGAACAGTATTCTGCTGTGGGAGACACTCTCCTGTGCTTGCATGGGACCTGTGCTCGTAATCGAAGACACTCTGACAGCTGCGAACCACCCGCACCCCTTCATGGTTGATATCTTCCCCCAAAGGCAATTTCTCCTTTCAGCAGTATAGTTGTCTGTGTCTCAGAGCCAGTGCCGTGGGGAGCATTATAGAGAAAGCACGTTGATGTGTTGGCAACCAAATTCGCCTGATGTAAATCCTGTGGAATCCATCTGGGTCACTGTCGGGTGTCATCACTGCGCACTCATTTCAGCGGCCCGTTATTTATGCGAATTAAGTGATCTGTGCGTAGACATATAATGCCACATACCTTCACAAATCTACCAACGAACTGTCGGATACCTGATAAGCAGATACTCAGATTCGTTCAAAGATGGACAAACAAGCTATGAAGCAGGTGCTCATAATGTTTTGTCTCATCGGTGTATAAGCAATATCAGACATGATATTTATAGCCGACAATTAACAGCTTACAAAGTACTAGAACACAACAGAAGAAGGCACAGCAAGATTAAAAATAAGCCGAAACGTCGAGAAACTACTGGTGAAAAAAATAAACGGTAGAAGGTAATAGCTGATGTTCTATTAGTGGAAGAACAATCACTATTAACAGAAGTTCTTTTATACATAGATGACATCTTCACTCTAAAACGTAATAGAAAAACACCGAGAATTAAACTAAGAAACATATGGTATTCATCTATTTCAAAAAATTCCTCGATAAACTAAACATATCTAAACTACAGAAATTTATGAGTTTCAGAGGATACGCCCGCCATTTAATTCACCTACTAACAATAGTATAACAAACAGTTTCACGCTATATTAGCTTAACTACTCCTGCGGGTAATGATTATTGTCCAGCGTGCTTATATTCCTATTGCCAAAAATGATGGTTCTTCTACAAATTCATATTGTTCATACTGTCAATTGTTATTCAGAAATGTCTCTCCTTTTCCATTTTCTTGAACGTCGTTCATGAAACTTCTAACGTAGCGGAGAACAACATTAACAGTTTCGTACATCATAGACTGAACTATGGGTAGCGTTAGTAATGACGCAGATTTGTTAGAAATAAAACTGTTGCAGCGTTTGTTACAATTAACATACGTTTCTGACATTTCTGGACTTGTCAGCAGTTATGCACAAATGATTTTTAGTTTTAGCGAGGAAACAAGAGACGTGTCATCTTGCAGTAGTAATGAAAAACCGAAACCACACACAGAAATCTCGTAAGTTAATATTGTATATTAATACCATGTAGTCGTACAACTATAAAGACGCAATGCCTATCCAAACAATATAAAACGATCGTTGCTGCTTGTGGTAAGTTACAGCATTTTCTCGACACTACACTGGAGTACTACAGCGTTTTTACGTACCTCCTTGGGATCTTAAACCTTGATCAAAGGTTTTAAAATATCAAAGAAACCGTAGCATATGTTAATATTTTATAATTTCCTTGGGAAATTTAATTTGGAGACAGTGAGATAAAATACTGATAATCTATTGAGTTCTTTTTCGAGGTAAAATAATGTAAATGATGGAATTTCATTTTTTTACTAGTGGACACTTTATATCCAAGATGAAAATGTCAAGGGGCTCAAAATAAACTCAACAACGTAAATGTAAGATACATACCGATATGATCGTCGAGAAAGCGTTAGATTATAACGTAAGTGGAACTAAATTTGTGTCTGGTAACAATATGTGTGAAGTACATTGTTCCTTTATTAGTCAATTTTGTTTTCAGTGAATAACGTACAGGAAAGCTAAATAGTAGTAATTTCAGTTTTTAAGAGGGCTACAGATGAGAATCATGAGTTTCTTACAACATGGTTTCGTTCCGACAACAGACCCACGGAAACGTGTCTCTAGTAAAATGAAAATGGAAAAATAATCAGCTACATTTCAACACTGGTGAGTGCTATTCTCCTCTAAACTTCGTTTCGTTAACGTTTCTGTCTACTGACTTGTTAATTGCCACCGTAAATTCAGGGACGAAGGAGGCAGTGTTTTTACTGTGAAACAACCCTTTTGCCTCCCTTCTTCAGAGCAGTTGATGGTTTAATTAATTACACAGTTATTTTACTCTTTGAAAAAACTTCCATCTTAGTTCTAACGGTCCACCGACTCCATAGGAGAATTTTTAAATGTAATTATTGGGTTTTTAATGCTGAAATTTTATCGTTAAGAAACCGTAGTCACTGTGTGTGTTTCCTTTGTCTACCTCACAATTTGTAGTACCTACTATTTTCACATAGACAGAACAACAGACGAAGCTCATAAATGAAATATTTTCAGAACAAATTATTCTACGTCATTTTGCTAGAACAATCTACTCTTTATTGGTCATTTTTTTTCACTTGGCCCTCTATGAACGATAAACTTAGAGGTAAAGCACACATTATCTAATTATTTACTAAATAGGATACCTTCCTACCGCCTCTGAACCTAGAGGAATCAGGATCCATCCTAGCGTTTGTGTGCATAAAGAAATCAAGATACATTATTAGCGTTCATGGAGCTAGAAAAATCAGAACAGATTCTTAGGGTTTGTGGACAAACGTGTATAAGGGCACCTTCTTAGTTTTGTGGAGCGAGAGAAACCAGAACACTTCCCTAGCATTTACGGGCAAAATGAAATCGGGAGACCTTCCTTTCGTTTGTAGAGCTAGTAAAATCAACATATCTTCCTAGAGTTTGTGGGCCTTCATAAATCAGAATAACTTCATAACGCTTCTGATCCTAGAGAAACAATAAAAAGGAAAATAAAATGTCCACAATAGATCGAATATCGGAGCTAAAGGCAAACAACCTAGAATATTCATAAAATCCTAAATGGAGGAATAAAAATAGAAGATCAGATTCGGGTTAAGAATCATGGTTGAAACTTATCGCAGCTTTTTCTCAACTTTTACATCGAAGAAGCAATGAAGGAGATGCAAGAAAACTTCGGGGCGTCAATAAACGCTCAGAGAGGACATATCAATTCTGAAGATCGCACACCACATAAACTCTTCTGGCCACATGTGCGGAAGACTTAGGAGATCGGCAACATCGGGTAATTAGTTTGCTTCACAGTTCTACAAGACACCGGCCTTTCTGCTTCCGGCTGCTTTATCTGTTTAAGGCATCACTAAACGGCAGATCTGCTGGATTACATGGTCAGCGAACTGTTCTCTTCATGATCAGTGATGGGGCTAGAAACCGCAGCAGCCACAAACAAGCACGTCCTTAATAGTCCTCATGTTAAATCGTGTTTCCATTACAACCATCGACTCATTTAGACAAAAAGCAGGAACATATGCGTCAGATTCACATTTCTGTCCTTTTGTATGCACTAACACTAACTTTTCGGAGGCGGAACCTATAAAAGAGCATATAAAAAAGCAAATTTAAACATAATCTCGCCATTAAAACTGCACCTCCACCAAGCGTCACAAATAATGAAAATAAAGTTTGTGTCTACTGTAATGGGGGCCACAGCTGGCAGCCACAATCTTTCTAACACAGCTGTACATCGAGTCCAACTCAGCTTAGGTGAAAGACACGGGTAAACTTTTCCACTCTGCTTCATTTATATGCCTGCGTTTCCTTCAATGATAGTGACTGGTTATTTGTGACTGGTGAGGGGATGCGTGCTAGCCTCTTTGCAGCCCACATCCAATTGTCTCCAGTAGGTGATAAACGTGCAGAAAGTTTGACCAGGAAATAGTTGAGCACCTTCTGTACCAAGGTAAGTTATAGTACTGGTAACATATGGCCTTGAGCTATATTGTTGAAACATCTAATTGAGATCTCTAATGAAGCCCACACTCACCACCATTAACATTTCATACATTGAAGCGCCAAAGAAACTGGTATAGGCAAGCGAATTCAAATACAGAGAAATGAAAACAGTCAGAATACTGAGCTGCTGTCGGCAACGCCTGTATAAGACAAGTGTTTGGTGCAGTGCTTAGATCGGTCACTGCTGCTACAACGACAGGTTACCAAGATGTGAGTTTTAACGTGGTATTGTAGTCGGCGCATGTTCGATAGGACGCAGCGTCTCCGAGGTACCGATGAAGTGAGAGTTTTCCCGTACGACCATTTCACGAGTGTGCCATGAATATCAGGAATCCTGTAAAATATCAAATCTCCTACATCGCTGCGGCCGGAAAAGGATCCTGCAAGAACGGGACCAACGACGACTGAAGAGAATCGTCCAACGTTACAGAAGTGCAACCCTTCCGCAAATTGCTACAGATTTCAGTGCTTGGCCATCGACAATTGTCAGCGTGTGAACCATTTAACAAGACAATATCGATATGGGCTTTCGGAGCCGAACACCCACTCGTGTACCCTTGATGACTGCACGGCACAAAACTTTAAGCCTCCCCTGGGCCCGTCAGCACCGACATTGGACTGTTGATGGTTGGAAACATTTTGCCTGGTCGGACGAGTCTCCTTCAAATTGTATCGAACGGATGGACGTGTACAAATACAGAGACAACCTCATGAATCCATGGACCTCCATGAAAGTAGGGGACTGCTCAAGCTGGTGGACGATCTGTAATGGTGTGGTGCGTGTGCAGCTGGAGTAGTATGTGACCCCTGATACGTCTAGATACGACTCTGATAGGTGACACGTACATAAGCATCCTGTCTGATCACCTGCATCCATCCATATCCTTTGCACTTGGGCAATTCCAGCAGGACAATGCGACAACCCACACGTCCAGAATTGCTACAGAATGGCTCCAGGAATACTCCTCTGAGTTTAATAATGTCCGCTGGCCACCAAACTTCTCAGACATGAACTGTACTGAGCATATCTGGGACGCCTGCAACGTGCTGATCAGAAGAGATCTCCGACCCCCCCCCCTCGTACACTTACGGATTTATGGACAGCAATGTAGGATTCATGGTGTCAGTTTCCTCCAGCACCAGACATTAGTCGAGTCCATGCCACGCGCTGCGGTCGCAGGTTCGAATCCTTCCTCGGGCATGGATGTGTGTGATGTCCTTAGTTCCTTTAGCTAGGTTTAAGTAGTTCTAAGTTCTAGGGGACTGATGACCTCAGAAGTTAAGTCCCATAGTGCTCAGAGCCATTTGAACCATTTTCCGTGCCACGTCGTGTTGCGGCACCTCTGCGTGCTCGCGGGCGCCCTACACGATATCAACCAGGTGTACCAGTTCCTTTGGCTCTTCAGTGTACATCGAAGTAATAAAAGTCATGAGATACTTCCGAATATCGTGTCGGACCTGCTTTGGCATAGCGTAATACAGCAACTCGACGTGACATGGACTTAACAAGTCGTTGGGAATCAGTATTCTGCAGAAATATTGAGCCTTGCTACTTCTATAATCGTCCATAAGTGCGAAAGTGTTACTGGTGCACGATGTTTTGCACAGATTCGTGTCGGGCGATCTGGATCGCTAAATCATTCGCTCGAAATGTCCAGAATGATCTTCAAACCAGTCGTAAACAACTTTCGACCAGTTACATGTCGCGCTGTTACCCATAAACATTCCATCGTTGTTCTCGAACAGGAAGTCCAAGAATGGCTGCAAATGCTCAATGATCGCTTCAGTTGGATCAGAGTACCCAGTTAATTCCACGTAAACACAGCCCACACCATTATGGAGCTACCACCAGCTTGCACAGTCTCTTGTCGACAACTTGGGTACTTGGCTACGTGGGGTCAGTGCCATTCTCGAACCGTACTATCAACCCTTAGCACCTGAAATCGGGATTCGTCTGCCGAACCCACTGTTTTACAGTCGTCTAGGCTCCAACCAATATGGTCACGAGTTCAGGACAGGCGCTGGAGGCGATTCGTGCTGTTAGCAAATGCACTCTCGTCGGTCGTCTGCTGTCCCCGTTAATGCCGAATTTTGTCGCACTGTCCTAACAATTACGTTCGTGGTACATCCCACATTGATTTTTGCAGTTATTTCACGCAGTATTGCTTGTCCACGCAGTATTGCTTGTCCTTTCAAAGCCTATTAATTCTCCTTCTGCAGATGCGATGACTTCAGAAACCCTTCCACATGAATCATCTGACAAGGGAACCTCCCCATCGCACCCCCCTCAGATTTAGTTATAAGTTGCACAGTGGATAGGCCTTGAAAAACTAAACACAGATCAATCAAGAAAACAGGAAGAAGTTTTGTGGAACTATGAAAAAATAAGCAAAATATACAAACCGAGTAGTCCATGTGCAATATAGGCAACATTAAGGAAAGTGTGTACTCAGTGGAGCTGTGACCCTGTGGTTGGCGTGGGCAGCTGTTGAACCAAAGGTCCTTGGTTCAAGTCTGCCCTCGAGCGAAAAATTTTAATGTTTTATTTTCAGACAATTATTATCTGTCCGTCCGTTATGTTTTCATCACTTTTTTGGGAGTGATTATCACATCCAAAAGAAATCTTAAATCGGGCAACGTAGAAGAACATTTCTACCCATTCGACAACATATTCCTGTCATGTGACGAACATGCCGTCACCAGTGTCGTATAGAATATATCAGACGTGTTTTGTTTTCCTGTGGAGGAATCGGTTGACCTATGACGTTGCCATGAAATGTTTTCGGTTCCCATTGGAGAGGCCACGTCCTTTCGTCTACTAATCGCACGGTTTTGCGGTGCGGTCGCAAAACACAGACACTAAACTTATTACAGTGAACAGAGACGTCAATGTACGAACGGACAGATCATAACTTTGCGAAAACAAATGAAGTAAAGATGTCACTCGAGGGAAGACATGAATCAAGGACCTCTTGCTCCGCAGCTGCTCACGATAACCACGGGACCACGGCGTTCCTCAGCTCAGACTGTTCTTAATGTTGCCTATCTTACGCATGGGCTACTCAGTTTGTATATTTTGCTTATTTTTTTCATAGTTCCATACAGCTTCTTCCTGTTTTCTCGATTGATATGTGTTCCGTTTTTCAAGGCCTATCCCCTGTGCCAACTTATAACTAAATCTGAGGGGGGTGCGACGGGGAGGTTCCCTTGTGAGTATAAATGGCAGATTCGCCAACGCACTGCCCTTTTCTACCTTGTATAAGTGATACGACCACCATCTGTATACATATCCCATGACTTTTGTCATCTCAGTGTAAATGTAACACGTGTTTCAAGAAACATAGTTTTACGAACCAGATGTGATTTTTTTTATTACCAAATATCAGCCAATGCCATCAACGCAGTTGCTAGGCACTTATGACAACGAGGAAAGCAATATGGAATTTCTTCTCATAGGCTCCGCACACCGATACGTCCATAGTGATGCTGTACTCACAACCGAGGCTGTTCCGAAAGGACGGACGCGTACCACTCATCGTGTCCAGGTGTTGTCTTTGGTTGCACAACTGTGCCGATCGCTGTGGCCGAGCGGTTCTAGGCGCTTCAGTCATGAGCCGCGGTGCTGCTAGGATCGCAGGTTCGAATCCTGCCTCGGGCTTGGATGTGTTAGGTTAGTTATGTTTAATTAGTTCTAAGTCTAGGGGACTGATGACCTCAGATGTTAAGTCCCATAGTGCTCAGAGCCATTTTTTTGCACAACTGTCTCGTGTGTCTTTCTGCCGCTGCAACAGTTGTAGCTCAAGCCAACGTGCTGAGAGTGCGTCTGCTCTAGAAGATGGCGCGCTACACGTGTCGATATTTGTCTAGCTGCTAACAAACCCACTTTCTGACTCAACAAACGTGACGGGGCTCCTTGATCCTGCATGTCACAGCGAACAGTGTGTGTGTTCTCGCGGAAGCTAGTCTTGCAGCACCGCTGAGATCCTGCATGGTTTTGACTATGGCCCTCCTGAACCCATCGATTACATATTCGCTTGACAGTCGTGGGATCCCGACGAACGCTAGCAGCAATATCGTGTCACGATAAACAGGGTCTGTATAGACCGCGATCACGCAGCTGTCCAATCCCGGCACGTACAGGTAGACGTTTCTCCTTCTTTCACAAGGCACAGCGTAAGTCCGGGAGAGTTGGACCACTGGATGAGGTGGACCAGTGGCATATTTCGCAAATCCACCGCTAGAAAACTATTCCCGCTAATTGCGAGGAAGCTCTTTTGTGAACAAACGTAGCGGAAAAGTTTTGCTCTCATTTTAATGTTAGTTCTGGAGAAAAATCATGTTCTTTGTTCTGGTAAGCCTAAAAGTTTTATCGTGTAGTTATACAATATTAGTAACAAGTCATTTTGCATAATACTGACGCCGTTTCACTACATGCTTCATAAATGTGTCGGTATCAAACTAATTGAAAATGTCCACCGTGTTTGCAACCTCTAGATAGAATTCGAGATGGTCCATCTCTCCCAGACAATCTGGAGAGTTGGACCAGTGTCACTTGAGAGATGGACCACTTGTTTTAGTGTGCATAATTAAATTTAGGTTCAAGGCTTGTGGAACAATCCTACTGAAGATGGCCGCAGGCCTGGTCTATGGTTATTTGTCGGTTGATACATGTGTGCCAACAAATGGAAGAGAATAATATGACAGACAGGCCAACCAACTACTTCAAAGCTCATCAAACGACCAAGAGACCCCAAGCACGTCCAAAGAGCAGAATTATCTGCTCAAATCAAATTCATTAAATCACACAACTTCGGACTCCGCCCCTACAAAATCTAAAACTTCCAAGATTACCAACTCCTGACTGTTCCTAAGCCAGCACAGACAAAACTTCTGGATTAAATTTCACCTGTTCCTTCTGTGGATAAAGCCATGATATTTAAGAGGAAGGCAGCAACTGTACCTAAGCGCTAAACTCTTCCGAAAATATTGAAACTGCAAACAAAAAGAGGGAAAAGAAAAGAAAGGAATGAGGAAAGAAGCTCAAAAAGATCACCATAGGGGAATACTATTGAAAAGAAAAACAGACTGAAGACACTAAAAAAGAAAAATACAGCAAGTAGCTCACCACATTCATCAAATGCAGACATTAGAGTAGATTACGAAAATAACTTTGATGCATGGTATAAAAATGGATGTTTTCGGCGTGGTGAAATAAGTTATGACACTATAGAGATCACGACTGGATTCAGCGTGTTCCTTGTTCACGATTGTCGCATGAATGTTGTTCAACATTTGCTAAAAAGTATGCCGATGTGAAAGAAAGACAGCCTACTGCTTGAACAAAACCAAGAAATCGTTAGAAAAGACAATATTCATTTGAGATTTGTAATAAAATGATAAAATTTCTTGGACTCCAATATTTAATAGAATAATTCCATATTCATTACAACGTGTTCCAAATAAGAATATGTAATTTTAACAAACTCGTTTCTTCATGTACAGCCATTTTACATGGTCTGTATCACCCATTACACTGGTCCATATTACCCACACATCTGTGTGTGAGATGGACCACTCATGTATATTTTCTTTTTATCATATCTCTTTTAATTTAAGTAGCTGCGCCTTAACTATATACTGTACTTAAGTTTATAAGACACACTATACGAGTACGCTGCCAGAAGTCAAAATAAGTCGAAAAAAATCGAAATTTTATCCTGAAAAGAAAGTGGTCTGACTGTCCTAGACTTACCCTTATTTGATCTACCCGCAGACAGTCAACATTCAGATGCTTTTTTCTGAATGAGTAACACTTTATATATAGAATACAGAAGGCGTTGCTCCTCCCTACTTGGAACGGTTGTGCTGAAACTCTAATCATTTGTATATCCAAGTATGTTGTACACTGCTTGCCAATTTGACGTTTGTTGCATGTCGTTTGTACAGTGCTGCAGTTTCAATTACCACCACAATATATTTAAGTTTCAATTCCGCATCTGTGAGCCATATCGTTACGATACGTTTCCGTTAACGTTTCCATTCTTAATTTGAAAAGTGTAGGAGAAAGCAGGTAATGCAACAAGCTATTTTACTAACGGAAGAACGAATGTTCTAATTAAATTAAAAAACGAATTTATAGAAGACTGAACAGAATCTGAAATCTCTTACACGAAGTGTAAAACAGAAATGAACAAACAGAAACTCCTGTGATGCGATGCTTTCACAAGAGAAACGTCACCACCACCACTTTGTGCTACATTACATCATCCAGAAAAGCAATGTTCCTAGATAGAAACAGAAATAAAATATTGGTCTCAAAATATTCTCTGAAATTTGTGCAGTATCTTGGCATATTCACTACAGGAACTGTTGTACCAGTGGAGCAAGTTTTATCTTCCTGTTTCTTATAACTCTTCCGTCTGTATAATCTTTCCCGTGCTGGAAGAATCCTGATCGTAGGGAAATTAATTTGAGTATGAGAAAAGGTGAAAATCAATGGGAGTAAGGTCAGGAATGTCGAATTGATGATCGCTTTCCAGATAACACTTCCATAAAAAAACGTGCTGAATCACGCACGACGCAATATTTTCGTGGATCAGCGCGGTACTTCTACTGTAAACCGCGCGGTTCTCGTCCAGGATGCTCAGATGCAATGTAGAGCATCAGCATATTTGCAGTAGACATTTGCTGATAAAAGCTCTCTGTAATACGCCGTGGCCGTCACTCGTAGTTGCCAACCTTTGGAATACTTCTGATAACATCAGTGCACTGTTCTAATACGATTCGTCTCACACACTAGAGAGCCCGACAGTTTCGACTGGCGCAATGTTTTGAGTGTGTAAAAAACTGATCGCATACTTGTCTTTGCAGCTGAGGGAGAGATACAGTCAGAGCCTCCATTTACAGCAGCTACAACGACGTTCCTATAAGGAGTCGGTAACTGCCATACGTACTAAACCACTACCTCTTATCACCATGCAAATCTTGCTTCGACGATTCCAGAAAGCTATTTCGACTGCTGTAAGACTCTGTTAAGCCTGCGCCCATAATGCGCTTTGAGCAAACTGCGCTAATTTCGGGAGAACTTAGAATGGTATAGATATATACAGGGTGAAAATCAATACAACCAACAAAGTGCAGGGACGGATTCCTGGCTGGAGATGGAGGAAAAAAGGTCCTATGAACATGTGTCTGGAAATCTACCGCCGCCGTGGTAGATGGCGCTGGTGAATGAAAGTTTCTCAGACCACGTGCCGTGTGCTCCTTGTGTGATACAGGCAGTGTAACTGACGCAGTGTACCGTAAGCTACAGAATGGTCCGGTATTAATGTCGGAAACACGCCAAGGTAGTATCTGTGTACTGCCAAGTAAATGGAAACGGTCGAGAGGGAGAACCGCTATACCAGAACAGACATCAACAACATCACACAACATTTCAAGTCGTTTATGTGCTTTTGTATGATCATTCAGGCGGAGGCAAACTGTGCGTACACCAGGTCTAATGGAAAAGGTTCTACAACATCTTGAGACGGATCTAGTACAAGCTCTGGGCGAGTGGCCTTCCAACATGGTGCAAGCCAAAGGAAACATAACTGTCTGTGGAACATTCATTCGTCAGCGCCCTCTACTGTGGCAACGATGCATTTCTGGACACATGTTCATAGGACCTTTTTTCATCCATTTCCAGTGAGGATATACAGGATGATCCATTGATCGTGAGGGGGCCAAATGTCTCACGAAATAAGCACCAAACGAAAAAACTAAAGGAACGAAACTTGTCTAGCTTGAAGGGGCAAACCAGATGGCGCTATGTTTGGCTCGCTAGATGGCGCTGCCGTAGGTCAAGCGGATATCAACTGTTTTTTTTTTTTGGATAGGAACCCCCATTTTTTATTACATATTCATGTAGTACGTAAAGAAATATGAATGTTTTAGTTGGACCACTTTTTTCGCATTGTGATAGATGGCGCTGTTATAATCACAAACATATGGCTCTCAATTTTAGACGAACCGTTGGTAATAGGTAGGTTTTTTAAATTAAAATACGGAAGGTAGGTACGTTTGAACATTTTGTTTCAGTTGTTCAAATGTGATACATGTACCTTTGTGATCTTATCATTTCTGAGAACGCATGCTGTTACAGCGTGATTACCTGTAAATACCACATTAATGCAATAAATGCTCAGCCGCGCGGGATTAGCCGAGCAGTCTTGGGCGCTGCAGTCATGGACTATGCGGCTGGTCCCGGCGGAGGTTCGAGTCCTCCCTCGGGCGTGGGTGTGTGTGTTTGTCCTTAGGATAATTTAGGTTAAGTAGTGTGTAAGCTAAGGGACTGATGACCTTAGCAGTTAAGTCCCATAAGATTTCATACACATTTTTTGAATAAATGCTCAAAATGATGTCCGTCAACGTGAATGCGTCTGGCAATACGTGTAACGCCATTCCTCTCAACAGCGAATAGTTCGCCTTCCGTAATGTTCGCAAGTGCATTGACAATGCGCTGGCGCATATTGTCAGGCGTTGTCGGTGGATCACGATAGCAAATATCTTTCAACTTTCCCTACAGAAAGAAATCCGGGGACGTCAGATCCGGTGGTAGCATCCCAGTACATGAATTATCTCCCTAGAAATTGGAACGCAATGTTGACTCGAGATATGAACGAAACGCATCGCGATGTGTCTGGCGTACTACTATGTGACAAACGCTGCTGTCACACATTTCTGTGTACACTGTTAGTACATGGCATGGGAAACATACGGATGTCCATTCACGCACAGTTAAAACAAAGACACTGTTTACTTGTATGTGCTATATTGAACTTTTCGACAGTACTACAATGGATATCACGGTAACGAAATACCGATAATCACCGGTCAGAGTAAACAAAATTAATGGCTTTCAAAGGGTCGCACGGAGGGATACATGCTATTTGTATATTGTTGGACATCAATTACACGGTGTACATGCCACCTACAGGACATATAACTGAACATCTTTAATGACTGCGACACAATTGAACCATTGCAGATGGTGCAATCCATACATAAACGTACAGTAGTGCCAACGAAACAAACATACGTCTTCTCCGTAATACATAAAATGTACGAGGATGTGCACTCACATGTCCCACAGAAGAAGCGCTATAGCGTATGTTCGAAGAGATTGCTATTTGCTTGGTAACAACGCTGTGCGCGCTCCATCACGGATCCACACATTGCTGGCAGTGTTTGTGGTGTTATTGCAGCGCATGCATCGGTAATACGGGCTTTCATGTTGGCCATTGTTGCTGGGACTTGCTGATACACCACGTCCTTCACATGTCCCCAGAGTAAAAGTCCATGGGAGTGAGATCCAGCGTCCGTGCTGGAAATCCCTGAATGGGACTGCCCCGTCCAATCCATCGATGTGGGAATTGTTAGTTTAGCGCCTGTAGAGCCACCACGTCATTATGTGCAGGGCATCAATCATGTTGATACCACACTATTTGACGCAAATCAGTACATCTATGGTACATCACAGGAACCACCCGTACCGTCGCCCATTAACAGTGCCATCATTGAAAGACGGGCCAATGATGTTGTGTCCTAAAGTACCACACCATACATCGACATTCCACTGACGTTGATGTTCAACCCGGCGGATCCAGTGCGTGTTTTCTGGTGATCAGAATTGTATATCTGCTGGACATACAATTGTGCCGCATGTGTGCCATTTCTGTGGCATTCTCCGTATAGTAGTATCGTATCAACCATTTCCTCATTTGTGAGTACCATGTCGAAGACCTAAAGCAGATGGACTGATAAATTAATATCACGATTACAACAGTGACACCAAGTAAAGTGTACAGTACACCAGTGTCACGTACCTGTACATACTTCCACACAGAGCAATCCTTCGTAGTGAGCCGCTACCGCACACAGCGCTGACTGCGGCGCTGTACAGCTGCAGAGACGAAGGGTAGACTTGGGTGGGGTAACGGGGCGGCGTACACCGGCCGGTAACGCTCAGTAATCTGTACGTAGATAAATACAACACCCACGTGGGACACCATTATGTACATGTCAGTTTTGTGGCAGGAATTCCTGTTATTACTTTCAGCCCTCGTGATAACAGTGAAAATAAGAATATAGCGATTTCGAGCAACTTACGGGTCACGCTTGCATCTGGGGAAGTGCAATAGAGGCGCGTTTCGTTCATTTCACGAGTCAACTTTGCGTTCCAATTTTTCGGGATGTAACTGACGTATTGCGATGCAGCCAACGCCATTATTATTGTGATTTGTCAACTCATTGATTGCGGGTGGAATAATACGAGGCGTCCATTTATAAAACACATAAGTTCGAGTTAAAAACAATATTTGCACACGGTTTTTAATGTCTCATATACTTGCATTCGTGAGCTTCCGCAGTACATTCATACACAAGAAAGCCGTTTGTCAGTATCTACTGTGGTACCAGAGATATTGGCGGTGAAAAGTTCAGGTGGGGCACGCTAAATGTATATATAAAAACGCTTCATACGTTATCCAGTTAGAGCTCACATACTGGACGGTGTTTACTACTGGCATGCTTTATGGGCGTCTCCCAGTCATGTAAACATACCACCACCTTATCAGCACGCCGCGAGCAGACCAGAATCAACAACAGCTCCCTTCCATTTGTGTTTAGCATTGCAATAACATGCCAAGTAGAGACATACAACAGCTTGATAGAGTCAGGATAGTGGCTCTACTCTCAGCAGGTCATTCGCGGCAAGATGTTACCCATTGGTTACATGTCACTCAGAGGTTGTAACGTGAATTGTGGTTCAAATGGCTCTGAGCACTATGGGACTTAACATCTATGGTCATCAGTCCCCTAGAACTTAGAACTACTTAAACCTAACTAACCTAAGGACATCACACAACACCCAGTCATCACGAGGCAGAGAACATGAATTGTGGAAATATATATATATATATATATATATATATATATATATATATATATATATATATATACACTCCTGGAAATTGAAATAAGAACACCGTGAATTCATTGTCCCAGGAAGGGGAAACTTTATTGACACATTCCTGGGGTCAGATACATCACATGATCTCACTGACAGAACCACAGGCACATAGACACAGGCAACAGAGCATGCACAATGTGGCACTAGTACAGTGTATATCCACCTTTCGCAGCAATGCAGGCTGCTATTCTCCCATGGAGACGATCGTAGAGATGCTGGATGTAGTCCTGTGGAACGGCTTGCCATGCCATTTCCACCTGGCGCCTCAGTTGGACCAGCGTTCGTGCTGGACGTGCAGACCGCGTGAGACGACGCTTCATCCAGTCCCAAACATGCTCAATGGGGGACAGATCCGGAGATCTTGCTGGCCAGGGTAGTTGACTTACACCTTCTAGAGCACGTTGGGTGGCACGGGATACATGCGGACGTGCATTGTCCTGTTGGAACAGCAAGTTCCCTTGCCGGTCTAGGAATGGTAGAACGATGGGTTCGATGACGGTTTGGATGTACCGTGCACTGTTCAGCGTCTCCTCGACGATCACCAGTGGTGTACGGCCAGTGTAGGAGATCGCTCCCCACACCATGATGCCGGGTGTTGGCCCTGTGTGCCTCGGTCGTATGCAGTCCTGATTGTGGCGCTCACCTGCACGGCGCCAAACACGCATACGACCATCATTGGCACCAAGGCAGAAGCGATTCTCATCGCTGAAGACGACACGTCTCCATTCGTCCCTCCATTCACGCCTGTCGCGACACCACTGGAGGCGGGCTGCACGATGTTGGGGCGTGAGCGGAAGACGGCCTAACGGTGTGCGGGACCGTAGCCCAGCTTCATGGAGACGGTTGCGAATGGTCCTCGCCGATACCCCAGGAGCAACAGTGTCCCTAATTTGTTGGGAAGTGGCGGTGCGGTCCCCTACGGCACTGCGTAGGATCCTACGGTCTTGGCGTGCATCCGTGCGTCGCTGCGGTCCGGTCCCAGGTCGACGGGCACGTGCACCTTCCGCCGACCACTGGCGACAACATCGATGTACTGTGGAGACCTCACGCCCCACGTGTTGAGCAATTCGGCGGTACGTCCACCCGGCCTCCCGCATGCCCACTATACGCCCTCGCTCAAAGTCCGTCAACTGCACATACGGTTCACGTCCACGCTGTCGCGGCATGCTACCAGTGTTAAAGACTGCGATGGAGCTCCGTATGCCACGGCACACTGGCTGACACTGACGGCGGCGGTGCACAAATGCTGCGCAGCTAGCGCCATTCGACGGCCAACACCGCGGTTCCTGGTGTGTCCGCTGTGCCGTGCGTGTGATCATTGCTTGTACAGCCCTCTCGCAGTGTCCGGAGCAAGTATGGTGGGTCTGACACACCGGTGTCAATGTGTTCTTTTTTCCATTTCCAGGAGTGTATATATATATATATATATATATATATATATATATATATATATATATATATGTGTGTGTGTGTGTGTGTGTGTGTGTGTGTGTGTGTGTGTGTGTGTGTGTTCATTCTTGTCTGGGGACTGTGCTGACCTTTCTATTCAGTTAATGTTGCATAACTGAAGATACTGAGATACTGCTAGAGTATGGTGTGGTCTTGCATTGTTATCGACTAGAATGAAACTGTCACCGTCTTCACGTCTGTGGGGCCTTAAAACCGTTTGTAGGACCTCTTGGAGGTATCGGGGACCAGTCAAAGTGACGTAGATGGGAATTAGAGGGGTCTGGCGTCCCATCATTATTGCCCCCAGAACATCTCACTTCCACTTACAAACGGATGGGCCTCCGGAACGTATCGGCAGTCCTGGTGTCGTCTAGCACTTCTCCAAACCCTAACACGATCCTGGGCCCATCAGAAAACATGACATTACTCATTTTTGCTATGGTCCAAGATTGATGTGCAAGAGTCCAGGTCCTACGATATCTTTGATTCCGTTGGTTCAGTACACAATGAGTTTACTACAAAAACTTCTTATGGTACACCCAATGAGGTTTCTACAACACCTCATTAACAAAATAAACTTAATTCCTTCTGAAAACAAGAACGATTTTAGCTAACTACAAAAATTCATTACAAAACAAAGCAGACACTCTCCTAAGTGTACATCTTGAAAACAAAAAGAAGTGTAAATCTTTATCTCATGATGTTCTTCCATCTGCAAGGCTTGCTTTGGATGAGATTATGAAGTTTATTTTGAGGTATGAGGACCCACTCCTCAATAGCAGCTTCAGTGGTCCTGAAGACTGTCAGGTGCATTCAGACGCTCTACAATGGCCGCCTTCAACAAGTCCCATGCATGCTCAATTGCACTCATGTCTGAGGACTGTGTTGGCCAATGCATTCATTTGCTGTTGCATGTTTGAAGATATTTGAGACAATGCTAGCGTACAGTCGGTGTTGCATTGTCAAAATGGCTCAAATGGTTCTGAGCACTATGGGACTTAACATCTGAGGTCATCAGTCCCCTAGAACTTAGAACTACTTAAACCTAACTAACCTAAGGACATCACACACATCCATGCCCGATGCAGGATTCGAACCTGCGACCGTAGCGGTCGCGCGGTTCCAGACTGAATGTTGCATTGTCATCGATTAGGATGAAGGTGTCACCGATTCCACGTCTGTAGAGTCTTACAATCGTAAGGAGCATAGCAAAACTGAGTAATGTCATGTCTGCTGACGGAACCAGGAACGTGTTAGGGTTTGGAGAAGTGTCAGACGACACGAGGAATGCCGATACGTTCTGGAGGTCCATCCCTTTGAAGGTGGAATTGTGATGCTCCGGGGGGCAGAAATGATGGGACGCCGGACTCCTCCAATTCCCATCAACGGTACTTTGACAGGTCCCCGATATCTCCAAGTCGGTGACAATTTCATTCTAGTCGATGACAATGCAAGACCACAACATACTCTAGCAGTATCTCAGTATCTTCAAAGAGGCAACATTATCTGAATGCAATGGCCAGCACAGTTCCCAGACATGGGACCTTTTGAAGGCGCCAATTGCAGAATGTTCAAATCCACCTGACAATTTTCAGGACCTCACTGAAACTGCCATTGAAGAGTGGAACCTCATACACCACTTTAAACTTGATAGTCCCATCGAGAGGAAGCCTCGCAGAGTGGAAGACTTCATCTGTGTGCAGGGAGGACATATTCACTACTAGAGGCTGATAATCGTCATCATGAGGTAAAGATTTTCACCTTTTTCGTTTTCAGTATGTATGCCTGCTTTGTTTTTTAATGACTTTTTGGAACTAACCAAAATCGTTCTTGTTTTCAGAAGGAATTATGTTTATTTTGTTAATAAGGTACTGTAAAACCTCAGTGGGTGTACTAAAAGAAGTCACTGTAGTAAACTCTATGATACTCTAAGCTTTTTTGGATTCACAATTCACGTTACATACTACTAGAGGTTGTGGAAGGTACTTAGTAAATCAAGTTTTCCGTAGTGAACCATGTCTGGAAACGTCATCCATCGACGCTACAGAGCCTCAAAGCTGTAGGCGCCGGCACCTGTAACTGTACGTACATATTGAGTGATCCCGTGATAATGTTACAGACGAATAAATGTGTCAATTTGAGGTAAGGGTCCCTGGTCCGGAAAGGATCGACTCGAAAAAGCGAAAATCTTTCTATTATCTCTGACAGTGGAATAAATGTACCGTTACTGTTGTTGCTAAGACTGTATGGTATTTATCATTCAGAGGTGGTAGCATGGAGCAAGACAAGAAAAAATGGTTAGTAAACATGGGTTCTAAAATGCATACTTGAGGAGCTATCAGCACTTGCTCATCTTCACTAGTGTGAAACACGTTTCTTCTATTGAAGTGCTCATAGTTCGTAAGGTATGCAGTTTAGAGCCGAAATTTACTAGACATTTTTTTGTCCATACTACCACCTCTTGAAAGTTACCCACCCTACAGTCTTAGTAACAACAGTACTGGTACGTATATTGCACTGTCAGAGGTATCAGAAAACTGTGCGCTTATAAATTGCCTCAAATTGACACATTTATCCTTCTCCATCATCCTTGAAAGTTTGTAACATCATCACGGGGTCACTCTGTTGATACATACATTTACAGACACTGACGCCTATAACTCAGACGTTCTTATCGTCGTTGGATGGAGTTTGCAGACATGGGTTCCTATGTAAAATTTCGTCTACTAACGTCTCCTCTACAACCTGTAGAAGTGTGTAACATGAATTGTGAAACTAACTGTACGTATATACAGTCCAGTTACATCAATACGACCACCACCTCTTTTCAGTATCAACAATCAATAACCACTCACAGACGGGAGGTGGCAGCACTAGCAGTGGAGGGTATACAGAATGATCAGAGACAGTCTGGAAAGCTTGTAACCGTGTTCACGATAGGTTGTGCTGAGAAATAATTGTTAAGGGAAAAATTCGATACTTTGCGCCTTATTCGAGTTAATTAGCATTAAAGTTATCCAATCAGAGAGTTGCGCCCACAAATTCAGCAGCCCGCCAGAGACGATGACGCCAAAGGTGTTCTTCGTTTGGTTTCCTAGAATCCAACAAGAGAGGGATACATAGACTGGAATGCAACTAAAGCCCGAACAGTCTCATGCACTATCATCTACGCCACGAGAACAATTGACATTAGCTGTATCTAGCGGGCCGTTTGTTGTGCGCTATTTGTTTGAGCTGACTTCAGCTACACAGTGCAAAAATAAAATTGCCAATACCTGCCGAAACACTGGAGAAAATGCTCCTGAAGACTCTTAGGACACACACCCAATATATGTATGTGCTTAGTCTGTAAAAAATGGATTCTGATACTGTAACGTTGCACGGGATGTTTTTGAAATTTAGAATTCTTAAAATGTTATTTTAACGCTTTTCTGAGCATTTTAAAGGAATTAATACAACATTTGTTTCACATCACTTCAACCGCAACAAAAGTTCTATCACTTCATGAGTTGCGACTTGGTCACGGATAAAGACAGTGATCCTGGAAGTGTAGAATGAATTTCTTTTATTTCCGCCATTGAACACAAAACTTTTGGTTCTAAGATCACCGGCCTCAGTCAGCACTGACTATCATCAGAATGCAGCAAATCATGGGAAATGGAGCTAGTGAACAGATTACGTCTTAGAACGATTAAATGTCCCATAAGCAAAATTTATTACTTTAATGGATATGAAAGCATGCGCTTAAAATATGAAGAGGAACACCTATTTCATCACTTGTTCGGAACCGCCCGACTGCTGTGGTCTCAGGTTCGAATCCTGCCTCGGGCATGGATGTGTGTGATGTCCTTAGGTTAGTTAGGTTTAAGTAGTTCTAAGTTCTAGGGGACTGATGACCTCAGATGTTAAGTCCCATAGTGCTCAGAGCCATTTGAACCATCACTTGTTCTAAAATAATAAAACCATGCCGCCGGCGTCACAGAATAAACACAAAATCAATATAGCGTCGTCGTAAATATTTAAAATGTAATGTAAGCTAGACGACAGTTCTGGCATAGTCGTACTGTCTCTGTCGCTACTCGTCATAACAAACTGAAATACAGTAGCCACAACCTATGTTTGTGCCCTAAACTCCTTATATGTTGCTACTGTAAGACTAGACATATTCCGAAATTGCTTTTGATCATCGGATGACTTTACGAGACGATAAATGGCAGCTTAATCTCCAAACAATTAAAGACGGCTGTTCGGCTTGTTTCCTAAATCGTTTATATAAATTAGGAAAAGCAGAGTGACTGTAAAAATTCTTTGGGGAACGCCTGATATCATTTCTACGATATTGCAGTGTCTGTGTTATTGTGATTACGATGATTACTTTGCATCGTAATCAGAATAACACAGGCATTGCAATATCGTATTTATCTGTCGACAACGGGCAAGCGACTTTCAAGTACAAAGTCTGACCTGTACAGGAACAGACAGAATGGATCTACGAGTACAGGTAGTAAGACGCATGGGTGACAATATATGGAAGTTTGGGCCTGGTCGTGAGTCGTGCACAGATACCCAAAATGTAAGGCGACCGCTCGCGATAAGAGAGAAATCCGTGTTCGATTCCCGGTCAGGCACAAATTTTCATTGTCGTCATTCCATTGTATAGCTGATGGTAGTCATTATTCGCAATTGCGAATTCATTTGATGAGATATCATATATATCTTCCTCGATCACTTTCTATCAATTACTACGAACAGTGACCTTCCTGACAGCAAATCACGAATCGAACCGCGACACCGAGACGATATACTGTGAGCACACAGTATGATCAGAAGACTGAAGTCTTCCGGAAATCTAGAAATATGGAACCAGTCTGAGATCCCCTGCCGAAAGCACTTATTACTTCGTGTGAACAAAGACCTAGCTGTGTTTTACATGAACGATATTTTCTGAATCTCTGGTGACTATGTGTCAACAGATTGTTTTCTCTGAGGTAATTCATAATGTTGTAAGGCAGTATATGTTCCAAATTCCTATGCAAATCCAGCGTATTACAATACCCCTTTCTCCTTGTGACCTGTGGAACTTACCAGGCTTTAGGTACGTATCTTTCGTCGAGCGAGCGGTTGTACGTGATTGCTAAATACGGAGCTATTGTATCAGTATACTGTAAAAGGAACCTGACTGGAATATAACCTGAACCGGAGAAGTTGCCTTGATTAAGTGCTTTACGCTGCTTCGCTACACCGACGATATCTACTGACCCATGTTGGCAACTGTTCTTGTTTGGAATTCTGAAACATTTACTTTGTCTTTTTATGGTAAAGGTCTTTTGGAAAAGCATGTTTAGTAACTCCGCTTTAGTGGCTCTGTCATCCGTAACATTGCCACTCCTGTCGCGCAGTGAAGTGTAATGCTGGCTTCCTGTTGGGAGTAATTAAATTTGATAGCGTCGATTGTAACAGGGTAGTCTATGTATATATTTGGTCCCGATATTATGAGGAATAAAAAATGCGGGCATAATACCAATCTTTCTTAGGTGTCTGCTAGGCGTTCTGACACACACCCATTACAGGGCCACGCCAATCAGGGTTCTTCTCGACACTAGTTCCCTTGCACGTTGACTCGCCTGCGCTCAGATATCACCGTTTGTCATATTACGGGAGTGTGTCAGACTGCATTGGCAGACACCTAAGAGAGAAGGGTATTATATCCGCATTTTCTATTCTTCGTAATGTCGGGACCAGATATGAGCATAGTCATGTGACACCAACTTGTATAAGAACGCTGGGGCTTGTCACATAAGGTGTAACAATTGTCAGGACACATATATAGGTCAGACAGGTAGTGGTTTTAGTACGTGGTGTAAGCAATACCTCGGTGCCAATAACCCAAGGTACACCTTGTCGCTACAACTGAGGGAAACAGGACATTCGGTAACCAGTATAGAAAACAACCTTGACATTTTTTGCATTGGGAATAAAGGATCAGGGTTAGATATTTTAGAAGAGGTACACATTTTTAGGGCTGTCAAGTAGTCTCCTTTACAGATATTGAACAGGCAGACGGACCTAAGACATAGGGGGCTTTTAGTGAATCTCGACTACTTATAGTCTCCCCACTACTGATAGGGTCCACGTGTGTTTCCATTCATCCTGGATAAATAACTATTCCTGTCGCCTACATCCTACATTCCTTCTCTATTCCTCTACCACCTCCCATTCCCCCTCCCCGCCCACGGTGGTTTTTGGTCGGTTTTGAGAGAGTAATTTTAGGAAGGTTTTCGCCCATGAATTTGTCTTTGTCAGCTCTGCTCTGCTTTCATTAAGATCCGCCATATGCTCTCTATGCCCTCCATGTCATTATGGACTGTTTAAAAAAGGACAGTGGTCGATTTTTGTGTTAACTTGGGCTAACAGTACTTAGCACCGTTTTAGATATTTTGTCTTTTATACTTTTATATGTCTCATATATATTTATATTATGTTTTAAGTGGTTTAATATACTTTGCCATCAAGGACTTCGGGTTCTGTTATCTTGTTGTGGATGTACTAGGTACGAAAGCTGTATGTAATTTTAAGTGTTTCTTACTTCTCATAAGTGTAAAGGTTAATATTTTGTGTGTCTTGCAATGGATTCTTACGTAACATTGAGATCCACTTTGTTACTGTGATTCCCAAGATCCAGTCTGCGTGTCCTTTTAAATTTGGTTGGCTTCAGAGTATTCAGTGGTGCTATTTGGCGCCTGCCAGTATATTGCAGTATGTTGACAATTCGTAAGTATTGCATGTATTTTAATTCTTTGTTTCCCCGCTGATTTTGACTATGGTAGGTTTCTCCTCTCTTACGCTCTACCGACACCGCGAGCTGTGTTTTAATTTACATTACGTCCATTCTGCATTGTTTTGTGCTTTTCATCCTGTCATACGTGGATTGTCATGTGGTATCTGGACTCGCCTTTTGACTGTGTTTTAATGTTTTACTGCTCATGCATGGTTCGGATCGGATGCCCATCTGCCGTTTCGCCCAAGGTTTTACCGAGGGTTTATGTGCACTTGCACGTTGGAAGTCGTAGCACGTGAAGCATTAGTTTTGTGAGTACATTGTTTTTACTGTCTACTTTGTTCGGTAGGCTATGTTGACAGTTACTGCTTTTACTTATGTAGTTTCATTCTATATGCAGATATGACCTGAAGATACGCCTCCAGGGTATGAAACCTATTTTATATACCTCCAAGGTATGAAACCTGTTGTCATACAGTGAAATCACAGTAAACAGCTATTGCGGATTTGGACTTTCACTCAGTTTAACACAGACTATTTCACCATATCTGATTTAAAATTGTTCTATTTTCCTTCACATTATGTACAAGTTCCTTGTTGTGGTTGCCCGATCTACAACGTTATTTGTACCTTACAATATACTTCAGATTGATTCACGGAGTACGCACTCAATAGATGCGGTTCTCTGACATTTCTCTCTTGTGGCAGCATCACTTTAAAAAAAATTCACAGGCTGACTCATAAATCATAAAATTACTACCCCTCTTTGCTTTATCTCAACCATGGACCTTGCCGTTGGAGGGGAGGCTTGCGTGCCTCAACGATACAGATAGCCGTACCGTAGACGCAACCACAACGGAGGGGTATCTGTTGAGAGCCCAGACAAACGTGTGGTTCCTGAAGAGGGACAGCAGCCTTTTCAGTAGTTGCAGGGGCAACAGTCTCGATGATTGACTGATCTGGCCTTGTAACACTAACCAGAATGGCCTTGCTGTTCTGGTACTGCGGACGGCTGAAAGCAAGGGGAAACTACAGCCGTAATTTTTCCCGAGGGCATGCAGCTTAACTGTATGATTAAACGATGATGGCGTCCTCTTGGGTAAAATATTCTGGAGGTAAAATAGTCCCCCATTCGGATCTCCGGGCGGGGACTACTCAAGAGGACGTTATCAGGAGAAAGAAAACTGGCGTTCTACGGATCGGAGCGTGAATGTCAGATCCCTTAATCGGGCAGGTAGGTTAGAAAATTTAAAAAGGGAAATGGATAGGTTAAAGTTAGATATAGTGGGAATTAGTGAGGTTCGGTGGCAGGAGGAACAAGACTTTTGGTCAGGTGAATAAAGAGTTATAAATACAAAATCAAATAGGGGTAATGCAGGAGTAGGTTTAATAATGAATAACAAATAGTAGTACGGGTAAGCTACTACAAACAGCATAGTGAACGCATTATTGTGGCCAAGATAGACACGAAGCCCATGCCTACTACAGTAGTACAAGTTTATATGCCAACTAGCTCGCAGATGACGAAGAAATTGATGAAATGTATGATGAAACAAAAGAAATTATTCAGGTAGTGAAGGGAGATGAAAATTTAATAGTCATAAGTGACTGGAATTCAAGAGTAGGAAAAGGGAGAGAAGGAAACATAGTAGGTGAATGTGGATTGGGGCTAAGAAATGAAAGAGGAAGCCGCCTGGTAGAATTTTGTGCAGAGCATAACTTAATCATAGCTAATATTTGGTTTAAGAATCATGAAAGAAGGTTGTATACGTGGAATAACCCTGAAGATACGAAAGGTACCCGATAGATTATATAATGGTAAGACAGAGATTTAGGAACCAGGTATTAAATTGTAAGACATTTCCAGGGGCAGATGTGGACTCTGAGTACAATCTATTGGTTATGAACTGTAGATTAAAACTGAAGAAACTGCAAAAAGGTGGTAATTTAAGGAGATGGGACCTGGACAAACTGAAAGAACCAGAGGTTGTACAGAGTTTCAGGGAGAGCATAAGGGAACAATTGACAGTAATAAGGGAAAGAAATACAGTAGACGAAGAATGGGTAGCTTTGAGGGATGAAATATTGAAAGCAGCAGAGGATAAAATAGGTAAAAAGACGAGGGCTAGTAGAAACCCATGGGTAAGAGAAGAAATATTGAAATTAATTGATGAAAGGAGAAAATATAAAAATGCAGTAAATGAAGCAGGCAAAAAGGAATACAAACGTCTCAAAAATGATATCGACAGGAAGTGCAAAATGGCTAAGCAGGGATGGCTAGAGGACAAATGTAAGGATGCAGAGGCTTGTCTCACTAGGGGTAAGATAGATACTGCCTACAGGAAAATTAAAGAGACCTTTGGAGAGAAGAGAACCACTTGTATGAATATCAAGAGCTCAGATGGCAACCCAGTTCTAAGCAAAGAAGGGAAGGCAGAAAGGTGGAAGGAGTATATAGAGGGTCTATACAAGGGCCATGTACTTGAGGACAATATTATGGAAATGGAAGAGGATGTAGATGAAGATGAAATAGGAGATATGACACTGCGTGAAGAGTTTGACAGAGCACTGAAAGACCTGAGTCGAAACAAGGCCCCCGGAGCAGACAACATTCCATTAAAACTACTGACAGCCTTGGGAGAGCCAGTCCTGACAAAACTCTGCCATCTGGTGAGCAAGATGTATGAGACAGGCGAAATACCCTCAGACTTCAAGAAGAATATAATCATTCCAATCCCAAAGAAAGGTGTTGACGGATGCGAAAAATTACCGTACTATCAGTTTAATAAGTCATAGCTGCAAAATACTAACGCGAATTCTTTACAGACGAACGGTAAAACTGATAGAAGCCGACCTCGGGGAAGATGAGTTTGGATTCCGTAGAAATATTGGAACACGTGAGGCAATACTGACCCGACGACTTATCTTAGAAGAAATATTAAGGAAAGGCAAACCTACGTTTCTAGCATTTGTAGACTTAGAGAAAGCTTTTGACAATATTGATTGGAATACTCTCTTTCAAATTCTGAAGATGGCAGGGGTAAAATACAGGGAGCGAAAGACTATTTACAATTTGTACAGAAAGGAGATGGCAGTTATAAGAGTCGAGGGGTATGAAGGGGAAGCAGTGGTTGGGAAGGGAGTGAGATAGGGTTGTAGCCTATCCCCGATGTTATTCAATCTGTATATTGAGCAAGCAATAAAGGAAACAAAAGAAAAGTTCGGAGTAGGTATTAAAATGGAGAAGAAATAAAAACTTTGAGGTTCACTGATGACATTGTAACTCTGTCAGAGACAGCAAGGGACTTGGAAGAGCAGTTGAATGGAATGGACAGTGTCTTGAAAGGAGGGTATAAGATGAACATCAACAAAAGAAAACGAGGATAATAGAATGTAGTCGAATTAAGTCGGGTAATGCTGAGGGAATTAGATTAGGAAATGAGACATTTAAAGTTGGAGTTTTGCTATTTGGGGAGCAAAATAACTGTTGATGGTCGAAGTAGAGAGGATATAAAATGTAGACTGGTAATGGTAAGGAAAGTGTTTCTGAAGAAGAAAAATTTGTCAACATCGAGTATATATTTAAATGTCAGGAAGTCGTTTCTGAAAGTATTTGTATGGAGTGTAGCCATGTATGGAAGTGAAACGTGGATGATAAATAGTTTAGACAAGAAGAGAATAGAAGCTTTCGAAATGTGGTGCTATAGAAGAATGCTGAAGATTAGATGGGTAGATCACTTAACTAATGAGGAGGTATTGAATAGAATTGGGGAGAAGAGGAGCTTGTGGCACAACTTGACTAGAAGAAGGGATCGGTTGGTAGGACATGTTCTGAGACATCGCGGGATCACCAATTTAGTATTGGATGGCAGCGTGGAGGGTAAAAATTGTAGAGGGAGACCAAGAGATGAATACACTACGCAGATTCAGAGTGATGTAGGCTGCAGTAGGTACAGGGAGATGAAGAAACTTGCACAGGATAGAGTTGCACGGAGAGCTACATCAAACCAGTCTGAGGACTGAAGACCACAACAACAACAACATCTACGTTGTATTCGATCCCCAAATTACAAGCAGCGTAAAACTAAAAACGTTACGAAAGATCGCCTTCAAACGAACAATAACGTGTATTTTAATACAATCCATTCCTCTTTAACAGATTTGGTACTTTTAGTGTCTTACAACTTTAAGTAGTCCCAAAGTATTGGCGTATGGCGTACTAGTAACTATCTCATGCTTTTTACTCAATTATGTGTTCGTAACACAGCACTGTCATGCCGATACTGTTCCGCTACTGTACGCAGTACACAATGTTGGGAAATCATATCCTCCCGCATTTAGCGTTTTCTTAACTGCAGTAATTGGACCACACCCGAACCACGAAAAACAGCGCCATACCGTAACACCACCTACTTCACTGTTGCTACCACACGTAACAGCAGCTAACGTTCTCCAGGGATTCGCCAAACCCAAACGTTCAAAGTCACTGAGCCCTCACCACCGAGTCACTCTGCTGTTAAAGCTTCTCTACCAATTCTTTTCATCAGGTAATGTATGTTACAGAGTTCTCGAAGCTTTTTGTAGTAATGTTTAGGAATGCGCTAGGAACACTAAGAAAGTTTTCAGTAGTCACTGAATGAATGCTAATGTGTCTTTTATATCTGTTCATGCAGTCAAATTTACATATCACAAAGTAATCAGTTTCAGTGTGAAATCATTGTAGAATCTCATGCTCACTCGTTAGAGACCTGCATGAAGTCCATGAATTAACATTAAATATGTCCTTTTGTGGTTAAAAATTTTCTTTGTGAACATTATACTGTTTGACGTCATGAAATGAAACCTGAAGAAGTTTTAACGTATGGTTTGTGACGAATACAGATACATTCCAACAGCAACGCTTACTTCCTGCCCTTAGTCCCAAAAATCAGCAGATGACTTTAACATGTTAACTTTTTAAAGAAATAAAAAGTTACAGGAACAGAATTATGTATACTACATGTTATATACTACGTTTTGCTGTCAAAATCAGGAATTACCGGAACAAGAGTTATCTATGATTTTCTGTAGTATTTAGTTCTTGAATTTATACTGTAAAAAATATACTACAGTCTGTAGTAAATACCAAAAAGGTAGTGGCTTTATTGGAGGAAGGCCCATGTAACAATTGCCTAGTCGGATAGTAGCTCGTTCCCTGATTCACAGCAGTACAGAGCGATCTGCTGCTTCCTGCTATACAAATAATAATAACTGAGAGCCCTATTCCGGCACTCTGTTGCAATTTATTTAGAAATACGAAATGAAGTCAAAAGCCTTTTTTGGCTCGTAACACGAGTAAAAGCTTCGTGAAATGAAAGTAAGTCATTACTTGTAGATTTTAAAAACTAGAGCCATATGAAATTTTCAGCTGCAAGGATAATAGTGACAAATGGCGAAGTAGCTTTGAGTACAAATGGCTCTGCGTGCACTTGCAATTGGTCAATAATGATCACATTTTTTGATTCTCTCCAAATTTATTTTAAATTCAAAATAAACATTCATTTTCCAGTGGAGTATGTTTTGATTTGAAACTTCTTGACTGTGCAGGGCCGGTACTCGAACCTGGGATCTTCACTTTTCCCGTGTGCTCTACTAGCTGAGCTATCCAAGCACAGCTTGCGCCCTCGCCCCCTTTTCCTCACACTTCACAGCTTCACTTCCACAACTACCTCCCTGTCTTCCAGCCCTCACAGAAATTATCCTGCGTACCTTGCGAAACTAACACTCCTGCGAATTTTCATTCTGCAGTGGAGTGTGCGCTGATTTTATTACTGAATTTATGCATTTCCTGTACAGCAAGGCAGTATGCGAGATCAGTTTGCGAAGTTCATAATTTTTGCTAAGCGGAGTGGACAGGAGGGAGAGATGGGGTGTTGGTGGGTTGCTGCTGTCCTACCTTGCCCGTGTTGGGTACGCCCTTGACTGCAATGGCCATCTGTGCGTTACGTACCGAATGACGTTCGTATTTTACTGCGTTTGGAGTGGTATAACAATTTTTCACCTCGGAAAGATGCAAGCAGATACACGTGGTAGCAATTCTTGTGTAAATGCCACAGCTCACTAATAACGCATTGTAGAACATACGTCCGTATAAATATTTTATACTTCCTAAAATTCACCTGAGTTGTGGACCGTCATACTGTAAAATGTTGACCCAATGTTTCTGCCTTTACTGCGAGTGGCGTTCATCAGGCTATTACACGGGTTCGATTCCCGCCGGGGTCAGGGATTTTCACCTGCCTCGAGATGACTGGGTGTTTGTGTTGTCCTCATCATTTCATCATAATTCATGAAGTGGCGAAATTGGACAGAGCAAAGGTTGGGAATTTGTACGGGTTCTGATAACCGCGCAGTTGAGCACCCCACAAATCAAACATCATCATCATCAGACTATTACATGAAATACTGGTTCAGCGTTTCTTAATATTTTGTCTTGTTGTGATCCTATGGAGGCCACTCACAACCCCCCAGCAGTTTTACTCCCGCCCCCCCCTCCTCCCCTCCCCCAATATCCCGCCGTTTCCTTAAAACTTTTAAAAAGGCTTAGTATATCACACAAGCCAAGTTCAAGAATGTGATTAAAATTCAGGGTGAAACAATATCAACAGGAGGCTTGCTCACTGAAAGTGAAGAAAGCTTGTAGGACCTGTTGAACAGAATGGACAGTGTAATGAGTAAAGAATATTAAACGGTAGTAAACATATAAAAGAAGAAAATAATGAGAAGAAACAAAAATTACTACCCATAAACTTAACGTTATAGATGGTGACCAACAGAACAGGAAGAAGGCATTCCTGTCAAAAGAAGTCAGCTAGTATCAAATATAGGTCTTAATGTGAGGAAGAAATTTCTGAGAATGTACGTTTGGATGATAGTATTGTATGCCAGCAAAACATGGGTTTTGGGTAAAATCGAAGAGTCTCAGATATGGTGCTGTAGAAGGACGTTGAAAATTAGGTGGATTGATAAAAAAAAAGGAATAGGGAGGTTCGCCCCAGAATCGGCGAGGGTAGGATTACATAGATAACACTGACATGAGTAAGGGACACGATAACGTAACGTCTTAAGGCATCCGAGAATAACGTGCTACAGAGAACTGTAAAGGCTAGAAATTCCAGTATAGACAGAGCTTGGAATACGTGCAAGAAAGAATTGGGGACGTAGGCTGTAAGTGCTACTTTGAGATGAACAGTTTGGCACAAATGTCGATCTCGTCACAGATTACGCAAAAACAATCTAATATTGTCGTATGTAGTCCTTCTCTCGTCTTCTCTTCTTTTCGTATTTTTTCTTTTCGACCTTAGATCAAATAGCAAAGAAATTTGTTAAATTTAGTCAAATCTGACATAAGCTATACAGCGAGCTGTAACATTGTAAATAACCCTCACCGATAGCTAGTAAAAAGAATCTAGAACATAACTACATATTTACTCAAAACAAATGATAAATTAAGCTGAACATCAGTATTTCGTACAAACGTTATCTAAAAGGCGATGACCTCCACGACTTATTACATAACGTTAAAGCAAACAGCTAATCCATGTATGATCGTTGAACGTAACGAACGTCTCCAATTGACAACAAAGCACGGCGAATTCACCTTTTTATTTTACTGTCTTCTGTGTAACTAATGAAGTCGCCTATAATTCCAGTTATTCTTTTTAAAATAGAAAGAAATTTATGTCCTCGATTAAGCAACATTTCCTACAGTTTCAAGAAGTACACATATAGATTGCCAATTGGAAAAGTTTGCTGTATGTGAATTTCAAAATCCAGCAAGTCGACTGGCAAAACAGGCACTTCAAATGATCTTCGCATTATGAATACGTTTCACTTTGCTCTTATGGCTTACAGAAATATTTCATCATATACTGTTCCCTGATTGAAAACCAGCTTAATGCTTTTTCGGGCAGTTGACTTTTGGAGGAGGGAAGCGGTCACAGAAAGAAATACAAAACATTAATTTTAACTAATTTGATAGGGATTAAAAGTCTGGTCCATCGCACCGCTGTGGTGGAAAGCGCTCTACATACTGGCTGGAACTAATTATAAGAAGTTTGGTGGCCATATTTTTCCCTGCTTTTCAAGGACGATAATTAACTGAAAACTGAAACCGCCGAATAAAAAGTAAAGTGGGAGCAGTTTGCAGTTCCTAGCTCCTCCGTAAAGCTCATATTTCCGGAGATTTTAATTATGTTCCGCAAACAGGGCACGATTTTTTGAATTACGACTTCCGACCGGCCATTTTGCACGATGAAAGGCTCTTTGATCACCGCCGCTTTAGGGGCATCAGTTTGCTGTCGCGTACACTTAGCAAGCGTCGTTTATTTCATATTTCAAACAAATAAGCATAGCTTTTATAAACGGATCACGACGGGTCATACGGAACTTACAGCTGCAAAACTATAATATTTGTGCTGTTTCGCAAAGAGTATATAATTAACATTTTTCTCAAACAAAAAAATTATATTTACATACCAGAGCTACAGAAAACTACGGATGAAGGTCGTAGAATGTGAAACGTGAAGAACGTGAAGCTAGTTTAACGTAATATCTCATATTAAGGCTATCGGATTTTTGAATGTATACTTGAATCTACACCTCAACGCATATGTATCAGTGGTAATAACGACGTAATATTAAATTACTGTTGCAGATAATCACAGCTACAAATTCATGTCAGCAAACATTTATGCTTTGTTGTTTTACTCCATACATTTACTCGTAATACGCATACAAGATATTGGGGCACCGTCACATCACAAGCAACCTAAACAAGAGAAAAACTATGCTCCGGAGTCATAAACAGATCGAAGCTGGTGAATCGATGTACTAGAGTGCAAAGCTTAAGAACGAAAGTAACTTTGGCATGATGTGTCGCTACCAAGTATCACAGCTCAATGAAACTTGGATCACACATAGAAAGAATTGCTACAGCGTACTACAAAAGGTAACTGAAAGATATGCGCAATGAGACGAACAGAAATAACAATTTTACTAAAACACAGTAATTACACCGAAGTCACCGCTGTTTATCATGGTCGCCTGGACATCGCAGGATGCGGTGCATGGCTCTTAATAGTTTTTTGATCGCCACGGATGACAATGCATGCTACCCAACGTGATCCCATGCTGGCCACGAGGTACCTAAGGACTTCTTTTGGTAAGACGCTCCATTCCTCCACCAGCGTGGTTGACCGTTCTTGGCTGGTCTTTGCTGCGTGTGGACGTACTGCAATACTTTGTAACGTCCGCTTAGAAAAATTAGGGATGACTGTGCTGGTAAACTTCTACGTTATTTGATTTTCATTCAGCTGAACAAAACTGAACGTACTCAGATATTTCTCTCTTTACTTATTCTGGTCAACACTAAACTGACACACAATATTTTTAGCGCAACGCAATCTGACTTTCAATAATCCCTACAAAATAATGGCTCTGACTAACAGTAACCTATACCTTTCAATTACCACACAAAAATCTCCGTTACTCGAACTACTGCAATATAGCGAACGCCAATACTGCTAGCTAAATAAAAGATTCTAACTACTGAAGGCACTAACTACTGATAGGCATAGTTAGCAAATGAAAGATTTTGATAGAGAACAAACAATGTATTTACCTTAATAATGTCCAAAAGTCATCATATATATATCAGTTCATGATATCCAGTATTACAAATTTACTCTTTCAAGATCTTCCGCTCTCAAAACTCTGCCATCTCTCTCCCCACATCCACCACTACTGGCGGCTCACCTCCAACTGCACAACGTTACGCACTGTTCACACCCAACTGCCCAAGACTACACTCGCTGACTATTCCAACAATGCAAACCAGCCACAGACTGCACACAGCACAGTCAGTGATTTTCATACAGAGCGTTACGTGGCGTTGCCAACATAGAAACCTAAACAGCCTACTTACAACTTCTTCCCATTGCATCCCACACGTGCTCGATGGGACTTAAGTTGTGATATTGGGCAGGCCTGTTCATTCGCTGAATATTCTCTCGTTCCAAATTGCTCCATCAGCTGCGTTTTACAATGTGGTCACGCGTTGTCATCCACAGAAATGAAGTCAGACTGTATGCACCTCATCAAAGGACGCACATGGGGAAGGAGTACAGCGTCAGAACGATGTTCAGCGGTGAGTGCACGGTGTTCAAAGATTTGCAATGGACCAACGAAGAGGTGGGTGGCGTGCTTTTCTGGAATGAGAGCAGATCAGTCTGAATTATAGCCCTGGACGTACCCTTCTGTGGCGAGAGGTGGGTATATGTAATACACCCAGGAACATTATCTAACACAATCAGATTTGTCTGTCTGGCTGTCTCTCCGACTGTTAGACACCTATCTTTCAGGAGCAAGTAGAGGTATCAAGTTCAAATTTATGTCAAACACTAAGGTCCACGGTCTCCAGGTTGTGTGAGTTCAAAAATGTTCAAATGTGTGTGAAATCTTATGGGACTTAACTGCTAAGGCCATCAGTCCCTAAGCTTACACACTACATAACCTAAATTATCCTAAGGACAAACACACACACCCATGCCCGAGGGAGGACTCGAACCTCCGCCGGGACCAGCCGCACAGTCCATGACTGCAGCGCATAGACCGCTCGGCTAATCCCGCGCGGCTTTGTGTGAGTAATTTAAGCTTTTAAGTCAATACAACCAAAAGATACTGCCATACGTGTCACGTATTTTGATACTTAAGAGGACGCGGAATTGAATCTCGGCCGGACAACGAATTTTCTTTTAACCAGGCCTTCACCTGACCGCGATGTGAGGAGCCCCCAGAAACAATATGGTACTCGGACTCCACGTTAAACTGAAGGACCCCTTTCCCCATTTGGATAACTGGAATATCTTAGTGATACGCAAGTCGCCAAAGTGGTATCAAATAGAAAGATTTGTGTTATTATAGTACATATATAAATGTATTTAAATACATAATTAACACTACAGCCGACATATTCGTCCCAAGAGAATCAGAAACTGTATTGATACTTTAAAAAATTCTCATTTATTCTTCAGTCTCAGTTGCACATTTTTAATTAGATGACCCGTTTCAATTACTCTGCATCATCTTCAGATCTAAGTAATGGTGTCAGCAACCCGTCTTGTCTGCTCAGAACTTCGTATCATAGTACTGTTTGTCTGTCTGACATGAGTTTCTGGACAAACAAGACGGATTGCTGACGCAATTACTTAGATCTAAATCTGATACAATGTAATCGAAGAAGTTTATGTAATTAAAAATGTGCAGCTGAGACTGGAGAAGAGTAAGAATTGTTTTAAATAAATAATAAGATTTGTACGGCACTCTCAGAGCGCAAGTCCTACTTGCGCTTGTTCAGATTTTTACTATGTGTGGACCATGAGCGATCGCATCTAACAGCGCTTATGGAATAACTCTTGGAACGAAAGGAAATTCGGGGAATTGATTGGTCCGCCTGTTCCACCGATTTAAATCTCGTCGAGTACAGGTGGGATGCGTGGGGGGAAATGTATTGCAGTCGTCCACATACATTAATGACCGTCCTGCAGTTTTCAGTCGCGCTGGTGGATGAATGGAGCGCTCCACCACACAACAACTACTTAACGTACCTTGTGACCTAATGCGAGCACATTGCATAACATGCAGTGTCGTATGTGGCGATCACCGTCTACTACGAACCTTATCTCGCTCGCCATAACCCACCATTCCCATAGTAACTGCTTATGGTAATTGGAGGATGGATGAATGGTACGTATACTTCTGTCATGTTTATGTGTCAGATATTGCCTACCGGCTCCTTTCTGCAGCTGAATGAGGACGCGACAGAGAAGAAAATATGTCAACGCGTTTCTGAAAAGACTCTTATCCATCTTGACAGCAGATCAGTGCCGGAACTTTCAGTGAACATAGTGACAACTGAGAAAACCCAAGGTACACTGTATGGCTACAACTGTAGTATTTATGGTAGCAGACAACCATTTGTAGTAGATGGGTGCCAGGAGGTGGCCTATTAAAATTCGTCCGAGCTTTTCAAATGATTTATTTTTTCTACTACAGAGCTTCGTTGACCTCGGTCCGCCTCACAGGCCCTGCATTGCTGAGGTAGCACCCCAGCGGCCTGTGCAACGCACTGTGTCGGGCCGGTCTTGTACGCCAGCTGCAGAGTTCCAATTACGTCGGGATGGCTGTGCTAGCAGCAGACGCATCGGCCACCGTCCCCGTTGACTCTGCACTGCTCCGCTGGCCGCGGGGCTGCTTCTTCCTCGGTTGGAGTAGCTGGGAATGTGGTGGCAATAACCGCTCCCGTTCCGGCGCCCGAACCTGCGGCCCTCGCCTTGTAAGTCTCCGGCGTGTGTCGGAAACCGAGACGACTGTCCGCGGTAGCGAGCCGAAGAGTGGCCCGCCATTGCTGGCTGCGGACCCCGCGTCGGCCTCAAAGCGTCGAACCAACGACCCGCCATGGACTGGGACGCTGTCGCCCCATCTGTTCCCGTGTGTCGCCAGTACTGTGACACACCCCGCCGTCCAGGAGAGCTGCCACACTTGAATGAATCTCGTTAGAAAACCACACCTATTTATACTCGGCTTTGCGGCTCTGTTTTGCTAACGCATAGCTCCAAGTCATGTATACCCCACATCCCGGTTGCGCCAGTGGGACCCTTCATCCTGTAACTTGCGAAACGCAAACCGCTGCATTTACGCTTTTCAGCAGTTCGATGGCCCCTGTGGTCTCCATTCCATTTCGCAACCGCTGGTCAGCGTAACTTATTGCAATCCGGCCCACACCTGGTTGTAGCTGGTGCTCAGAATATCGCACAAAACTAACTTTCCCTATCCTAAACGGAAGTACCGTTACACATTGTTAGAAATTCAAGACAATGGTGTAATGAATAAAAAGGCTGTTGCCAGATTCAAGGAGGAGGCAAATGCCTACGAACATATACTGTAGGACAAGAAAAAGAAACACGCACCACAAAGGGCTTATGCAAACTGATCACAAATTGATATTCATGTAGGTATCTACGGAAAATTCAAAATCGTAAATTGTGACGACTGATGGATGAATGTGTAACATTTCAGTGCTATTTCACCACACAGCTGGCGACGACAGTAAACAGGCGATATGTCGATACCAAGGACTAAAGTCATTTCAGATTTCATTTACTAAGTTGGACAGCAATTATGCCCTGCAGAAAGATCCGTGAATAATATATGCAGATATCGTTCGAGACAGGACACGCAGTTGGGCTCAAGATAGCTGCTTTGTAGGAATCGGGGGAACGCTTGACGTTTCAGTCGATGCCACTATTCGGCGATGTTGGCAGGGATGAGTGCACCATGGCTGAACACAACTTCAAGAAGGAATCGGTCTACCTTAAGACAGACGACAGAACATGACGACCGATAAATCGTCAGAAAGGCAGTCGAAGCCCCAGAGTCACCATTATCATCGATCCGACGTGCAATTGGTGCTTCGGTGACCTTAGCGCCTTGAACTGTGGTAAGTCCCGCTTCGAACTGAGCCGCAATGACCAGCGAAGACTTTTCTGGAGACGCCACGGACAGTGCTGGGATACCAATCCGACTGCCGCCCGCCATACGAGCCGACAAGCAGGAGTCGTGGTCTGGGGTGCCATTTCTCTTCATAGCAGGACCTCTTTGGCTATCGTCCACGACACCCTTAACAGCACAGCGGAACCTCGATGATATTCTGCGTCCCACCATTTTCCCTTCATGTCAAAACATCCTCGGCTTACGTTTCAGGAAAATGATTGCCGCCCACACACGGCGAACGTTTCTTCTACCTGTCGTCGTGCTTGTAAAACACTACCTTGACCAGCAAGGTCGCCGGATCTCTCCCCAAATGAGAACGTTGGGAGAATTATGGACAGAGCCCTTCAACCAGCTCGGAATTTTGACGAACGCGCTAGTTATACAGAATTTGGTATGATATCCCTCAGGAAAATATCCAACAACTCTACCAAGCAGTGCCAAGCCGGCGGACGAACGCGTTATTGACTTGTTCCATCTCCTTCTCTTGCAAGTATCATCCAATTTTTCTGAGATTGTAATCATTTGTTTGCCTGAACACTACATCGCATCCACCGATTTCTGTCCCATTCGAATGATTACTTCGTAGTGCGTTGGTTCTCTTTTCTCCTTTTTTTTTCTACAGTGTATATCGGAAGTTCGAAACCAGGGATTACCAAAAAATCTCCAGTACGTCCTCTGATCACCGAAGTTGGCCTAATGTTTCAGGGGTTACACAACGTTCGCTACGCATATCGGAGGTAGTGGCTGCATTTTACTGGGCACGTGCCTCTTTACCACAGTACATCTCTCATTACTAAATTCTCCCTGTTGGAAGGAAGATGCTCGTCAGTGCTGCACGTCAAGCTGAAGGCCTCGTCAAGCTGTTGAACTACTTAGAGCGCTGCAAGAGCCGGGTCTAGTTAGCGACTGTCTGTCACTCTACAGCCATCAAGGACCGCACGGGCCCTACATCGAGTATCGCACGTGGCGCCGCCTATGCAAAGTTACGCAGAGCTGAGAGACGGGGACTCCTGTGAGCCCCAGACAGGCTAATGACTCTCATTCAGGGACGCGGTAGTGCCGCTGGCGGGCCCTCGAGTCTCCAAATTGAGCTCAGCGCCTCCCCCCGCTATTAATGATAGCAGGGAAGATCCAGCTGTGCCGTAACTCGTGTAGGGCTGAATTCATTCGTGTCAGGTGTCATTTCACAGAGAACCGACTTGCTACAAACGTTACCGCTTCGCCTGGCCCCTTTTGAGAGCTTCTGCTACCACGAATTCTGAAGAACGGTTATTGAGTTCACTCACTGCCGTAAAAGATAGTAATCTTATAACTACTGGTTGATAGCGATTACGAAACTTTTTGGCAGATTGATACTGTGTAGTGGACTGGGACTCGAACACAGAGCCTTACGTTTCGCGGATAATGCTCTTACCGACTTCCATTTTTGTAGCACATTGTGTTAATATATTTACGTTGTTAGCGAATTACGATACATTTTTTTGTGTTGGGGATTGAAAATCCATAAAAATCAAGATCGCACATGAAATATTCTTTATTTAGCTGGATTACTAGTTCCGGCTCACAATCTACCCATCTTCAGATCTAAGATATAAAACAAACTTTTTCTTATGTTAGCAACATACAACAATTTACAGAATTGAAGGTAATACTGTAGCAGGGTTCAAGAATATATACACGAATTAATTACGGCGTACATTCCATAATACATTCTTGATTAGCTACAGTATGTATGCTGTAATTAACTTGTGCATATACTCTTGAACCCTGCTACAATACTGCCTGCAACTCTATAGGGCGTTGTATGTTGCTACCATGAGAAAAAAATCAGAAGATGACTAGATTGCCAGCCAAAACTAGTACTTCATCCAAATAAAGAAGTTTTCATGTGCGATATTGGCTTCCTAAGTCTACAATAAAAAATTTACAACAGATTGCCAATTCCTGGTTGATAATATCCAAAAATCTGAAATAACGGTATCAATTAAAATTTAACAATGTTGTCTCCCGTTTTGCTATACGTCCCCGAGATGAGACTGATACGGAAATTTGTACAGGAGTAATTTTGAACTAGGTTGATTTTAACGCCTTTCAGACTGAAATTATTGGTGGTGATCGTTACAGAGGCTGCTTCGTCTGAATAATAAAATGTCCGTCTTGTAGGTTGGTTGGTTGATTTTGGGAGTGGGGACCGAACAAAGAGGTCATCGCTCCCATCGGATTAGCAAAGTAATTCGAACGTGCCCTTTCAAAGAAACCATCCTGGTACTTGCCTGGAGCGATTTAGGGGAATCACGGGAAAACCTAAATCAGGATGATCGGGCGCGGATTTGAACCTTCGTCCTCCCGAATGCGAGTCCAGTATGCTAACCACTGCGTCGCATCGCTTGGTTGTTTTGTAGGAACGACAGTTCAGGGTGGTAACAGTAAATAGCGCCCACGCTGCAGAAAGCCGTTTTCCTATTGGGAACGAGTTTTTAAATACGATCCGCCAGTGAGACTCACCCTCACTCTTTTTTGGCGTCGTAGAGCTGGCAACACATAGGGTCCGAGTAGTAGGTGTTCATCACAGAGGATCTCGAAGTAGGCGCCATGCTGACGGAAGAGTAACTCTTCGACCTCGCACACTTATAGGAGTTCTGTGTGCTTTCTGAAAATCGAGTATGACGTTCACTATTCGCAAGACGTAAATGATCTGCATGATTCACGCGTTCGGAAGACGACCGCAGTCTCTATACCTCGGCGAGATTCCAGAACCTACAGACTGGGTAATTTGTCACCGTGCTCCATTGTTACTCCTCACTGCCAGTAAATTAGAATTTCTCGTTCGTCTAGAGACTAGAGACTAACAGCTTCAATTTATACCTTTAACTTTTAATTAATGCCCAATCAAAATGAAACATGCTACTGAATACTAACTCACTCTTTCCTCCAGATTTCAGTATTTAATATTCTTTTTCCTGTTTGTTCATAAATCATAAATGCACAACACATTTCAACTTTTTTGAGTTATCAGTCTTCTGACTGGTTTGATGCGGCCCGAGACTATTTGCTCAACCGTGCCAACCTTTTCATCTCATAGTAGCACTTGCACATACGTCCGCAATTATTTGTTGGGTATATTCCGATCCCTGTCTTCTTCTACTGTTTTTACCCTCTACAGCTCCATCTAGTACTATAGACGCTACTCCGCGACGTCTTCACAGGTGTCCTACCATCCTTTCCTCTCTTCCTGTCAGTGTCTTTCATATATATCTTTCCACGCCGATTCTACAGAGACTCTTCTTATTCCTTACCTTATCAGTCCACCGAATTTTCAACATTTCCTATGAACATGTCTTGATTTCTCCTCAGTCTTGCTTCCATTATCAACCGCAACGTCGTAACTGCCTCCCTGGTGCCTTTCCCTTCACTACAGCCAAACTCGTCGTCACGTAACAGATTCTCAATTGTCATTTCCATTTTCTATATATTATTATTGTCAGCAACTTCGATGCATATGTTATTAAGCTGATAGTGAGATGATGTTCGTACTTGTCAGCTCTTGCTGTCTTTGAAATTGTTTAATATTGTTTTTCCGAAAGTCTAACGCTATATCTCCAGACTCATACATTCAACACACCTCCGTGAATATTCGTTTTCTTGCCACTTCCCGCAATGATTTTATAAATTTTGATGGAATGTTATCTATTCCCTCCTCCTGATTCCATTTTAAGTCTTCCAAAGTTCTTCTAAATTCTGATTCTAATACTGGTTCCCTCTCTCTTCCCTAACGACTCCGGTCTCTTCTTCTATCATATCATCAGACAAATTCCCCCCTCACCTCCCTCATAGAGGCCCTCAAGTTGCTGTTCCCACCCACCCACTCTCTCCTCTGCAATTAAAAGTGGAATTCCCATGGCAGTCTTAATGTTACCGACCTTGCTTTTAATTTCGCTGAAGGTTGTTTTGTCTTTTCTGCATATTGAGCCAGACCTTCAGACGATCGTTTCTTTTTCGATCCCTTCACTTTTCATGTAGCCACTTCGCCTTTTTTTCCCTGCACAGGCTATTTACTTCATTTCTAAGTGACTTGTATTTCCGTATTCCTGAATTTCCCTAAACAATTTTATACTTCCTTCATTCGTCGATCAGCTCGAGTATTTCTTCTGTTAACCACAGTTTCCTCGCAGTTATCATCCTTGTACCTACGCTTTTCTTTTCAAATTTTATGATTGTTCTTTTTAGAGATGTCCATTCCTCTTCGGTTGAACTGCCTGCTTTCGGAAACCGTATCTGGCTGTGATGTAATCCAACTGAAATCTTCCTGTGTTTAAGGGTCTTTTCCAAACATAACATGACAGTTAAGAAACCGTAACTCCCATTAATTTCGTGTATAGCATGTACAACATGACTAGCAAGGTGGTAAATAAAGCTGCTGTCGTCTTTGAAAGATGCTTTAATTTCGTGCTTATGTACCGTCAGGAACGTCTTGGACGTTTAAAACTGAAGTCTACAGCAGTTTTTTCAGAAAACGTTCACACATTTCGAAACAGTATTTTCACACAGTAATACTGAGTCAGGCAGATAATCGGTTGTATTCGCACAGTTTTCTGTTGCCAGTAAAACATCAAGAACAAATTCAGTGACTTGAATTTCGTTTAATGAAACTCCCTTTAAATAGACTTCCACTTTGAAAAGATTATGAACCACAGTATACACCAAGTAATGGGACTGCGCGGGTAGATGGATACATATAAAAAACAATACACTCTGTTTTCACTATTTTCACCCATTTCTCCTGTAAAGAATCTATGGATTTCTCCTTAAATAAGAACTAGTGTCTTGAAAGTGACGGTGCCATCGTTGAGCTGTAGGAGGCGATGTGTTATCTCCATATTGAATCCACCCACTTCGGGTAAGGAACGAGCGAGCGAGGGAGACCAGAAAGGCCCCCCACCGACAACTACATGGACCGTCGTCAGAGTTCACGTTTAGATTCGGTGCCTAAGTTAAAAGTCACTCCAAATTTCTATCTTCATTCATGTAGAAGACACAGTCTTGTCAAATTGGATGGATATTTTTGATACGCACTGAATTATTGAAAAATTTGCAAGGCATGGAGCAGGGAACTTTATTTCATTCCCAGAGGTAAGAAGCGTTTTCCTATAGAATTTGTAGACCAAGAGAAAGATTTGGAATGTTATTATTACGAAAACTTTTCTCAGTGCGTCAGGGAAAATAAAAATAGTGATTTTTATGCGATGCGTGACGAGCGAGGGAAAGGTGCAACAATGGCAAACCTAGCAAGAATACAGACAAATGAAATTAATAATCACTGTCAAAATATAAAAATTCAAGTAATATTAATATCGTGAGGCACTGAAGCAACTGGCGATATCGAAGGTAACAGACCAGTAAACCCCATTTGATTCTTACATGAAAAATATACGTAAGGAATGTGAAGAAATGATCGGCATTGCGATCTCATGGTGATTCTGTTTAGCCGTACTGAATGCAAAACGACAGAACACGTAATGTGTTCGGTCGTTCGACCGTCGAATATTTCGTAACCAATCATTTCTTTATGCCTCTGAAAACAAAGATCCTAAGTTATGGTTACAAATCGTTGGATATGATCAGGTCCAATAGTCCAGTTGCATTCTGTTTACACATTTCCAAAAAAGGAATCTTATATTTTATCTAAAGTTACGGTTGTGCTTCCTCTACAACAGCCAGACGAAAAAAAGACACCACAGAACGGCGAGAATAATAAATGTACAGTTTCATTTGTCTTACAGCAAAGGATATACAGAGTTCGTTTCCGTTTGATCTCTTTAGCAAAAGTTTCTGACCACATGTTTTTATTATAATTTTATTTACAGAAAAACAAAAACAGAAATTCACTACGTACCATAGTATTAATATGTTCCTACTGGTATATTTCCGTCCCTTACTTTAGATGGTTATGAGGTTAGATGGGGACAATGCCTATATGTATGTCATGGCCAGCATACATCACGCTGTAAGTATTAACATAGGATATTAGGCATACTTTAAGAAGATAATCTTCAATATGGGCTTCGAACACATTATTTTCCAAATTATAGCTTTACAGTCCTTTTACTAACTACTAGAAGAAAACATCCAATTATTACTAAACAGCCTCCTTTTTTGTAGCAAACGCGCAGATGCAACTGCTTGATACACGATTCACAGCCCGCTTCTGAAATAGTATAGTACGATTTGCTAATTCAGCTACGGAGCCACTCACTAGCAGCCCAATATATAACAACATAAGAGAGCAGAGTTACAACAAGTAGTACAAATAATTACACAAGTGTAATAAGCATAAATGAATCAACGAAAATAACTGTAGCCTAAACAGTACTTGGCACGCACTTGGCTATGTAAATCATTAAGCAGATTAAAAATTAAATCTTCACAAAATGTTTTATGTCGTACAAAAGCAGGACTTGGCCTGTAGCCATTAAAGAAAATTTATGAGTTTCTGCAGAAGTACATAATAAAACAGCTTTTCCAAAATAAAAATATTGTCCTACCACGTAAGAATAATACACATATCAAACAAAGTTTTGCATCACCTCGGTTCCGATAGTTATGGAACCTGTACAGAAAATTGGCATAGAGGTCAACATAAACATCATTTCAGCCCTTTTTATTGCTCATGAAAACCACACATAGCATGTTGTACCACCAAATAGCGAGACCTTCAGAGATGGTGGTACAGATTGCTACAGACACCGGTACCTCTAACACCCAGTAGCACGTCCTCTTGCATTGATGCATGCCTGTAATCGTCGTGGCATACTGTTCACAAGTTCATCAACGATTGTCCCATTCCTCAACGGCGATTCGGCGTAGATCCCTCAGAGAGGTTGGTGGGTCACATCGTCCATAAACAGCGCTTTTCAACCTATCCCAGGCATGTTCGATAGGGTTCATGTCTGGAGAACATGCTGTCTACTCTAATCGAGCGATGTCGTTATCCTGAAGGAAGTCATTCACAAGATGTGCACGATGGGAGCGCGAACTGTGGTCCATGAAGACGAATTCCTCGGCAATATTCTGCCGTCATGGTTGCACTATCGGTCGGAGGACGGCTTTCACGTGTCGAACAGCCGTTACGGTGCCTTCCATGACCACTAGCGGCGTACGTCGGCCCCATATAATGCCACCCCAAACAGCAGGGAACCTCCACCTTGCAGCAGTCGCTGGACAGTGTGTCTAACGTGTTCAGCCTCCAAACACGTCTCCGACGATTGTCTGGTTGAAGGCATATGCGACTCTCATCGGCGAAGAGAAAATGAGGCCAATCCTGACGTCCATTCGGAATGTTGTTGGGCCCATCTGTACGGCGCTGCATGGTGTCATCGTTGCAAAGATGGACCCCGCCATGGACGTCGGGAGTGACGTTGCGCATCATACAGCCTATTGCGCACAGTTTGAGTCGTAACACGACGTCTTGTGGCTGCACGAAAAGAATTATTCAACATGGTGGCGTTGCTGTCAGGGTTCCTCCGAGCCATAATCCGTAGGTAGCGGTCATCCACTGCAGTAGTAGTAGCCCTTGGGCGGCCTGAGCGAGGCATGTCATCGACAGTTACTGTCTCTCTGTATCTCCTCCATGTCCGAACAACATCGCTTTGATTCGCTCCGAGATGCCTGGACACTTTCCTTGTTGAGAGCCCTTCCTGACACAAAGTAACAATGCGGACGCGATCGAACCGCGGTATTGACCATCTAGGCATGGTTGAACTACAGACTACTAGAGCCGTGTACCTCCTTCTTGATCGGCTGTCGGGCACCCTCCGTCTAATAGGCGCTGCTCATGCATGGTTGTTTGCATCTTTGGTCGAGTTTAGTGACATCTCTGAACAGTCAAAGGGACTGTGCCAGCGACACACTATCCACAGTTGACGTCTATCTTCAGGAGTTCTGGGAACTGGGGTGATGCAAAACTTTTTGCTGTGTGTATATGCAAACGTGTTGATGGTCTTTAGCGCCGTTAATTTTAATTCCTCAAATTCCAGCCTTGAACGTTACTAGAGAATGAGTCTTTAGAGAATCAATCACACTTAGTTGAAGTTTAACAAAGTTCAAGACCACCTGATTCAGTAGATTCCAAGAATGGTGGTGAAATTCCTATAATGCATTTGGTGAAACTAAATTGCCTTCATCAGTCGGCACACGGCACGTCGAGCACATATCGGCCTTCCTCTCGAACTAGGAATCAACGGTTTGAGGCCTACTCGACCGTGCACCGTACACAGGAAATAAATGATCACGGCTACAATCCACGCTGCTTCACCTTAGCCATCACTCCCATCTCACACGGGGCATACACTTTTTGTTGCTTCCGTTCTAAACACACCCTACCGCTCCATTAGTGAGCGCGATTTAACAAATGGTTCAAATGGCTCTGACCGCGGAGAATTTGCCGAGCGGTCTAGGGCGCTGCAGTCATGGACTGTGCGGCTGATCCCGGCGGAGGGTCTAGCCTTCCCTCGGGCATGGGTGTGTGTTTGTCCTTAGGATAATTTAGGTTAAGTAGTGTGTAAGCTTAGAGACTGATGACCTTAGCAGTTAAGTCCCTAAAGATTTCACACACATTTGAACACACAAATGGCTCTGAGCACTGTGGGACTTAACTTCTGAGGTCATCAGTCCCCTAGAACTTAGAACTGCTTAAACCTAACTAAACTAAGGACATCACACACATCCATGCCCGAGGCAGGATTCGAACCTGTGACCGTAGCGGTTGCGCGGTTCGAGATTGTAGCCCCTAGATCTGCTCGGCCACCCCGGCCGACCAAGCCAGAGGCACGCCGTGAAAGTCACCACTCAGTGATGTAATAGCATAGTGTCCGCAGCACTTGCACTCATCGATACAAGTTTCTGTGCGGTTCAGTGTTGTTTCTATTGTACCTTTGGCGCTATTGCAATGCACAGACATAGTTTATTAGAATTTAATTTTCATACATACTATGTAGGCTTCCTGTAAGGTATGCTCATTAATCTTTGTTTTGGGATTCATATATTTTTGGATTTTGTTTTGTTTCTTCCCTGTGCTATTGTACCTATCCTTCCTTTTTTTTTAAATTTCTTTATTCAATTATTTCTTACATCGTAACCCACCACCTAATACATTAGTGGGTCTTATATCTACATTACATTTTATTGGTATTAGCAGCATTTTTTACTTCTATTTCTAGGTGTTAGTGAACTTACTTGCTACAGGAAATGAGGAGTTAGTTTCTTATTGGGTAAGATCTAATACCTACACTTAGCTAACTAATCTAGGGGCTACTTCCTGCAGCGTTACAGGCGTGCCAGTTGTTATATATAAACCTACTGTGTGGCCGTGCCCACTGAGCACCTTCCTTTACAAACATTCCTGCAATGTGTACTCTTAAATCCACACATAGTACAAAAATGTATGTTTATGTGTTTCTACGGTATATATATATATATATATATATATATATATATATATATATATATATATGTGTGTGTGTGTGTGTGTGTGTGTGTGTGTGTGTGTGTGTGTGTGTGTGTGTGTGTGTGTGTGTCAGGCAAAAATCGCTGTGTGTGCAAGGACCACCTGCCTGTCCAACGGGTGAGGGGTGGTAGGTGGAAAAGAATGGTAGCGGGTGACGCGTGAGTGCACAGAATTTGTTAATCCAGTATTTGAGAATGAGAGTATTTAGCGACTTGCAACAAACTCTACACATGATTTCAAAGGTGTACGAATTTTTTTATCGTTGACAACACTTACAAGATTATGGTTGTGTGAGGAACTTCAATGTTCAGCACTAGTAGTACAGTCGCTTCAGAAATCATATAAATGTATCCTCCATCAATTTGTTTCTCTGTGCGGTTGTACAACACAATGGTAAATAAAAGTCACTAACTATTGTAAAATATAAAATGTTGAACAATTGCCATATAGATGGTTTATCTGGGAGGAGGGGACCAAACAGTGAGGTCATCGCTCCCATCGGATTAGGGAAGGATGGGGAAGGGAGTCGGCCGTGCCCTTTCTAAAGACCCATCCAGGCATTTGCCGCAAGCGATTTAGGAATTCAAGGAAAACCGAAATCTGGATGGCTGGACGTGGGTGTGAACCGTCGTCCTCCCGAATGTGAGTCCAGTGTGCTAACTACTGCGCCACGTCGCTCGGTCAGTTGTCATATGGATGCTTAATAGTCACTATAAAGACAACACTCTTATCGATAGGTTCCGAATACACTCATCTTCAGAATATCATGTCAGAGAGTAGAACTTCATAAAGACAGTATGGTGTCTTGTGAACATGACACTTCCCAAAACTTTTTTGCAATTTCACATATTCACATGATCCCACAGTGCCTGTATGAAATTCTTGTCCCAGACGTGATATTCTGCAGATGAATGTATTCGAAACCTGTAGATAAAAAATGGTTCAAATGCCTCTGAGCACTATGGGACTCAACATCTTAGGTCATAAGTCCCTTAGAACTTAGAACTACTTAGACCTAACTAAACTAAGGACATCACACACACCCATGCCCGAGGCAGGATTCGAACCTACGACCGTAGCAGTCCCGCGGTTCCGGACTGCAGCGCCAGAACCGCACGGCCACCGCGGCCAGCGCCTGTAGATAAAGCAATTGTTTTATACCCAGTACCATATATTCATTCAGTGTGGCCATCAGCACTGTTAAACATTTTAAATTTCATGAAACGGGTGCATACCTCTTACGTGAGTACATGTCATCTCGTGAATTTATTGTAAAATATTGGTTACGTGACACAACTGAGGAGAATTCGCTTTAACGCTTCTTCCCCAATGCCATAGCCAATGATTTTGCTCGTTGGTCAAATATTTACTTCAGAACATTTGGTTTCTTGCGTGCTGGTGTCTTCTGTGGACGCTAATAATTTGTTACCTGATGATGACCTAGCTAGCCCAAGACTGGTTTCTAATACAAAAATGTTAGTGTAACAAAACGAAATTTGCTTGTTTGTCACTGTGACGCCTTCTTTATTTTTCAGATACGGTTTGAAATTTGCTGCGCTGCAACCCTGTTTCTGCATCATCTTTTTACACAAAATTTACATGTTTGACCCTATTTCCTTCTTGTTAGAAACAAAGAAAATAATAATTCCAATCCCAAAGAAAGCAGGAGCTGACACATGTGAAAATTACCGAACAGTCAGTTTAATAAGTCACGGATGCAAAATACTAAGGCGAATTCGTTACAGACGAATGGAAAACCTGATAGAAGCCGACCTCGGGGAAGATCAGTTTGGATTCTGTAGAAATATTGGATCACGTGAGGCAATACTGACCCTACGACTTATCTTAGAAGCTAGATTAAGGAAAGACAAATCTACGTTTCTAGCATTTGTAGACTTAGAGAAAGCTTTTGACAATGTTGACTGGAATACTCTCTTTCAAATTCTCAAGGTGGCAGGGGTAAAATACAGGGAGCGAAAGGCTATTTAAAATTTGTACAGAAACCAGATGGCAGTTATAAGACTCGAGGGACACGAAAGGGAAGCAGTGATTGGTAAGGGAGTGAGACAGGGTTGTAGCCTCTCCCCGATGTTATTCGATCTGTATATTGAGCAAGCAGTAAAGGAAACAAAAGAAAAATTCGGAGTAGGTATTAAAATCCATGGAGAAGAAATAAAAATTTTAAGGTTCGCCGATGACATTGTAATTCTGTCAGAGACAGCAAAGGACTTGGAAGAGCAGTTAAACGGAATCGACAGTGTCTTGAAAGGAGGGTATAAGATGAACATCAAGAAAATAAACACGAGGATAATGGAATGTAGTGGAATTAAGTCGGGCGATGCTGAGGGAATTAGATTAGGAAATGAGACACTTAACGTAGTAAAGGAGTTTTGCTATCTGGGAAGCAAAATAACTGATGATGGTCGAAGTAGAGAGGATATGAAATGTAGACTGGCAATGGCAAGGAAAGCGTTTCTGAAGAAGAGAAATTTGTTAACATCGAGTATAGATTTAAGTGTCAGGAAGTCGTTTCTGAAACTATTTGTATGGAGTGTAGCTATGTATGGAAGTGAAAAATGGACGATAAATAGTTTGGACAAGAAGAGAATAGAATCTTTCGAAATGTGGTGCTACAGAAGAATGCTGCAGATTAGATGGGTAGATCATATAACTAATGAGGAGGTATGGAATAGGATTGGGGAGAAGAGAAGTTTGTGGCACAACTTGACTAGAAGAAGGGATCGGTTGGTAGGACATGTTCTGAGGCATCAAGAGATCACCAATTTAGTATTGGAGGGCAGCGTGGAGGGTAAAAATCGTAGAGGGAGACCAAGAGATGAATACACTAAACAGCTTCAGAAGGATGTAGGTTGCAGTAGGTACTGGGAGATGAAGAAGCTTGCACAGGATAGAGTAGCATGGAAAGCTGCATCAAACCAGTCTCAGGACTGAAGACCACAACAACAACAACAGAAACAAAAAAGTGAAAATTAAATTTAAAGTCTCCCTCAATAGTTTGCAAAATGATCACTTCATAACAAAAGTTTCATCGTTCTCATATTTGTTAATAGTTTCTTATGAGTTGTATTGTACTGTACTCACAGACAAAACAACTGGAGAATTACTCCGTACTCAGAGATCGAATTCAAACTGTGTGGTGCTAAAGGAAGACGATACATTTTAGATTACATTCCAGTGCATACAGCTCCTGCAAATACGTGACGGCTAACATTGTAAAAGCTATGTGTTTCATTTACAACACGTGTGAGGTATTTTCATCGAAGAATATTCTGGCAATAACATTACCAATATAATATACTGCATCCTCCGGATGGAAAAATGTTACAAAGAACTAAACACGCAATATTTTAATATCCAGTGCTATTTCCTGCAGTATCGACGGAGAAGCCATGCTGAATACCAAAAGGTTGAACTGACTGAAATTCTGTGAAAATTCATCTCTGACTGTCTGTATCTAAAATGAAGTCGCCGTCTCTCCATCATACATAATTACGAATACCGCTTCAGCTCAGAACTCATTCATAACAGATTCCGTCAGGGAAATATCTTACATTTCTTTGTCAATATACAGAGAGCTATTACGAGCTTTCGCTTATTGCTTGCGGGCCTGCCGTATTGTAATCCGCAAAGCAGTCTATAACTGTCCAGTGTCCTCTCTATTAATTTTCCGTTGCCATGCAATATTCTGTTACCTGTCACTCTACGTTTACAGTAATATTTAACTGTTATTTCGTTTCTCTTACCTTTTCTAGTAATTTTTTGAAGAATCACTTGCATCCGTTCTCTAAGACATTACTGTCACCCTCTATCTCCTCCTATGACGTACTACTAATTTCATCTCTGTACACAGCATTCTGCATAATCAGGTCACATATTCTAACCTTCGTCTATCCCTAAAATGTTTCCCATCTGCTACCTCTTACAGTACCAAGTTTACTATTCTTAGATCTTTCCCAAACGTCTAGTTAACTTCTCAGCTCTTCTGATGCGGTTTTTCTACACACTTCTCTCCTTGCCTATTTTTTTTTTCTTTTGCTACTTTTCCATTTCATACTTATCTGCCCGCTTAATTTTTAACGTCCTTCTATAGCAGCCCGATTCAAATAGTTTGTTTCTTCGATGCTGCAAGCATATTGTTATGGAAACTTCCCTCTTAAATTCGTATCAACAATTGATACCAACCGAGATTTGTTACTGTATAATGATTCGCAAACTGTAACAGTTATAGAATATTTGAGAACAAATGAAAACGTGTGCTGGGCCTGCACTCAAACCAGGATTTCCCGCTTGTCACGAGCAATTGCCTTAACCACTTCGACTATCTGAGAACGCTTCCAGGAGTGGACCAATCTTCCATTCGTTTTGGTGTCTACGTCTTCTAGTGCTAGCACTATACTATCGTGATTCCCGCACAGATTGAGACACTGTTTTTCGACTCTCACAGTGCCCTGATATCACGTGAAACACTGTACAGTGCTGTGGCGCAGTGTTTGTGTTGCAGTGTGTAACCGAAACAATGTTCATTCGGACTGTGCGGTGCAACAGACACTGCATTACAGCGCATTACTGAACAACGTTTTCTGCACAAGTCTGCTTCTAACATCTACCTTTCTTTGGACATTCTGTTTAATCTTCCTTCCTGGATAGGAGGATTCTTTCACTTGTTCAACTCCTGCCGTTTAATACGTCGCATATTTTCCTTTCTAGTAGTTGTCATTGTATTAGTCTCACGTTATATTATTATTGATTCATATTCTGTACCAGGTAGGTTGGACGTTCCATTAAATGACATTCATAACCCTTCATTATTTTCTATCAAAAGAGCTAAATCGAACCAAAATCTTAGAATTAATACTGTACCCATAAACCTGTGAATTCTCTTCATGCCACGTTACACGCTTTTTCTTGTTGTGATTGACATACTGCACTGGAGTTTCAACTGTTGATTTGTTCACCAGTGAGTAGCAGAAGATATAATATACTCACATGAAGCACTGATTTACGTATACTCGGTAAAACATACACACACACACACACACATTTCCTTAAAAATTCTTGAGGGTAATTTTGTACTGTGTTTGCAACTACAAAAATGCGTGATTTTTTTCACCAAGCGCGTTTTGCTTTATTAAGGTAAAGCATCATCACTGGTCTATAATTAAGTTTTTTACAATTTTGATTTGCTTTTAGATCGAAAAACAGTTCGTTAAGAATAGATTGATTTGTACTTACGGTGATTTTTCGGCTCATTTCTCGCTTACATCGGGAAATGCCGTCTGCTAGCACATCGTTGTTTTTCTGTGTTAGACATTTCCCAATGTAAGCGAGAAATCAGCCGAAAAATCGCTGTAAGTACAAATCAACCTATTCTTAACGAACTGTTTTTTTATCTAAAGCAAATGAAAATGTCAAGAATTACAAGGGAACTATGGACACTAGGGCCACACAAATGAAGAATTTAATAACTTAAAAATAGTTCCTGTTGTTAGAACCTTGCAGAACAACTTTTGCACAAATTATGCAAACCTGTTGGTTTTACGTTCGGGATGAGCGGGGTTCAAATTCCGACCCAACCAACCAGATTTCGATTTTCCATGGTTATTTTAAACTGATGAATGCGAACGCGTATGGTTCGATCTAAGCATGTGCTCCATCTCTTATAAACTTGTAGCTGAGAAAGCGTTAACCTAGTCTTACTTCCTTGCACATAGTGGGCCGTCCTTGCAGCAGCTTAACCTCTCGTCTGGAAACCGAAAATATGTCCTTCAGGCAAGTCGAGTCCTTCAACCGTTACTACAGTAGAGCGACAAAACTGGAAAAAAAGTCGCCTTATTTTGAACGCAGTGGTACTGTACAGACTACTTGACATATTTATTTCACTGTCTCGTATAGATCATGTAATCCTGTTATTTATTTGTTGTATGTATCGTAATACAACTTGACTTGTGGGAACATTTATTGCCGGTCGGAGTGGCCGTGTGGTTCTAGGCGTTTCAGTGTGAACCGCGTGATCGCTACGGTCGCAGATTCGAATCCTGCCTCGGGCATGGATGTGTGTGATGTCCTTAGGTTAGTTAGGTTTAAGCAGTTCTAAGTTCTAGGGGACTGATGACCACAGATGTTAAGTCCCATAGTGCTCAGAGCCATTTCAACCATTTTTTTGAACATTTGAACATTTACGTGAAATTGTTTGTACTATACTACCGAACTGAAATTCCAGTGATCCTTTATTTTCACGTAGCGCACTGAAATTAAACCGTTAGTCAATCTTTTAGATTCTATTTCAATTTTATGTCCTTTATTCTCACTACTTGACATGTTACCATGAGACACGAATCTCATTGCCTTCATAGGGAACATTGAAATATGTTACGACAATATACAAGCACATGTCGTTATTTACCAAGACCGCCATTACTAATGGGATAGCCGTTTCAACTTCAAGTTCATGTTGTTTATGGGACGTTAAAATCTGCAACGTACATACCTCCACTGTATTGGGAAAGATGAACCTATATTTTACGTATTTTCGAATAGTCACATTTGTCAATGATAGTTTCTCTACTAACAAATGTAACGTCGATTTGAAACGTAAACATTACGAGCAGCGCCTTTTAACTTCTACCTTTGCCGCAAGGGTAACTTCGTGTCTTGAGGCGGTTGTAGACTGAGTTGAATGAGTGTCTTGCGGAACCTACCCAGTCGTAAGCCTTTCGTTTTGACGCCACTTCGGCGGCCTGGATGACAACTTTACTGCCTGTTTTCTTAAACGACTTCTCATGGGTCTCACGGGGCTGCGCTACGCTAAATGGCTCTGAGCACTATGGGACTTAACTTCTGAGGTCATCAGTCCCCTAGAACTTAGAAGTATTTAAACCTAACTAACCTAAGGACATCACACACATCCATGCCCGAGGCAGGATTCGAACCTGCGACCGTAGAGGTCGCGTGGTTCCGGACTGTAGCGCCTAGAACCGCTCGGCCACAGCGGCCGGCGCTACGCTAAGTAACATACCACGATGGATATCAATGAATTAGCTAACGCTCTAATTAGAATGACTTCGACAGGTCAAAGTGCTTGACACAGAGGGTGTCTGAAGGAACACACACAAAAATCTCGCAATGACGACAGTGTAGAGAGTCGTGAGAACCCACCGTTGTACCCGAGAGTGTATTTTCGTCGTGCACAACATTGGACCAACAGTGGCATGTAGCAGAGTTTAAATGTTGTCTGTGGGTCGCACTTGGCGGAAAGAAGTCGGAAAGAGAAACATACTTACAAAGAAGGTAACCACGAAGAAACCATTGGTAACGGCAGAAATACTTCAGCTGAAAGATGAAAGAAGAAAGTACGAAAATACTCAAGGAAATTCAGGCATACAGAAATACAAGCCACTTGTGCTTCTACAACACAGGAAGGGAATTTATGATACCCATTAGGATGATACAACTGTGCATGGATGGCTCATCGGCATCTCCCACCTTCCCAATCAAAACAGGCTTACGACAAGGAGGTGCTCTTTCCTGTGTTCTCTTCAACCTTGCGTTGGAGAAAGAGTTTTCGAACACAGTGAAGTAAAACTCCTGCCATACGCAAATGATGTAGTCTTACTCAGTGAAACAGAATAAGAGCTGATGGAATGTACAGATCTGCCAAGCACAGTGCCATCAAAGTGGGACGTGCGGTAAATCAAGAGAAAACAGAATATATGGAGATAGATCGATTCATAAATCCAAATCCACACTTTGAAATTGATCACCACTGCAAATTCAGAAAATTTTATCAGTTTAAATACCTTGGATCGCGCTTAAGTACTAAAAATATCATAAAACTGGATATACATGTGAGAATTGGCAGAATACTTAAAAAATGTAACTTACCTAATAAGGAGATTGCCTACATTACGCTTGTCCGTCCTCTTTTAGAATACTGCTACGCGGTGTGGGATCCTTACCAGGTAGGACTGACGGAGTACATCGAAAAAGTTCAAAGATAGGCAGCGCGTTTTGTATTATCGCGAAATATGGGAGAGAGTGTCACAGAAATGATACAGGATTTGGGCTGGAAATCGTTAAAAGAAAGGCATTTTTCGTTGCGACGGAATCTTCTCACGAAACTCCAATCACCAACTTTCTCCTCCTAATGCGAAAATATTTTGTTGGCACCGACCTACATAGGGCGGAACGATCACCACGAAAAAAAAAGGGAAATCAGAGCTCATACGGAAAGATACAGGTGTTCACTCTTTCCGCGCGCTATACGAGATCGGAATGATAGAGAATTGTGAATGTGGTTCATTGAACCCTCTGCCAGGCACTTAAATGTGATTTTCAGAGTATCCATGTAAATGTAGATGTAGAATAGAGTCAGGTTCAAGAATCTCTACAGTAAGCAGACCACTCAAGAGTAAAGCTTTGTCAATCACCACAAAGATGAAAATATATTACACCGCCATCTGCCCTGTGTCACTGTATGGTTCGGAAAGCTGGACACTTACCAAGAAAGAAAGAGAAAAACTGAATGTTTTCGAATGAAAAGAGGTAAGGAAAATCTGGGTATCTGTGTTGGACAATGACAGCTGGAGAGTCCGAAAGAACACTGAAATTCATCAATAAAGCAACCCACTATCGTCCCGAAATTAAAAAGTAGGAGACTGCAATGGGCTGGGCTTGTGGCTAGAATGAAACCCAACAGAATACCTAATAAGGCACTCTCCAAGCACAACACCACTGGGCCGACCTCACAGATGATGGAAAGATGACATAAAGATGTCGCAGCATTAGGAATCCCCGCAGGATGGAGAGAGACATCAGGAGATAGAAGAAGATGGAAGCAGATCGTTGATGCAGCACGTAATCTGTAGGGCTTGTGATCGCTAAAAAGAAGAAGAGGGAAGCTAAGGTGGAATGGTTGCATGAAAAATGTGAAGAAATTGAAAAAGAAATGATTGTTGGAAGATCTGACTCAGCATACAGAAAAGTCAAAACAAACTTCATTGAAATTAAAAGTGTAGGTATTCCACCCTTAAATGCAGAGGGGAGAGGGATGAGTGGAAGGGGTACATTGAAGGCCTCTATGAGGGGGAGAACTCGTCTGATGACGAAATACAAGAAGAAACAGAAGTCAACAGGGATGAGATAGGGGATCCAGTATTAGAAACAGACTTTAAAAGAGCTTTGGAAGACTTAAGCTCGAATAAGGGGGAAGGGATAGACAACATTCCATCAGAACTTCTAAAATCGTTGGAGGAAGTGGCAACAAAATGACTGTTCACGTTGGTATGTAGGACGTATGAGACTGGCGATATACTATCAAACTTTTAGAAAAACGTCGACCACACAATTCCGATGATAGTCAGAGCCGAGGATGGGAGAGGATTATCGCATAATCAGCTTAACAGCTTGTAACGACTCGCAGCCGCCTACCATGTATGTGTGTGTGAGTGTGTTTGTGTGTGTGTGTGTGTGTGTGTGTGTGTGTGGGTGTGTGTGTTTGTGTGTGTGCGTGCGTGTCTGTTAGTGTGCGAGTGTCAAATTTTCGCGCGTGCGCCACCAAAGGCGCTGGGTTTATTCCTTGTTTTCGTAACCTTTTGTGTGTTAATTATTTTGTGTTTTTTATCTCTCTCTGTGTGTTGCTTTCATATGTGTTTTGTAACGCTAGCAACGAGGAGCTCACTGACCTCGAGTAGACTCTTGCACATTACTAGAATCGTGAGCTCTGAATTCTATCGTCGCACACAGAAATAGAGTTCCATCGTTTAGTTTAACATATTCTGATGTACGCATCATTTCTATAGAGGGCATGGCAGAGTCACAGGAACTAATTCATTTACACTGCGGCTAAAGCGATGACCCCGACGTGATCCGGCCTGCCTGTGCGTACATAACACCAGTAAAGATTGAATGAGAATCAAGCGGCTGGCAATCCGGCAGTATATACAGGGTGTTACAAAAAGGTACGGCCAAACTTTCAGGAAACATTCCTCACACACAAAGAAAGAAAACATGTTATGTGGACATGTGTCCGGAAACGCTTACTTTCCGTGTTAGAGCTCATTTTATTACTTCTCTTCAAATCGCATTGATCATGGAATGGAAACACACAGCAACAGAACGTACCAGCGTGACTTCAAACACTTTGTTACAGCAAATGTTCAAAATGTCCTCCGTTAGCGAGGATACATGCATCCACCCTCCGTCGCATGGAATCCCTGATGCGCTATGCAGCCCTGGAGAATGGCGTATTGTATCACAGCCGTCCACAATACGAGCACGAAGAGTCTCTACATTTGGTACCAGGGTTGTGTAGACAAGAGCTTTCAAATGCCCCCATAAATGAAAGTGAAGAGGGTTGAGCTCAGGAGAGCGCGGAGGCCATGGAATTGGTCCGCCTCTACCAATCCATCGGTCACAGAATCTGTTGTTGAGAAGCGTACGAACACTTCGACTGAAATGTGCAGGAGCTCCATCGTGCATGAACCACATGTTGTGTCTTACTTGTAAAGGCACATTTTCTAGCAGCACAGGTAGAGTATCTCGTATGAAATCATGATAACGTGCTCCATTGAGCGTAGGTGGAAGAACATGGGGCCCAATCAAGACATCACCAACAATGCCTGCCCAAACGTTCACAGAAAATCTGTGTTGATGACGTGATTGCACAATTGCGTGCGGATTCTCGTCAGCCCACACATGTTGATTGTGAAAATTTACAATTTGATCACGTTGGAATGATGCCTCATCCGTAAAGAGAACATTTGCACTGAAATGAGGATTGACACGTTGTTGGATGAACCATTCGCAGAAGTGTACCCGTGGAGGCCAATCAGCTGCTGATAGTACCTGCACACACTGTACATGGTACAGAAACAGCTGGTTCTCCCGTAGCACTCTCCATACAGTGACGTGGTCAACGTTACCTTGTACGGCAGCAACTTCTCTGACGCTGACATAAGGGTTATCGTCAACTGCACGAAGAATTGCGTCGTCCATTGCAGGTGTCCTCGTCGTTCTAGGTCTTCCCCAGTCGCGAGTCATAGGCTGGAATGTTACGTGCTCCCTAAGACGCCGATTAATTGCTTCGAACGTCTTCCTGTCGGGACATCTTCGTTCTGGAAATCTGTCTCGATACCAACGTACCGCGCCACGGCTATTGCCCCGTGCTAATCCATACATCAAATGGGCATCTGCCAACTCCGCATTTGTAAACATTGCACTGACTGCAAAACCACGTTCGTGATGAACACTAAGCTGTTGATGCTACGTACTGATGTGCATGATGCTAGTACTGTAGAGCAATGAGTCGCATGTCAACACAAGCACCGAAGTCAACATTACCTTGCTTCAATTGGGCCAACTGGCGGTGAATCGAGGAAGTACAGTACATACTGACGAAACTAAAATGAGCTCTAACATGGAAATTAAGCGTTTCCGGACGCATGTCCACATAACATCTTTTCTTTATTTGTGTGTGAGGAATGTTTCCTGACAGTTTGGCCGTACCTTTTAGTAACACCCTGTAGACTAGCTGTGAGGCTATCGTCGTTCTGGCGACAAAATCCGGCGCTGTGGTATGCCCAGGTAGAGATAATTTTTTTTCTAGTCAGGCGTTACCGCCGGCGCATCTAAATTTGCATAGGTGGTGAGCCAATTGGAGGAGCAATATGCGGCCGAAGTGCAAGATATCATCGTCGCACCACCAGAAGGGAATGCATACTAAATGACGGAAGTGACCCATCGCGTATCTGCATCACAAGAAGAGCGCATCCGTCAGGTATTAAATCAAGAAGATATTGGAGACCGAAGACCGTCACAGTATCTGCGGCATCTTAGAGGTAAAATTGACGCTGGTACCGCACCCGATCATCTGCTACGTACAAACTGGAGCAGTCACTTACCTCCGTCTATCAAGATGATTACCGCGACGCAGTCGGAGATGTCGTCAGATGCGGTGACACAATTGGCCGACAAGGTGCTGCATACCGTCTCACCCGCGCCAATTACGGTATCAGCCGCGCAGTGCGGGAGTACAGCCACCACGGTAGCGCGAGCTGCGTACGATGCATTAGCGGCGAAGGTCGATCAACTGACGCAACAGATTAGCTAGCTGGTAGCGTGTTGCAGCGCCGGTGGAGATCGCAGCCGGCCAAGTTACAGGAGACGCTCCTGCAGCAGGGCCGCCTTCCGCTCGCCCGTGCCATCACCTGACCCAGAGAGGGACGTGTGCTGGTACCACCGGCGTTTCGGGGAACGTGCTGAACCCTGAACCAAACCGCACGCGTTCCCAAATGCCAGCAGCAATAGAACGTAGGCGCTACGACCGATTGCCGGCCAACATAACAGAGCCTATTGGTCAGCGATCGACACATCGGCTGTAAGTACACTCCTGGAAATGGAAAAAAGAACACATTGACACCGGTGTGTCAGACCCACCATACTTGCTCCGGACACTGCGAGAGGGCTGTACAAGCAATGATCACACGCACGGCACAGCGGACACACCAGGAACCGCGGTGTTGGCCGTCGAATGGCGCTAGCTGCGCAGCATTTGTGCACCGCCGCCGTCAGTGTCAGCCAGTTTGCCGTGGCATACGGAGCTCCATCGCAGTCTTTAACACTGGTAGCATGCCGCGACAGCGTGGACGAGAACCGTATGTGCAGTTGACGGACTTTGAGCGAGGGCGTATAGTGGGCATGCGGGAGGCCGGGTGGACGTACCGCCGAATTGCTCAACACGTGGGGCGTGAGGTCTCCACAGTACATCGATGTTGTCGCCAGTGGTCGGCGGAAGGTGCACGTGCCCGTCGACCTGGGACCGGACCGCAGCGACGCACGGATGCACGCCAAGACCGTAGGATCCTACGCAGTGCCGTAGGGGACCGCACCGCCACTTCCCAGCAAATTAGGGACACTGTTGCTCCTGGGGTATCGGCGAGGACCATTCGCAACCGTCTCCATGAAGCTGGGCTACGGTCCCGCACACCGTTAGGCTGTCTTCCGCTCACGCCCCAACATCGTGCAGCCCGCCTCCAGTGGTGTCGCGACAGGCGTGAATGGAGGGACGAATGGAGACGTGTCGTCTTCAGCGATGAGAGTCGCTTCTGCCTTGGTGCCAATGATGGTCGTATGCGTGTTTGGCGCCGTGCAGGTGAGCGCCACAATCAGGACTGCATACGACCGAGGCACACAGGGCCAACACCCGCCATCATGGTGTGGGGAGCGATCTCCTACACTGGCCGTACACCACTGGTGATCGTCGAGGGGACACTGAATAGTGCACGGTACATCCAAACCGTCATCGAACCCATCGTTCTACGATTCCTAGACCGGCAAGGGAACTTGCTGTTCCAACAGGACAATGCACGTCCGCATGTATCCCGTGCCACCCAGCGTGCTCTAGAAGGTGTAAGTCAACTACCCTGGCCAGCAAGATCTCCGGATCTGTCCCCCATTGAGCATGTTTGGGACTGGATGAAGCGTCGTCTCACGCTGTCTGCACGTCCAGCACGAACGCTGGTCCAACTGAGGCGCCAGGTGGAAATGGCATGGCAAGCCGTTCCACAGGACTACATCCAGCATCTCTACGATCGTCTCCATGGGAGAATAGCAGCCTGCATTGCTGCGAAAGGTGGATATACACTGTACTAGTGCCGACATTGTGCATGCTCTGTTGCCTGTGTCTATGTGCCTGTGGTTCTGTCAGTGTGATCATGTGATGTATCTGACCCCAGGAATGTGTCAATAAAGTTTCCCCTTCCTGGGACAATGAATTCACGGTGTTCTTATTTCAATTTCCAGGAGTGTACTTGATTGATACTGGCTCCGACATAAGTATTTACCCACGCACGATGCTACATCATTGCCGACTGCGTACGTCGTTCTGCCTGGCGGCCGCGAATAACTCGTCTATTGCAACGTATGGCTTGCACAGAATAGAACAGGATCTTGGCCACCGCCGCGCATTCCTTTGGAATTTCGCGCTGGCAAATGTGGTAGAGCCAATAACAGGAGCGGGTTTCTTGGCGTACTGTAACCTTTTGCCAGATATGACTAACACACACACACATACACGCACACACAGACACACACACACACACACACACACACACACACACACACACAGGCGTGCGCGCGCGGTAGGCGAATGCGGGTCGCTAGAAGGTCAGCATCCAAGTTGCAGTTGCTGACAAGAATAATAAATAGAAGAATGGAAAAAAAATTGAAGATCTATTAGATGACGACTAGTTTGGCTTTAGGAAAGGTAAAGACGTCGAAGAGGCACCCTGACGTTGCAGTTGATAATGGAAGCAAAACTAAAGGAAAATCTTGTCACTTCATAGGATTTACTTACCTGGAAAAAGCGTTCGGCAGTTTCAAATGGTGCAAGATATCAGAAATTCTGAGAAAAATAGGGGCAAGCTATCGGGAATGACGGGTGATATAGAATATGTTACGAGAGCCAAGACGGACCAATAGTAGTGGAAGACCAAGAACGAAGTGCTCGAATTGAAAAGAGTGTAAGCCAGGGACTTAGTTTTTCACCGCTTCTGGTCAGTCTATACGTCGAAGCAATGATGCAAATAAAAGAAAAGTTCAAGAATTGAATTAAAATTCAAGGTGAAAGGATATCAATGAGAAAATTCGCTGATGACATTAGTATCGTCAACGAAAGTGATGAAGAAGTACAGGATGTGCTGAATGGAATAGATAATGGGAAACTTGGAACAGATCAGAACCGAAGCATTTGAGCTGTGGTGCTACAGAAGAGTGTTAAAAATTAGGTGGACTGATAAGGTAAGGGATGAGGAGGCTCTCTGAAGAATCAGTGAGGAAAGGAATGTATGGGAAACACTGACAAATGGCAGGGTCAGGTTGGTGGGATATTTGTTCAGACATCAGGGAATAACTTCCATGGTACTCGATGGAGCTGTAGAGGGTAAAACTGTAGAGGAAGACAGAGATTGAAACACATCGAGCAAATAATTGAGAACACTTGTTCTAGTATTACTCTGAGATGAACAAGTTCACACAGGATATGAATTTGTGGCGGGCCACAACAAACCAGTCAGAAGACTGATGACTGAAAGAAAATGTTGATAAATAACGAACAACTAAAATATTATGTTAAAATATAGTATTTACTTCAAAAATTTTCAACCATGACACTTCCTATTTTGGATAAACAGGATATTGTAACTGTTTTTTATTTCTTAACACAAACCTCCACGACACTTCCTTTTATTTTTAACAAAACGGACTTCCATGACACTTTGAATCATGTTAAACTTGTGCTGCATGATATTTACACTTATTGCTTTTACACTCAATTTTGTAATGACGTCGCTGATAACCTTGTGAACCTGAGACACTGATAGCCGAAGCTGATTCTCTTTCAATTATTTCTCTCTCTTCTGCCGATTTCAGTATTTCGTCCATCTCCAAAAATTTTTCACTGCATGGGTTGATTTCTAATCTGGTACATGAAACAATAAAATAACAATAAATACATTTTTATACGAGCCCAGAATAATTAGACTATAGTCTATGTATACTTGTACATCGTTTTCATAGAATAAATGGGATTGTGAATTGAAACTGCTATTTTGAAAATATTTTCTCACTTTCTTCATACATTTATTAAGGCCTAACAATGCCATAAATTTGTATTCTTTGTGTGCACTATGCGTTTTAAAATGTTGTAATGAAACATGTACTTATGGAGCTTATACAAGCCATTATTAACTTCTATGACCACATCAATGGTCCAATCCAGTGTGGCAACACATACGGTTGTTCCATTGTCAATTGCAGAAAATTTTGCTTGATGACAACTTCATTATTTTAGCTCTTTGTTTCTAAAAATATTCTCTAAAATTTTTGCGTTCTGTGTTAATTTACTCTCTTCTGTCATCGAGAGATCTGCCAAAATCAAACGAGCCTATTGCAGCATTCGAAAATGTTGTAACAGTCAACATTAAGAAAACAGTAGTGCAAATTTAAATGTCAATACAACATATTTAAGCATACATCGTAACGTAAACGAAATGTATGATGATTAAAATTTGCTCACCTTGAGCATTTGTAATGACGTTTCCGTTTGCTTCATCCTCGTTTTCTGCTTACTTGTTCTCCTCTCCATGATAATCAAATAAAGTCTCAAAATGCCATTCTCCATGTGCATCAGGAATTTCAGCAGATAACCAATCAATTATAGCGATCGATCGTTTCCTATAAAATGACAGAGAGACAAAAGTTTCAAGGTGCACAAAAAACCCTATCAAGTATAGAAACAATTTTTTTTAATTTTTCTTACAGGCCTATGTTACAGAAAATCTTTACCCGAAAGGAGAGTACGGTTTTTCTGAAACTGAATGACCTGCAGTCCCTTAGGCCAGTCTGGTGTCTTATTTTCCATGTACCTAACATTTCATCAATGTCCAAGTTCACCCTCCCCACCGAACCCTAGCTCTGGTTGTCTTGGTTTACCATGGACGATTTTAATCTCGTTCGACATTCATTCAATATGAAGTTTAAAAACTCTCGTCCGTTGCGGGAGTGTAAGAATACAGCAGCTTCGAAAATTGCTTTAATATCAAGCACGTTAATGGCTACTTCTGCTAGGCTGCTTTTTAATGTTTTCAAAACAACGAATTTTGTCAAATGATCTTGATAAACCATTATAAATCAAAAGACAATTGATGCTTTTCGATTGCATATCTATCAGATCGACCTGCAAACAGGAGCTTAAAGCTAAATGCGGAGTAGTTTTCCTTACTGTCCTTTTTCTTATTTCAAATTACTGGATTTCTTTTGACACTGTCAACAAAGACGTATATAAATCATGATACTTTCCTTATTATGTTGAAATACTTTCTCTTTAATTCAGATGCCATTCTTTTTTTCCGCCATGACCTCTTGACGAAAATGTTTCATGAACAATATAAAATACTTCATCATTTATTATGTAATAAAATACATTATTTTTATTCATTTCCATTGGTCTTATAAGTTTCTCTCTTCACATGATTGCAACGACATCAGATTTCCGTACCCTTCTCTATATTTCATTGTTCTCTTAGCTCCAGAAGTTTTCAGCGTTTTCTTAGATTGTTTTGCAAGTTTCATGTGTTCATTGTACTCATTGTATGTAATACAGGCCTTGTAATCCGTTCGTTTGCTGTGTAGAATGAGGACCACAGCTTTATCAAATTTCGTACGCACATTATTGTGTGTGTTACTCATTTCTGCTACCACACCGCAGACACAGTACACTGCAATCACTTTAATACACTGGAAACTCAATTGACATGTTACAAGAGCCGGTTTACACGAAGTTCGCCATCATCATCAGTTTATCACACTCGCTTGTGCACTGTCGCCGCGTCCCTGTTTGCCTTATAATTACAGCAGCGTTTTTGTTTCTTGAAGCCGCTCTATGCATTGCCGTGAAAAACAGCATTCATTACACGTTATCCAAGGAGACACGGAAATTTTCGAAATTCCCCGGACAACTGAGAAAATTTCGAAGTGAAAATGCAAGGAAAAATGTATCAATGTTAATATAATAAGGCAATAATTATTAAGCACATGATTCAACTTATGTAAAAAGACACAAGAAGAACAAACGCAGTAAAAACAAACAGAAACAAGAATACTAACATTAAATTTCAGTAGATATTAAATACGAAAAAAATGTATTAGGATATACAGGAGGCAAAATTAAACAAGATGCTTAAATCAACGGAGTGCCAGAGAAAGGAAGACGAACATGTAGATATAAGAATATTGCAGTCGAAGGAACGTTACACTCTAGTCCCTCTTCCGCTACGTTCAGTAGATGATTGGCGTCATCCAGTAAATAACAATGATAATAATAATAATAATAATAATCAATGCGGACGTGCATTGTCCTGTTGGAACAGCACGTTCCCTCGCCGGTCTAGGAATGGTAGAACGATGGGTTCGATGACGGTTTGGATGTACCGTGCACTATTCAGTGTTCCCTCGACGATCACCAGTGGTGTACGGCCAGTGTAGGAGATCGCTCCCCACACCATGATGCCGGGTGTTGGCCCTGTGTGCCTCGGTCGTATGCAGTCCTGATTGTGGCGCTCACCTGCACGCCGCCAAACACGCATACGACCATCATTGGCACCAAGGCAGAAGCGACTCTCATCGCTGAAGACGACGCGTCTCCATTCGTCCCTCCATTCACGCCTGTCGCGACACCACTGGAGGCGGGCTGCACGATGTCGGGGCGGGAGCGGAAGACGGCCTAACGGTGTGCGGGACCGTAGCCCAGCTTCATGGAGACGGTTGCGAATGTTCCTCGCCGATACCCCAGGAGCAACAGTGTCCCTAATTTGCTGGGAAGTGGCGGTGCGGTCCCCTACGGCACTGCGTAGGATCCTACGCTCTTGGCGTGCATCCGTGCGTCGCTGCGGTCCGGTCCCAGGTCGACGGGCACGTGCACCTTCCGCCGACCACTGGCGACAACATCGATGTACTGTGGAGACCTCACGCCCCACGTGTTGAGCAATTCGGCGGTACGTCCACCCGGCCTCCCGCATGCCCACTATACGCCCTCGCTCAAAGTCCGTCAACTGCACATACGGTTCACGTCCACGCTGTCGCGGCATGCTACCAGTGTTAAAGACTGCGATGGAGCTCCGTATGCCACGGCAAACTGGCTGACACTGACGGCGGCGGTGCACAAATGCTGCGCAGCTAGCGCCATTCGACGGCCAACACCGCGGTTCCTGGTGTGTCCGCTGTGCCGTGCGTGTGATCATTGCTTGTACAGCCCTCTCGCAGTGTCCGGAGCAAGTATGGTGGGTCTGACACACCGGTGTCAATGTGTTCTTTTTTCCACTTCCAGGAGTGTATTTAGCATTTGTTACGCTTATGTCTCACTTTTATCATCATTGATGTACGGGACATAGCACAAAATATGATTGTAGTGGGTGGACTATGAGAGGAGCCTGTAGCCTCCACAGGATTCTTATTACTAATTGAGAAAAAGTAATTATTGATAACTCATATAATCTGTTACAGAATTGTGACGACAATAATTATCTTTTGAAAATAATTGACTGAAACATAATCGTATCATTTGGTTTTTACCTCTCAGAAAATTTCATTTTACCCTTTCGGGGGTAATTACCCCCAGGTCGGAAACCACTGGTATAGAGCGTACATTCTGGCCAGTGGTGATATTGACGCTGATTGGCAAAGAGCTCAGGACGCCGTCTTATAAACTGTGCTATGTTTACTGTGGTAGCAGTATTGTGCACCGGTTTTAATGTGCCAAGAGCTATTATTATTTTCATCTACTTCGTCACTTTATTTTACATAATTTAACGTCCCAAGAACAATCGTGTTGTATCCAGAATGAGATTTTCACTCTGCGGCGGAGTGCGCGCTGATATGAAACTTCCAGGCAGATTAAACCTTTGTGCCGGACCAGGGCTCGAACTCGGGACCTTTGCCTTTCGCGGGCAAGTGCTCTACCGTCTGAGCTACCCAAGCACGACTCGTGCCTCCTCCTAACCGCTTACAGACAGTACCTCGTCTCCTACATTCCGGCACACAGTTTTAATCTGCCAGGACGTTTCATATTAGCGCACACTCCGCTGCAGAGTGAAAATCTCATTCTGGAAACACCTCCCGGCTGTGGCTAAGCCATGTGTCCGCAATATCCTTTCTTCCAGGAGTGCTAGTTCTGCAAGTTTCGCAGGAGAGCTTCTGTGAAGTTTTTAAAGTAGGAGACGAGGTACTGGTGGAAGTAAAGCTGTGAGGACGGGGCCTGAGTCGTGCTTGGGTAGCTCAGACTTGCCCGCGAAAGGCGAAGGTCCCGAGTTCGAGTCTCGGTTCGGCACACAGTTTTAATCCGCCAGGAAGTTTCAATCATGTTATAATTAGAATATGTGTCGATAATTACCGCATTACATATTTCCACCAGTTTTTGTAGGCTACATTTCGATTGCTGGGTGATTTAATGATTTAATACTGCATACATAATATTGAAGGACAATAAAGAGCAACTAAAGTTTGCTACTGACTGAAAAAATGACGCTAGTATAATCGATAAGTGAAGAGAAATGTTAGCACTGGGCTGTTATAGATGACCCACAAGACAGTACACATAAAGGCGGTTTGTGAAAACCGACAAATAATTTTTTCTGTGTGAAGTACATATTCTGTGCAGTCATACGGCATTAGTAATTTTTCTACCCAATAACATTTCGTTGTATTTTCTATGTTGCAAGACTACTCAGTGCTGCAGCGTACAATTCGTTTGTTTGCTGCAGAGGAACAAAAGTCACACTTTTACTGCAAAACAGTTGTCACATGAAGATATTCGTAATTGACTAGCACACATCACTAGAATTTCTAGAAAGAATTTTCGCTCTGCAGCGTAGTGGCGCTGACATGAAACTTCCTGCCAGAAGAAAACTGTGAGCCAGACCAGGAAAAGAACCTGAGACCTTTGCCTTTTTCAGGCAAATGTTTTACCGACTTTTTTGCCTCGAAGCCTTCCCTTCTATCCAATACCAAACGCTTTCCTTAACTGCCTTTTTCACCCAGATATACCAATGAATTGAAAATATTTCCCCTTCCTCATAATTTACACTTTGTGATTAAAAGACTTCTTTTATACAAAACTGAAATGGATTTAGAACATGCGAAACAAAACGAAAGAAACTTTATCTGGTCGATTTCCATTAATTCCAGACCTTCAAGGAGATTGTATTAAATTTCACTGCTCTTGGCGCTCGTCCGAAATATACAATGCTTCATACCAGAGTGATGCCGGCCTTTGTGGCCGAGCGGTTGTAGGCGCTTCAGTCTGGAACCGCGCGACTGCTACGGTCGCAGGTTCGAATCCTGCCTCGGGCATGGATATGTGTGATGTCCTTAGGTTAGTTAGGTTTAAGTAGTTCTAAGTTCTAGGGGACTGATGACCTCAGATGTTAAGTCCCACAGTGCTCAGAGCCATTTGAACCATTTGAACCAGAGTGCTCAGTACTGAATGTATATCCAAACACACTTACGAGACAAACGTCATGGGATAGCGATATGAAGACATACAGGTGGTGGTAGCGTCTCGTACACAAGATATAAAAGGACAGTGCATTGACGGAGCTCCCATTTATACTCAGATGATTCATGTGAACAGGTTTCCGACGTGATTATAGCCACAGGACGGGAATAACAGACTTTAAACGCAGATTTGTAACTGGCGCTAGACGCATGGGACATCCGATTTCGGGAATCGTTGGGAAATTCAATATTTCGAGACCCACAGTGTCGAGAGTGTGCCGAGAATAGCTGTAACCGCGAACACTGCAGTGGCCGACAGCTTTTAGTTAACGACCGAGAGCAGCAGCGTCTGCGTAGAGCTGTCAGTGTTAATAGAGAAGCAACACTGCCCAAAATAACCGCAAAACTCAATGTTGACGTACGACGAACTTATCCCTTAGGACAGTGTTGTGAAAATTTCGCGTTAATGGGTTATGGCAGCAAACGACCGATATGAGTGCCTTAACTAACAGCACGACATCGCTTGCAGCGCCTCTCCTGGACTCTTCGCCATCTTGGTTGGACCCTAGAAGACTGGAAAACCGTGGCTTGGTCAGATGAGTCCCGATTTCAGTTGGTAAGAGCTGATGGTAGGGTTCGAGTGTAGTGGAGGCCCACGAAGCCCCGGCCCCAGGTTATCAACAAGACACTGTGCAACCCGGTTGTGGCTCCATAATGGAGAGGGCTGTGTTTACGTGGAATGGACTGGGTCGTCTGATCCAGCTGAACCGATCTTTGACTGGAAATGGTTATATTCAGCTACTGGGAGATTATTTGGAGCCGTTTAAGGATACCATGTCTCCAAATGACGACGTAACTTTTATGGACGACAATATACCGTGTCATCAAGCTACAAACGCTTGCGAATGGTTTGAAGAACATTCTGGACAGTTTGAGAGAATGATTTGACCACCCACATCACCTGACATGAATCCAATCGAACATTGATGGGACATGACGCAGCGGTCAGTTTGTGCACAGAATCCTGCACCGGCAACACTTTCGCAATTATGGACGGCTTTAGAGGCAGTATGGTTCAATATTTCTACAGGGGTCTCCCAAGGACCTGTTGAATCCATGTCATGCACAGTTGCTGCACTACGGCGGGTAAAAAGACGTCCGACACGATATTAGGAGGTATTCCATGACTTTTGTCTGCTCAGGGTACATATGGGGAAGATATTCGTTTTTGCCAAGTAACAAGCTAGAAGTGTTGCTTCGGCGTTACTTTTCAGATTGACGTATTGTTACCACCGACTGGGGAAGGCACGTCACGCTTTGCGACGCTGCCTATCTGGTGTATCCCTTGTGCAGTCAAAAAAAAAATATGGCGGCGGCCTGAGCATTAGCCACTCTCCGTGACAAAAATAGCGCTTTGAACCAGTTGCGGCGATTTCTCGAAATAATTGTGAACTCCTGGATGCGATTTTTACTTTCTCAATTTTGACTATTTCTAGACTGTATCTTTTTTCACTTCTCAGCAGAATCTGCGATCTTTCAATCTTCCTGACATTCAAACTGTGAGTCAGAATGGAACTCGAAAATGGGAGCTTTCCTTTTGAATGAGCTACCCAGTCACGATTCACGACTTTTTGTTAAGGAGAAGCATCACACAAAAAGGTACTGGAATACAATCAGATAATAGGAATAAAAAAGAGAAGCAATGATTAACTGTATAAGTAAACCAAGTAATTAATGTTACATTCAGAAAGCTGATTATAATGCTATTGCAATCTGATCTGCAGGAATTTAAAAATTTTACAGACGTGTTAATAAGAGGAAAATAGCAAGGCACGAATGGATAAAAGGAACTAAAAGGTTTCTGAGAGAAGTTGGAATTAAATCCTTGAAGTATACGCCAGGAAAAAAATATTTCATAGCCTTGAAGAGGAAAATTAGATCAAAGAGGTTGGAAAAGTAGTAATGGTAGTTTCCTCGAAAGAAGGAATCCTGGTGCAAAAATGAACTTTCAAATAATAATACACTCCTGGAAATGGAAAAAAGAACACATTGACACCGGTGTGTCAGACCCACCATACTTGCTCCGGACACTGCGAGAGGGCTGTACAAGCAATGATCACACGCACGGCACAGCGGACACACCAGGAACCGCGGTGTTGGCCGTCGAATGGCGCTAGCTGCGCAGCATTTGTGCACCGCCGCCGTCAGTATCAGCCAGTTTGCCGTGGCATACGGAGCTCCATCGCAGTCTTTAACACTGGTAGCATGCCGCGACAGCGTGGACGTGAACCGTACGTGCAGTTGACGGACTTTGAGCGAGGGCGTATAGTGGGCATGCGGGAGGCCGGGTGGACGTACCGACGAATTGCTCAACACGTGGGGCGTGAGGTCTCCACAGTACATCGATGTTGTCGCCAGTGGTCGGTGGAAGGTGCACGTGCCCGTCGACCTGGGACCGGACCGCAGCGACGCACGGATGCACGCCAAGAGCGTAGGATCCTACGCAGTGCCGTAGGGGACCGCACCGCCACTTCCCAGCAAATTAGGGACACTGTTGCTCCTGGGGTATCGGCGAGGGCCATTCGCAACCGTCTCCATGAAGCTGGGCTACGGTCCCGCACACCGTTAGGCCGTCTTCCGCTCACGCCCCAACATCGTGCAGCCCGCCTCCAGTGGTGTCGCGACAGGCGTGAATGGAGGGACGAATGGAGACGTGTCGTCTTCAGCGATGAGAGTCGCTTCTGCCTTGGTGCCAATGATGGTCGTATGCGTGTTTGGCGCCGTGCAGGTGAGCGCCACAATCAGGACTGCATACGACCGAGGCACACAGGGCCAACACCCGGCATCATGGTGTGGGGAGCGATCTCCTACACTGGCCGTACACCACTGGTGATCGTCGAGGGGACACTGAATAGTGCACGGTACATCCAAACCGTCATCGAACCCATCGTTCTACCATTCCTAGACCGGCAAGGGAACTTGCTGTTCCAACAGGACAATGCACGTCCGCATGTATCCCGTGCCACCCAACGTGCTCTAGAAGGTGTAAGTCAACTACCCTGGCCAGCAAGATCTCCGGATCTGTCCCCCATTGAGCATGTTTGGGACTGGATGAAGCGTCGTCTCACGCGGTCTGCACGTCCAGCACGAACGCTGGTCCAACTGAGGCGCCAGGAGGAAATGGCATGGCAAGCCGTTCCACAGGACTACATCCAGCATCTCTACGATCGTCTCCATGGGAGAATAGCAGCCTGCATTGCTGCGAAAGGTGGATATACACTGTACTAGTGCCGACATTGTGCATGCTCTGTTGCCTGTGTCTATGTGCCTGTGGTTCTGTCAGTGTGATCATGTGATGTATCTGACCCCAGGAATGTGTCAATAAAGTTTCACCTTCCTGGGACAATGAATTCACGGTGTTCTTATTTCAATTTCCAGGAGTGTATTTAATTTTGGTCCAAAGGTGCCCAAACAGAAAGAAAATAATTACTAGGGAAAATATGTTCAGTCAAGTGCATATTCGTTCCCTTTGATCCTCTTGCTGCTCGTTACGGTACTGTGGTCTGAGAAATCCACGTTCGGGTACATTCTTTTCCAGAGATATCTAAATACTCGCACACCTGGTACGTGACAGGCCGTTCCAAGACGTTTACTCATTAAAATTTAAACTGCGATTTTCATTCTGTTGCTTATGCTCTGAGGAACTTTACGCGGTAAAAGCGTAAACGAAATACTGCCCTTAGGCGAGTACAGCAGAATCTTTTCTGTTTCCGGAAGGACTCCCAAATGAGAGGCGAACTCCGTGTGCTGAATTAATGGCAGAGAGGGGAGCGCCATCCTGCGTAATAATACCCGCGTGGCGGAGCGGTCGCTGAAAGCCCGTCGTTAAGGGCAGCAACGGGAACAAAGTATAACTGCTGCTAGCAGCCCGTGTTGGGCCAATTAGCGTTCCAGATATCTTTCAGATTTCACTCCGCTTTTACAATTACTATAGAAGCCATGACCATTTGCGGTGGAGGCGAAAAATATCTGTTCACAACCAGGAATCTAGACCATAAATAGACAAGTAAAAAGAGTTCAGAGCACAAAATAAATTACATTATGAGTTCACTTTTGTATTGTGTAGATATCCACTTAAGCAGGTGCAGCACTGACGACAGCCGGTAACATGTTGTCATTGATCAAATCCAGTTTGAAAATGGTAGTGCTGTTCAAAAACAAAAATTAGAAGAAAGTATTTTTTTCCACTGCTCTCTTGTTAATACAACTTCGATTCAGGGAAGAACGAGCAGCAGAGATGTGAAAATTTTGACAGTCTAACTGGGTAAATGATATGACAGCAGAAACATGTCCACATCCGAAGTTTTTTCTCCTTTGTAACTCATAGTGTAGTACAAATGAGTTACTAATATCCATGGTAACAACGTAATTCGGATGAATGGCTACATGACTTTCTTTTTAAGTCACAAGTAATTCCCCATTAAATTATGTATATTAAGTATGTACGTATGTATTAAACCAGGGACCTAGAAACGGCGGAGAGATTTCGACCCGCCGTAGCCCTCAGTGGTTCACAACAGCACAACAGGCCACAGCAGTCCACCCACACCACCGCCGCCCCACACCGAACCCAGGGTTACTTCGCCGTTCGGCCCCCAGTGGGCCCCCCGGGAACGTCTCATACCAGAAGAGTGTAACCCCAAATGAGACGGAATAAGGGGAACCAGCCCGCATTCGTCGGGGTGAATGGAAAACCACCTGGAAAACCATCTACAGGCTGGCCGGCACACCGGACCTCGACACTATCCGCCAAGTGGATTCGTGCCGCAGACCGGCACGCCTTCCTGCTCGGGAAGCAGCGCGTCAGACTGTGCGGCTAGCCGGGCGGGCATATTATGTATACTATCACATTTTCGACCATCTGGATTCATCTTCAGATTCATGTACATTCGTAAGTGGATACTCTAGGAAACAGTGCACATGAAGACATGCATACAATGTGCGTACATGTTAGCATAAATTGAACAAAATGAGTAAGTTGAATCTTTAATGGTTTTACAAAGAATGTGTATCTACACTCTGAAAAAAAAAGACGCACCACGAAGCAATTATCAGAATGAGGTTTAAATTCGTAGATGCGCTGTACTTTTTCAGACAAGCAAATGATTACAATTTCAGCAAAAATGGAGGACTTACATAGAGAAAGAGCTTCACAGATTGAGAACATCAATAACACTTTGGTCCGCCTCTGGTCACTATGCAAGCATTTTTTCGGCTTGGCGTTGATTGACAGAGTTTTTGGATGTCTTCCTGAGGAATATCGGGCCAAATTCTCTCCAGTTGGCGTTTTAGATCGTGAAAATCTCGAGAAAGTTGGAGAGGCCTGCCTGTAACGCTCCAAACTGGCGAGAGATGCAGCAACCTTTCTGGCAAAAGTACGAAAACAAGCAGTAGAAACTCTTGCTGGATGTGGGCGAGCATTATTTTTCTGAAATGTAAGCCCAAAATGGCTTGCATGAAGGACAACAAAACGGCGTGTAGAATATCGTCGACGTATCGCTGTGCTGTACGGGTGCCGCAGACGATAACCAAATGGGTCCTGCTACGAAATGAAGCGACATCTGGAACCATCACTCCTGGTTGTCGGCCGCATTGTGGGCGACAGGTTGGTATCCCACCGTTATCCAGAGCATCTCGAGACCCATCTTTGGCCTGGAATCTCATTGACTGGAGTAGAATTGTCTTCAGTGGTGAGTCTCACTTCGGACTGAACCAGCGAAGATGTGTCTAGAGATGCCCTGCGCAGTGGTGAGATACCAACCTAACGCCCGCCTTACGGCTCAACAACCACGAGTGAAGGTCTTAGGTGCCATTTCATTTTATAGCTGCACCCCTTTGGTTGTCACCCATGGGGCCTTTACAGCACACCAATATGTCGACGGTATTCTAAGCCCCGTTTTGTTACAATTCATGGCAAGCTATCCGAGATTTACACTTCTCCACAACCGAAACCAATCTTCCCCCAGGTTGGCTTCTAGCAGTCTTTCCATCCTCCTGTAAGTAATTCGTGTCAGTATTGTTCAAGGATGACTTATTAAACTGATTGTTCGATATATTCACTTCTGGCAGCAGCTGTGTTTCTTGTGTTATGGCGTAAAGTCAGCGCCAGCACGCCAGACGGGAACGACAGAGAACAGAAGGCCGTGAGAAGAGGTCAGCCAATCGCATGCTGACCGACCTCCCTCCAGAACGACAACGTGACAGCAGCGGCTCTAGGTCAAGACGACATAAGCGCCGCGCCCGACTGGTGGCAGCCACTTCGATAGAGCTTCAACGTTAGCCGACACGTTGTAACCTCTTCATTGGCAATCCCTACTTAGTGCAGTTAGAGATCAGCAGTCAGTGCAGTTCAGTTGACAGACTGTTGTTGGTAGCGGTCGGTAGGACCAGAACTGTTACTTGTGTTTGTCTATGGTATTGTGACACATCTGAGTAATTGCACTTGTGAAGGACTACAAGAATTATCAGATCGAAGTTAGGTATGTGTACTTGTTGCAATAAATCTCATTAATACGAGTTGTTTGATTGTTTGTCTACCGAACCGAGTGTGCAGAATTCCTAGACACAACAACTGAAATCATTGTATTCTTGAAGACTATTTCACATAATGCGGAATAGTTTTGTGATGATATGTTCTCCCAAAAATCTCTGATTCTGAGGGAATAGCGTGGACTCCAGCTACCTTGTTTCGACTTAGGTCATTCAATACTCTGCCAATATGCGGTAAATCAGGAGAAATTCGCAAGTTTTTATATGGTGGAGAAATATGTTCAACTTTTTTGTTAAAATTAAAAATATGGAATGAAGAAATTTTTTCCATTTAGATTGTTTATTTATAAAAATCTCTTCGTCCTTAAGTAACTACTCTGTCCTGTCACATTAATGTCACCACCTCTCAAACGCCCCAATAACCATCTTTCGCAGAGTCGACCACTGTGAGACGATCAGGTAGAGAGTCAATGAGGTTCCAGAAGACGCTAACAAGGATGCGAGCCATGTTGACTCAAGTGCCGTTGCCAGCTGTTCTATGTTTCTCGGCCGAGGATCCACGGCACAGAGACCCAGAAGGTAGTCCCACAGATTCTTGATTGGATGTGAATCTGGGGAGTTTGGTGGCCAGGGGGTGTGGTAAACTCATCCTGGTGCTCTTCGAACCACGCAACGCATGTAAACTGCGAGCTGCATTACATGTTGCTTTGTACTGTTGGAAGATACCATCACGCCAAGGAAAAACAAACTGCCTGTAGGGGTGGACATGGTCCTCAAGAATAGGTGCATACTTTTTTGATCCATTGTGCCTTCCAGAATGACGAGATGACCCAGGGAATGCCTCAAAAACATTCTCCAGACCATAATGCTTCCTTCTCTAGCATGGACTCTTCCAGCGATTGTTGCTCGGTGTTTGCTTTCACACATTTCACGCCACACACACCAACGGCCTTCTGTCTGACAGAGCAGACCATAAAACTCGACTCATTCAAAAGGCCACCCACTTAATAGATGTCCGGTTGCGGTATTGGCGTGGCTCGATGAACGGTCGTTCAGGAGGCACTGTTGGTAGTCCCTTGGTTCATCTGGGCGTTCATTTGCTCAACAGTTGCATGTCTCTCCGCCCATACACATCACTGCAGTCGTCATCCGCACGTGTCATCTATTTTCTCCGCTGCAACACAATTGTCCCGTCACCAGTTTTGGATAGAGCCTTCTTGCTATGCACAGTATACTCTAACCATGACAGCATGTGAAGAGTTCACAAACTTAGCCATTTCATAAAGCCTCCACCCTTGGGCTAAAAGCCGATCCAGTGATTGGTTGTTTGATTGGTTGGTCTAGAGAGAAGGGGAAAAACCAATGATCATGCCGTTTTGGACATAAGATAAATTGTTTACTCATGTATTATGACAGCGGCTGAACTAATTTCACATCATTAATAGGTTCTGGTTTTTTTTTATATCAAATTGATATTGTGACAGTTGATTGACTTATGACCTTAACCTATTATCCTCCTAAGTGGGTTTCCATTTAAACCCTCACCCTCTCCTTAACTTATTGTTCTGTTAATTGATTTATGGAACCCCAGGGATAATCTGTCCTTCCAAGAAAGCCCCCCCATCCCTCTGGAAACCTCTAACCCTCCCCCTCCGCCTCACTGATACAAGAACACTTTCAGGTCTGATTGATTCAAATAACCCCCTCCCAATCTACCACCTTGCTTGAATAACTGATTAAAGCAATAAATTAACTAATCCCTCCCCCTCTGGTAAATTCCCAGTCCTCTCCCCTCCCTAACCTTTAAATTGGTGGGAAAAAGCTTCACTCTGTGCTGGAGAGGTAGGATCTCACAGTAGGAAATTCAATGTCATTTACATAGCAAAGGAAATAGTGTTTATTTGTAAAATTCAATTCACACAGGTCGGATCTCGCTTTTAATTTCGTACGAAATGCTCATCAATCTCTGCTGCTTCAGAAGATGCAGGTCTCATAAAGAAGTAATCAAATATATCACTTTCTTTCTGATCACACAACGAATACAATCACGAAACTGACATCGACATAACTTACCAAACGAAATTAAACAAAAATCTTTCGATGCAATCTTCATACCAAACGCAGGACAGACTGCAAGTAGCTGCATCAGCCACGGCATCACACACCCAAGCGCCAGCCAAGCGCCTCACATATTACTACGCAAACAGTGACGGCTTGTCTGGCGTGCAGACTGGAAGTCACACTAATCCCCAAACCAAGAAGCAGCTGATGGCAGCCCTTTGATATTGATACCTGACGACCTGACAAACTCCTGTCGAAGCACATGCGCTCTATCTCTCTCTCTCTCTTTCTCTCTCTCTCTCTCTATGCCCGTCTCCCCCACCCCGTCTCTCTCTCCCTCTCTCTCTCTCTCTCTCTCTCTCTCTCTCTCTCTCTCCCACCCCCCTCTCTCCCCCTCTCCCTCCTTCTCTATGTAGGATACTAGCACATGTGAGAGTTCCGTCCAATGCAAATGCCTGACTGTTAACCGATCCAGAAATACTGCTGAAGTCATTGCATTGATTGAATAAGTAATTTCTGTAATTTCTGGTCACATGATCATGATGTAGGGGATATAGGGTAGACACGGGACCTCACTGGTCTCAGTTGTAGTCAGTCTCTGAAAGGACTATGAAGCGTCAACAGCAGCTGTGATCCTCATCTGCAACTCCATCAGAGAAGAAGCGTAGAAGTAAGTACTCATTACATGTCGTTACTACTATTACATAGCGGTTCCTCCTCCTCTTCTTTGTCAAATTTCCTGTCTTTGTTGAACTCCACATCATTGTCTGTGGATGCTTATTGTTTCTTCTTCTTTGATAAGTGGCCTCTGACATGTAAGGACTGGGAGCGACATTCGGTGTGTCTGGGCCAGCAGCAACTATCATTGGCTTGTCAGGACCTGCAGTGAACTCTGACATGTCAGAACCAGCAGTGATAGCAACACCGTGGAATACTGTAAGTCACCTGGCCAGCATGTTGAAGCAGGACAATGACCTGCTGTTGTCCATCCCGCTCATTAATTTGTGTAACGAGGACACCCAGCAAGTCGCCGACTCTCAGACGAACTGTGCTATTGTGCTGGTGGCCTTGCACACACAGTGCAGATCAGTCTCTGACATATGCATCATCACAGAACATTCCTATGTTACTGCAAGGACAAAGTGTTGATGTGGTGGGTGAGAAGCTACTGATTCCTCCCAATGCTTTACTGCTTTTCACTTCAACTTATAATTTAATAGCTGTCAGCTCAAAGAGCTTAAATATTGGAATAAAAGCATCAGTGGACAGTGACTGACGAGTTTTGTTAGAGATCGAATATGCATCGAGAAGTGTTAAAGTGCGGTTTATGGAATTGGAATGGGATGAACTGTGTCATGCAGAACACTACATCAACCAACAATGTCATCTCCATTTCCGAACATTTAATGTGTTGACCTGATGCTATCTATAACATTATTGTACGACGGAGTGACATTCATGGCAAGACCTGGAGGTCTATCCATTTATGTTCGACACTCCACCATTACAAATTTGTTCCGCCTACGGATGGTACTGCCTCTTGCGCTGAAAACACCGAACCGTGGGCTGCCATGTGTTCAAACTGTGTATAAAGAAATCATCAACTATCTATGTAGGTATAGTGTGCATGCAGACAATTTAGAACAGAGTATAAATACGTCAAAAGAAGAAAGTAAAAGAACACCCATCAGAGGTGCATTGTCCTGTTGGAACAGCAAGTTCCCTTGCCGGTCTAGGAATGGTAGAACGATGGGTTCGATGACGGTTTGGATGTACCGTGCACTATTCAGTGTCCCCTCGACGATCACCAGTGGTGTACGGCCAGTGTAGGAGATCGCTCCCCACACCATGATGCCGGGTGTTGGCCCTGTGTGCCTCGGTCGTATGCAGTCCTGATTGTGGCGCTCACCTGCACGGCGCCAAACACGCATACGACCATCATTGGCACCAAGGCAGAAGCGACTCTCATCGCTGAAGACGACGCGTCTCCATTCGTCCCTCCATTCACGCCTGTCGCGACACCACTGGAGGCGGGCTGCACGATGTTGGGGCGTGAGCGGAAGACGGCCTAACGGTGTGCGGGACCGTAGCCCAGCTTCATCGAGACGGTTGCGAATGGTCCTCGCCGATACCCCAGGAGCAACAGTGTCCCTAATTTGCTGGGAAGTGGCGGTGCGGTCCCCTACGGCACTGCGTAGGATCCTACGGTCTTGGCGTGCATCCGTGCGTCGCTGCGGTCCGGTCCCAGGTCGACGGGCACGTGCACCTTCCGCCGACCACTGGCGACAACATCGATGTACTGTGGAGACCTCACGCCCCACGTGTTGAGCAATTCGGCGGTACGTCCACCCGGCCTCCCGCATGCCCACTATACGCCCTCGCTCAAAGTCCGTCAACTGCACATACGGTTCACGTCCACGCTGTCGCGGCATGCTACCAGTGTTAAAGACTGCGATGGAGCTCCGTATGCCACGGCAAACTGGCTGACACTGACGGCGGCGGTGCACAAATGCTGCGCAGCTAGCGCCATTCGACGGCCAACACCGCGGTTCCTGGTGTGTCCGCTGTGCCGTGCGTGTGATCATTGCTTGTACAGCCCTCTCGCAGTGTCCGGAGCAAGTATGGTGGGTCTGACACACCGGTGTCAATGTGTTCTTTTTTCCATTTCCAGGAGTGTATTTGGAACTGTTCCTGCCAACAAAAGGACTCAAAACACAGACTAGCTCATGCAATAAAGGGTGGAAGTATGGATGAAGGAAAGCCAAAAAATTGTTTACTGAAGTCAAAATCTTTGAAACATATTCAGTGTTATCTTTGTGTAAACTGAGCCCTTGAAACAGCTAATGGAACTTTAGAATATGTAAACAGTATTCTTTGGTATTTTATGAGACAGAGATGCAAAGGGCGCTGGTGTGGTACGTGGCTAATGGTGGGCATACGACATTCAACTGTCAGCGAAACCAATGAAAAGAAGCGAGCTGCCGCCCGTTAGACGAAGGCTCTGTGGGTGTCGCCCGTAGCACGCCACGTCACTCTCACTTGAGTCCAGCACGCTCCTCTTTTTCTGTGTCAGACAGGTGCTTTTACCTACATTATATAAGACTTTATTAGTTGCGGGCAACGTACTGTATTAAACTATTTGTTGTACTGCAGAAACTAGACAGCGATCTGAACAGCAAGTGCCGTTAATATTTATGTTTTGTTAAAACTTTTTGAACATAATGACCACAATTCGCAAAAAGTTTACTTATCTATTTTTGGAGAGTGAAGCCACGAATGAAACTTTTCTCATTAGGCAGACGCACTAACGACTACGACACCCTGGAACAGTGACTTTGCACCAACACAAAGACTACCCTAGCGCACTTCCCTCCACATTCTAAATTCCCGTTCGTTCCTTAGCCCACTTGGTATTCCCCCTAAACTCAGCATTGCAGGGGCATTCCAACCGTATTGGAATAGCACCTCAGCATCGAACAGAACGGAGGATCCTGCCTGAAACCTTGGTATAGTTGCTTTAATCCAACGCAAATATGTAGTTCCAGAGACCTTTTCAAACTCCAGACGCGTATGATGTATTTATATAGACGGAACAACGAACGAAAATTTTTACCATGGCAGAATTAGTCTCCTGCTTACTAGGCAGATGCACTAAGCACTACGCCACCCTGTCACAGTTGCTTTGCACAATTTTCATCCGTCTCTTCAATCCGCATAGATACATCATAGATATTTGAGGCTTGAAAAGGTTGTAAGTAGGCTGTTTAGGTTTTTATGTTGGTAACGCCATGCAGCGCTCTGTATAAAAATCACTGACTGTGCTGTGTGCAGTGTGTGGCTGGTTTGCATTGTTGGAATAGTCGCCATTGTAATGTTGGGCAGTTGGCTGTTACCAGCGCGCTGTGTTGTGCAGTTGGAGGTGACCTGCCAGCAATGGTGGATATGGGGAGAGAGATGGCGGAGTTTTGAGAGCGGATGATCTGGACGTGTGTCCGCCAGAAAGAGTAAATTTATAATACTGGATGTCATGAATTGAATATATATATATATATATATATATATATATATATATATATATATATATATAGGGTGTCCCAGCTATCTTGTCCACCCAAAATATCTCTGGAACAATAACAGCTATTGGAAAACGACTTTCACCGGTATCAATGTAGGGCTGGGGCCCATGAATGTACGTATTTGGAAATCGCGATGTGATTGGCATGCGTAATCACACTTCCATACTTGTCAAGAGGTCCGAAACGAATAATACGGTCTGCTGCCATCCTGCAGCATGGGGTTCACGCCTGAGCCTCAGGACGTGCGCTAGCAGCGCATGTCGGGTGTTTCAAGCGTCAACTTCGCGTCTCAATATCTCGGGATGTAATGGGAATATTGCGATGCAATCAACGCCATTGTGTATGTGCTTTGTCATGCTATGGATTGCTGAAGAAAACATATAGGAGGTCCATTAAAAAAAACATAAGTTTGTGTTAAAAAACACATATGCTTTCGTTTTAGAATGTTTCCAAATACGTACATTCATGGGCCCCAGCCCTACATTGATATCGGTGAAAGTCGTTTTCCAATAGCTGTTATTGTTCCAGAGATATTTTGGGTGGACAAGATAACTGGGACACCCGGTATATATAAAGACTTTTGAACACTATTAAGGTAAATACATTGTTTGTTCTCTATCAAAATCATTCATTTGCTAACTATGCCTATCAGTAGTTAGTGACTTCAGTAGTTAGAATCTTTTATTTAGCTGGCAGTATTGGCGCTCGCTGTATTGCAGTAGTTCGAGTAATGAAGATTTTTGTGAGGTAAGTGATTCATGAAAGGTATAGGTTATTGTTAGTCAGGGCCATTCTTTTGTAGGGATTTTTGAAAGTCATATTGCGTTGCGCTAAAAATATTGTGTGTCAGTTTAGTGTTGATCTGAATAGGCAAAGAGCAAAATGTCTGAGTACGTTCAATTCTGCTCAGCTGTTTGAAAATCAAATAATGTAAGAGGTTTATCAACACAGTAATTCATAAATTTTTCTAAGGGGACGTTTCATACGTCGACCCTTAGCCGAGGATACCTCACTGGAACCTTCTGATTTTTTCTTGTAGTTTGTGTAATTAGTGTAGCTATTGTTTGTTGCTAGCGCGTAATTATAGAGAGAATTTCCTTTGTAGTTGTAGTTTTTCATTGTTGTACAGTAAAACAGTTGTGGCATGCATGTAGATTTGTACCAAGTATTTCGCAGCCGCGCTTGCAATTAACGAGATATTATTTTCAGTGCTATGTTAATGTGTTTTCTCTTTTTGCTCTTCAAATTGTGTTTTTCGGTGTTATCGTGTGAAATACTGAGACAGTAATGGCGTGTGAAAAACATAATACTAGGCTCCAAAGTAAACTGAGAAATGACAGTGAAGACGAAAGCAGTGTGTTAGGGCCGCCGAGTAATGAATTAACTAATGTTCAAAGTAGTAATTTGGTAATTGTGCAAAGGGAAATGGAGCGGGCTGCAAATAATGGTGTAGGCAGTGAAACAATTAGTGAACAGGGAAGCATTATCGATCGATCGGTCGGCAACAGCTCGCCTCAGGAATCCGAAATGACAGGACATAATCTTCCAAATACTGTAGATTCAGGTTTTGCGTCTTCACCGCTTTCTCAAATAAGTCAAGACACATTTTCTGCTTTTCAAAATGCGAATATTGCCGGTTCAAATGCACTGCAGAATAGCACTGAGGAACATGTTTCAGACACCAGTGAATTGTTATTACAGTTAATGCAACAAATGGGACAAAGGCTACAAAAGTTAGACGCAACGCTTGAACAAAATCAGAAACAAATGGGACAAAATCTTCAAAAGTTAGACGCAATGGAACAAAATCAAAAACATTCACAGCAACAGCTTCAAAAGTTAGACACCACGCTTAAACACGTGAAGGTTTAACTGCTGAGCTACTTAAAATCGAATCGAAATGTCAGAAAGTCTGTAATGACGTAAAACACAAATTTGTGAGCATTTCCAATCTATTTTTCGCGTCATGAAAATGCATTACAGAATCATGAAGCAGCCGTAAAGGAACTGCAAACTATTGTTCATGAAAATCACGACACCTTGCAAGCTAAAATTGACTCAGTTGCATCTACCGATTCGGTTACGCAACTTGCAAAAACTCAGGAAAACTTAAAGGACACAGTAGATACGATTTCAACACAAATGGACACTCTGAAACTTGGTTCATAAAAACACACTGAGGAAATAAGTTCACTATCGGAGAAAGTAGCCGAACTTTCGGATCAGTTCACTAACTATTCTACAAAGGTGGATGATGATGTGAATGACACAAGACCTGTAGCCTTCACTGACACAGAAGAGTATGAACAAATTAAGAAATTCAAACAAAATCAGAATCACATTAATACGCAACACAAAAGAGAAATCCAGGAAGTACAAGAGCAGTTGGCACAAGTAATACAAGAATTCCATATTTCAGAGGACACTCGCGCTCCAACACGGAAAGAGGGACTTAGAAATACGGAAAAGCCACAAAATAATAACACAGGGCATTTCGGAAATTGTGAAAGAAATTGGCAAGGCGCACCGAATTTTGAGATGGGACCGCCGACACGACGTAACAATGACCGATATGCGACTCGCCGACACGATGATTTTGACTGTAAGCTGTTCATTACTACATATAAATTCAAAACATTTAAGAATTCTGGTAACGACATTCATCCACAAGCGGGGCTTCATCAATTCTCTCATTGTTTTCCTCCCAACTGGTCATTAGAGCATAGATCAGAATTTATGTGTGGCTACTTACAGAATGAACCAGCTGTAAGAATGCGATCGGTCTTTCACGATTGTCACAGTGAAGGAGAATTTTATCATGCCTTCCTCTCAGCATGTTGGTCTCAAGCTACACAAGACCGAGTAAAACATAGCATCATAATGGTGAAACATTTCAAACAATCTGAATTTTCCAGTCTTGTGAAATATTTTGAAGACATGTTGCACAAGAATCAGTACCTGTCAAACCCATACAGCCCCTCAGAATTCATCCGCATTTGCTTAATCAAATTGCCTGAACATTTACGATACATTATTTTGGCAGGACTTTGCAAAGATGACATTAAAGCTTTTGAATGACTCTTACAAAAATTGGAAATTGACACTGACAATCTCGGGACACGAAAACAGGAACACAATTACAGGTTACATCCGTCACAATTCCACGATGACAGAAATAATGACTGGACGCAAAAAGGCTATTCTTACAACGTAAATCCTGACCAAAACAGACACCACCCATACGACAACCGTTGTCAGAGTAGTAATAATTACAGGGAAAAATCACCTGTCTGCAGTTATGGCTATCGCAGAGACAATCAGAGAAACAGACAATATGGGAACCAAAATAATTATTATGAAGGGAGACAGAATAACTTCAGACGCAACGGTCCACCAGGCAGTTATGATTCCGGCAGGTGTGATAACAGGTAAGAGGTAGTACGAAACACTAGCTTTCCACTGCCACAGTCGTCATAGGTGATGTCATGCTCTGACTACAGTGTTACATGTTGGCAGTGCGAAGAACATATTGCGAAAAGAAACCAGCCTAGCACTTATAAAGCAAACAGACTCTATAAAACATGCACCCGCAAGCAACTCTGAAGACCTTCATGGTGTTAGAAGGGTAACCCCCTTACTGTGCTTTGTTGGGACCATCGCGGCAACACGTCTGCTTCCCGCATTGTCCAGAAAAATTGTGCCCAGGCCTGTAGACAAGCGAGCGACCCCTGCTCCCCAAGCAACATTGGTTGGAACTATTATATCACAAAGAGTGACGTGGTTGATCCCCACGTGCAGGTCCTATAGACAGACGAATGGAAATCAAATAATTAAATTTCTATAACATTCGCCATATATTGGGGACTCTTGTGTGCAGAGACGTTTGAGAACCCAAGTACACCGCTCCACATACTGTCCATAACCCAAGTGCAGACAAACACTTACTGAGCAGTAGTTCACTATTCACCTGGCCAGGGAGTGGCCCAAGCATCGCCACCTGGACAGTCCAGCGACCCTGGAGCAGAAGTCGGCGTCCTTTTGATATTTGATACCTGGGAAACCACCTTCTCTCTCTCTCTCTCTCTCTCTCTCTCTCTCTCTCTCTCTCAAGTGGTTACTTCCTGTTTGTACGCTCGTGAACCAACATGTGCAAACCTGTGGACCAAGGTGTCCTCAAATACTGATATCTGATTGGTTCCCACCAAATTAGTGGGCAGAGCTTGAGTCTGTATAAACACTACACACTCCACCCCAGACCTTATTGTGCCATCGTTTGCCAGTGTCTCAGATCATCTTCTTGCTTGTGTGTGTGTGCTACTAGTTTTTATTTGGAAAAATGAAGCATGGCAGCAGCAGCAGCGGGAACGCCAGTGGTGGCAAACACCTGAGGCAATGGGAATTACCTGTTAAGTTAATATTCAAATCGGGAACTGTAACTGTTTCTTCCGCTAATAATTTCGTAGTCGCAATATTAAATACATTTTGTCTTATTGATTCAGCATATGTCCACAAAATTGTGGATGAAATGAACGCTGAGATGCATCAACTGCAGCAGCAGCAGCAGATACATCAGAGGGAACAACTGCAGCAAATGTAGCAACATCATTGTTACTGGTATATATATTCTTCTTCGTATATACTTAATATACTGCTGTCAGAGTCTTTGCTGTTGTAAATTATTTCGAAAACCAAAATCGATAACTGTAACTTTTTCACTAAGAATTTCATAGAACTGAATACATGTTGTCTTTCTGTTTCATTATGTGACCAACATCTAATTGATGTGGCAGCAACAACAGCAGCATCAGCATTGTAGGTAGTACACATATTTTCTTCTATATAGTACTGTGTTACGTAATAGGCTGCTGACTGAAAAAAAATTCATCATATATGTAGTACGGTGCATACAAAATGGTTCTTATTGTTTGATGTTGTCGTAGATGATTTGCTGGTGGAAGAAGAAGAACAGGAAGAGTTATATGTCAAGGATAAGCAAGAGGCATCACAGAGCATATTCTGAAACAATATTTTGTCTCGTAGTTTTTTACTTGTCTAATGTTTCTATTATTAGAAGAAGAATATGTGATTTTAGGTGATATCCGTGAGATGGACAGATGGCTCTTCCCCAGTTCAGGCAAGGACCAAATGCACAGTGGGTGGATGAGATAGAGGAAGAATTTCGTGAGCATGAGGAGATGACGGATGACCTTAGGAAGATGCCAAGGAGTCAGAGCAAGATACGTAATACATAGTCACTCAGCTTACAAATAATCAGTATTCATTCTTTCCTTGCTGCAATAGCAGGCAATGTCTGGAACATTGTAATTAATTGTGTTTGTTATTCTTTCTCTACAGCACCACCATCCATGCAATATTCCGTGGCGCAGCTGCCAGGGGTGGTTGCGCCTGTTTTGCCTAAGCAGGTCCCAGTGAGGCATGCTTCGCCGGTAAGGACACTGCTAGTCACTGTTTGAGAAGCTGCCACCACTGGGCCCTCCGCCGCCCCCACTGCTGCCGCTGCCCCAGAACAACTCTGGCTTCCTTGGGCCACCCTCCCTCCATCAAGAGGAGCAGGGCTGGAGCAACAGCCATAGTCAGGCTGCTTGCACTGGTCCTATACCACAGCGTCTTCTCCTCCTCCTCCGCCTTCTCGTCCTCGCCAATCTCGCAAGGTGTGGCACATACCTCACAGCACCTCACCGCAAGCAGCTCCGACATCTAGTTGTAGTAGAATTAGTTGTAGTAATCCTACGGGTAGCAGCAGTTCCCTCTCCCGTCCTTTTAGTGAAGGACATTAAGTCAGTGGTTACATACAACAGTTAGATTACTTGGTGATTGCGGACACATTTGATGAGCAAATCTCGTTCACTCGAATCGAGAATTCGGCAGGAGGATATCACGACCCTTTTGGGTTTCTAAGAGCATGCCTTCCTGTCATGGAAACGAAATTCTTCAAGGTCGTTAATGATCCATGGTACCCCGCCTTTAAATGCAGCATAGTGCTGTGCATCGAACTGTTACAACCCCCCAAAATTGCCTCTGACGTTGAAAACACAAGTCTTCATTGTCTTTGGGGGATAATGGCGTGAACGATAGGAAGTATTGTATCCAAACCATCAATCTGGCAAGTCGAAGAAATTAACTGAAAATGGGAAATTTTTATGAAAGGGTTATTTGAGAAATAGGTGTGATAGTGCATAAAACGGGCCATACAACGTTCTCTGTGTGTAAAATGGTTGGAAAAGCTTAAATGAATGATGAGCCACAATGCTGTTGTTATTCTTGTTGTCTTCAGTCCGAAGACTGATTTGATGAAGCTTTCCTAGCTATTGTGTCTGGTCCAAAGCCTTCTCATCTCTGCAAAACAACAGCTACCATCTTCCAAATGAACCTGTTTACTCTAGGCAGTACATGGTCTCCATCGGCAAGCTGTAACTTGCATTTCTTTCTAAAAACAAATTGTCTGTTCCTTGATGCCACAGTACGTGTGCTATCATCCGATGCCCCCATTTTAACCAAGTTCTGTCCTAAATTTCTTTTATCCTCTGTTCGATTCAGTACTGCATTATTTATTCGATCTATCCAATTAATCTTCAGCATCCTTCTGTAGCACTGTATTTCAAAAGTTTCTATGTTCGTCCCATTTATTGTCTACGTTTCACTACCATACAATGCTTTTTCTCTTTTTCAGAAAAACTTCTCTCGCTATTCACAGTCTGAGTTTTATATCCTCTTTGCTTCTGCCATAATCAAGGCTTTGCTGTCCAAATAGCAAAGCTCATACGCTATTTTTAGTGTCTTATTTCCTAATCTGGTTCACTCAGCATCGCCTGATTTCATTCGATAACATTCTATTACCCCAGTTTTACTTCTGTCGATGATCATCTTGTAAACTCTTTTCACGACACTATTTATTTCGTTCGGCCGCTCTTCCAGTTCCTTTGCTGTCCCTGACAGAATGATGGCGTCAATGTCCCCAACTTTAATTTCATTTCTAAATTTCTCCTGGTTTCCATTACTACCTGCTGAATTTATAGGTTGAATATTGGAGACACGCTACAAAAGTATTTCACACTCTTCTCGACGACCGCTTCTCTTTCACGTCCATCAATTGTCATACCTGCAGTCTCATTTCTGTGGAATTTGTTGGAACTCTTTCGCTTTCTCTATTTTATCCCTACAATTGCCAGCTATAAATGCTTACTCGGATAGGTCGTGGTGAACGTCGTTCACTGGACTGTTCTGGTAGCATTACAATTCAGTGGAAGCAATGAAATGGTTTTAGTAATCGGTCTTTTGATTTCCCGCGATGTCAAAACGTATCAATGTGTTGACAATAAGGTTTTCACTGTTTGGTCGTTGTTTGGAAGCGGGCCATTTCTAATTCGACGTCCGTTACTTCCTAGTTCGTTTCAGGCAATAACACAGGCAGCATTATCTGCCATGTTTAAGGAAAAATTTGATCAGGGAGCGAAAATAAGAAAATTTCCGGAAGTATAATTTCAGATGTGTCGATAATGACAAAATATTTTCGGAATCAAAATTGCATGCTTTTGGTTCTATTTGATTTGGATGGAATAGGAGGGACGAAATGATGTAGGTGCTCTGAGGTAAAGCAGCATATTTTTGCATTTATGGTTACTTTTAGTATTAGTGGATGGAGTAGTCTGACCAGCAGTGGAGCGGGGATCAGCAGAGCTTTCTTATGCAGATCACAGAAACTCTCCTTAGTGCTGCAGACGAATGAACACAATCAAACCCATTGCACATAACAATGGCTATCGTGAAGTAGATGCAATTATACAACACATGACAAAAAGTAAAAGGAAACATATTGACAAGGTCACCAAACAACACACAACAACCTAAGTACATAACAATATCATAATATCATATTTAGGTGTCATTTCAGACAAAATAATCAAGTTGTTCAGAAACACGGATATCAGAATCACTTTTGCCACTACCAAACAATTAAGGAAGAAACAGGTGCATGACACCTCATCTGGGTATCCATCAAACACCACAAATGTCGCACTTCGGTTGTAGAATCATTTTAGGTAATCAAAGTGTTTGTTTAGCACTAATCGGAATGTTTCAGCATTCTTCCACACAACCCGGTGGAAAAGAAACCCACCATCGATTATAAAAGCTGCTCCTTCCGAGTTTACATTAATCAGTGTTGTGAACAAGTTATGTGACACTGACTTGGAAGTCTCCCTCATTCCAACCGCTTCGAACAGCGAGAGGTGATAAGCTGCCAGCCCATAATGGATTAATTCTGTTCATCGGATTTCTTGAGGAGTGATAGCCGATGGAATATGGTTTCAGGATTCACTAGTGCTTCCTCCCCATCAGTGGTCACCTTAGATTTGAATCTCTGTAAACTAATTACTCTTTTTTCCGACAAACTTGATGTTGTCAAAGGTTTGACCAACCAAGGCGAACATTGAGGAACTGCCAATTTCAAAGACTCTATGGCAGTTGATAGACGATTTCTGTGCTGATGGACATAACAAAATTAATAACAGGGAAATGATCATGGGATTCAAACTACTGAATAAACTTCCGAATGCACGCATGTCACACTGCACTCTAGCATCCTTCGCACCAACATGTTGCACCTAGTTGGTGAGTGATATCCCATAAATCTATTCAACCTGCTGTGTCACTGTAGTAATAGTGGGAATGGTCAGAATCCATCTATTCAGAAAACTATCTGAGTGCCGCCACAATGACTGAGTCCCCTGGTTCTTTTCAGCGAGTGCATTACGGTCTGCTCAATCGTCATGTCGGACCATAACCCACTCCAAAACCTGTCAGACCTTCTGACAGTAAATCACTCAGCGAACTCAAATTTTAGATAAATAAGATATCACTATATTTACTAGGTACAAGACTAGTACTATGGTGAGCTATAGTTTACATAACTCCAGTACAATTCCTACTCTTCTCCACAGCCTATACAGGCAGTGTAAGTTGGACCAACTTTAAGGTGGAGCGTGCGGACACGAGTGGTCCAGAAGATTCACTTTTGGTCTCATTGAACGCAGAATGCATTCGTCTATAATTCTCGTATGAACCACTTTACTGATAATGGTTTAGTTTAGATGATATTACCAAACGGAGAAGTTAAAACGAAAATTTTTCATAAATATGTAAAATTGGTCCAAATTTAATTATCACTAGTAAGGGAACGGGTGGTCCAAAAAATATGCATCTGGCCTGATTCAATACAGAATGTAATGGAATACAATTTTTAGTGGGACCATGTTTTCGATATTGTGAGTTCTTTACGAGGTAAAACCGCAAAAATATCGCTTTTGGGGATAAATTTTTACTTCCACTACTTAAGCACAACGCCGCCAAGGGGCGGGGGGGGGGGGCAGGAAAGTGGGAGAGAACGTAGGACAGTCATATTGGGCATCAAATGAAGCTATTAAAACAATAAAACCTTCTGTAACAACTATTTCCGATTTGGATTCTAAGCCTATTGGCCTAAGATTGCAGTAATTGAAAATGATTTTAAAGCTCTGCAGACTTTACAGAAGAGCAGAAAACTGGACATTTTGGAGGAAATGAAAATATTCATCCATGCCCAAAAGTGGAAAAAAGAGATCCTAAACGAAATTACAAATTTCAAGAACTACCATTTCTTCACCAACTTGAATCAGTGTTCCAATAGCAATATCTCTGTAATTTTTTAAAATAATTGCTGTCATTATCAACGCCAGATTTTCACAGTCTCCCTTATTGTACTGTATTTCGTCGACCAATATCAGAGATGCAATAGTAAGGTGTGCAGAAGACATTGCAATTGGCAGATAACACCGGGCTCGACACATCGATAGTTAAATCGGAACAAGATTTGTTATGACCACCATCTTTTTTTCTATTTCACAGCAAAGTTGATAGTGATAACGTATTTTAAGCGTCCTTTGCAGGTTTTTAAAAAGTGGTTAACATGATCATAGGAATCATCGCAGTGGATGTAACTAAACATATTGCAAGAAGACAGCCACTTCATATGATCGAAGTGACTGATTTTTTTAAAAGGAGTTGATGTGAATAGCAGACTAACAAATGAAATAAATACTCGCTCATAGTAGGTAATCCTTTTCTTCGTTGCACCAAGGCCACAGCACATGCAAACACTGTAAAGAGCAACTTTAATATCTCTGTGTTCATTCGTCAAATATTTCTTTGTATTTCCATTGTACCCTGAAAATGAGGTTTATACGTCGAAGCATGTTGCTTGACTAAATATTGGAGTAAATCAATAAAAATTTATGATAAGTTATTTCCACGGAAGTATGAAAATGACATGGTGACTGTGTTCATATTAGATAGAAAGAGACCGCAGTGCACACTTTGGCAAACACAAGGTACTCTGTGATGTCTGTTATTGAAATAACCGTCCAGTGTAGGTGGCGGGTTATTACGATAACCGAAAATAATAATTGGTTATTTACCGAAGCTGGATTACTTTTGGCACCTCTAGAGCACAGATGCCAATTACCGAGTGAAGCAACCTTTTAAAATAAGAGTGACCTCTGCAAGCGGAACCGACTGTGATTAGATTTTTGCTGATGAGCTTTACATGTCCATAGATACTTCTGTATTAAGGAGTACAGAATCGCCTATCACAGTAATGTTACCATATGCCTATTACAGGGCGCATTTTCTCACGAACTACTGAAGCTAGAGGGATTTTACTGTGTGTGAATTAACATGTTGTAACAATACTGAAACAACAGTTTTTCTTGTCAAAGTAACTACTTACAGAGATATTTTATATTTACATTACAGTAATTTTTCCATCACTTTCACCACATTATCACCTCTAAATCTTATGTAAATCAAATAATTCAAAAATCATTGTTTCAGTACGTAAAAGGAACCAATGTAACAACGTGCAACTGTAGCTGAGAAAATGTTGCTAGGAGAAGTAAAAAGTAAACTTAATGGAACAGAGCAAGAAGATTAAAACATTCTTGGTCCATAGTTAATACTCCATTCACAGTTTTCGTAATCATTTTCAAGTCTTCTTTTGGCACCCCTTTGCACCTGTCCCACTTTTTTCAATAACGTCTTTGTTATATTGCCTGCATGCCTTAGTCTATGGCGATCTAAAGCCAATATAGCACGTACCGTACGAGAACCAACACGCAAAACCAACTTTTCAAGGACCTGGCATTTAGTAATATTTCCGAGACTGAACGTTGCGACAGCTTTATACACTCCAAAATACAGTGTATTAATTCCAACGAACACTGTTTCCCGGGTTCGATTCCCGGCTCGTTCGGAGATTTTCTCCGCTCAGGGACTGAGGGTTGTGTTGTCTTAAACATTATCATCTCATCCCCTTGACGCGCAAGTCGCCGAAGTGGCGTCAACTCAAAAGACTTGCACCAGGCGACCGACCTACGCGACTGGAGGCTCTAGCCACAAGACATTTCATTTCACTGTTTTTAGGAGGCGATACCATATCGCACTATTCGATCACTCGCTGGGGCTCTGTGTTCTTCCACGAACACATTTCATCAGAAGATTTCTATCAGCCAAATCTCTGAAGATGGGATTTATTTCTTCCATTATGGCTGCTTGTAGACTATGGTGAACATTGTATTTCTCACCAGTTATTAGTCTTCTGTTGTATTTACACCAGCTCTTATCACCTACGGGGTACAAGCCGTGTTCCCGATACTCATCTGTGGATGCGGTGTGGAAATAAAAGCCATATAGCTTTCCTCATTTCTTCGAGAGTGCCTGTATTTTACCTGATTGTTAGGCCATAGCAATTCTGAATGTGGTGTAACATGGACTCAGTCAATCTTCCTTTCCCATGCAAGGTTTTCCCATAATATAGTCCTTCTTTCTCTCAAAATTGATTTCAGCCTTCTCAGACTGGCACCCATTCTCTTCTGCACATGTACTATACATTCAAGTTTGCTTATATTTACACTGTTAGCATTTTGTTTGCTTTCAAACACTTCTTTGAATGCTCCAGAGTCACCATCTCCCAGATACTGGGCTTAGTGAACATTAAACCACTCAGAAGAGCGATGAAAATTTTATTTCATCCCAGCAACCTCCATGCCACCACTACTATCATAACAATTAGAAACGCAATCTTCAGAATGTTCATTTTTCAGCCTATCTATGCACCTACAATATTTAGACGTTATTGCAAGATCAGTAACGTTACTAGTGCCAACACTAGTTACTGTGACAAAACCGTTATTGGAAGTGTGACCCTTTTTTTGCCATATACCATCAAAAGCTACTGTTAGGTCACGATTGTCATCATCTACTTTCGTTGCTTCTTCCACAGCTTCCTGCATTGACTTCTCTGCTACAGCTTCAACTGCAGATCCTAGTGCATACTTATAAGCAGCGAACTTTGAAGATACACTGGGAGGATTTAAAACACCACATAGCATATCAGCTGCTGCTTCATCTTTACCTATTGCTCACAACCCATAGACTAATCCAATATTGGCACCATAAAGTTCTGTTTTCTTGCATCCATTGTTTACAGTTACTAAAACAGAGCTTGGAATCTTACGGATGTATTTACAAACACTGCATATTAAATTAAACTGGACAGCCAGGCCAACATGGGATTCTACATTCAGAGAAACGTTTCCTTGACTTTTTTGCATCATACATTGTTTTAGGGAGCTTCGCGCAGTATACTCGTATCAATGAGTTCAAAAAGTTCTTTCTCTTTACCGAATAAATTATATTACTCTTTCAAATCTCTCAGGTATTTGTGAGAAACACTGTTTTCATTTGGAGTAAATCAGAGCAAATGAGAAATAAGTGGCCTCAAATTTTCCAACAATGATGATGAAGAAATGCTTCGCTTTTCTTTTCTTTTGCCAGTTGCCATACTTTTTAAACAATTTTTCTCTAGCCCTAGGCATTTGGGCTGCGGAAAATGAAGCACCAGATACGAAAATGCTCAACACCACAATTCCCGTATAGCACACTGTTTACAAACAGTACAAAGTTAAAAATCAAAGAGTAACTTCATGAAATCAGATACAAACAATTTTGCACAAATAGTGTATAAAGAGTCGCTGGAAGGAAGGAAATTTTAATTCACGTCACACGAATATACTGCCAAGAAGTTTGCGGTCAGCCATGACAGAAGTGTATCACAAAAGCACAATACCAGATCTCACAAATCTATAAAAATAAAATACTTGTAATTCTAGCAGAACTATGTATGATTGTCTTATAAAGAGTAAAGTTTCCTCTTGGAGAAATCTAATGAGACAATAAAACTAAAATCAGTTTTTTCTCTCAAAATCCCATTCCGTATCCCCTTAAGCAGAATTTAACGTTCAACAATGATGTCGAGATTGGGGCGATACGGTGTCAATATTGTTACACTGAAATTAATTAAGGTCCCACGATGCGACTAAAAGCAGCAGTTTTCATTGTGATAACGAATTTGGTGTATGTTTATCCCATTTTCGTACGTTTGCTTATAAACATACTCGTGACAAGGTGGTATCTACTTTCCGTAAGACTTTTGGGCATTTTGTGTTTCTGGATACATTAATATCTATAGCAAGGTCCCCCATACGATAGTTTGTAGGGGAAGGTGCTAGACCTTCTGGGAGGGGGGGGGGGGGGTATAGAGTATTTTTAATGTTTAGGAAGACAGATAGCAACTTGTAAGTAACCACACAAAACTTTCACTTCCGACTCTGTGAAAAACCTACGTAACACCGATTTTTATACGATTTTCTTGGAAGAAAACCACTTGACTACACTATATTTTTTCCTCTCCCTGAAAGCTAGCTCACCGCTCCCCCCCGCCCCCCCCCCCCCATTCCCCCTTGCCTCCGGTATAGGCGCCCTTGATTCATAGAGCTGTATACTTGACTCATTTTAGTGTCGGAAAGAAAGAAAGAATATATGAGTTTAGCTTGCAATTGAAACGGGTGTCGTTATAGTTAGACTGGCTCCGTTGGATAAGGATGTGAAGTGAAATCACCTGCGGCCTCTCTGCGAATCATGTCTGAATTCATCTGAACTAATTGCGAAAACCATAGAAAAACTAAGCCAAAACCATATGGCTGGACTTTGAAGCGCACTCTACCCACTGTGAAGATGGTGTACATATCTTGAAGTATGCTTTTATTCTTTTACAAGATGACAGCTAAAAATGTCAATAATAAAATACTTACACAGCTTACAGATCCACTAAAAACGGCATTTTAAAATTATTTATTAACATGCCTAGAACTCAAATGATTTATATGTTCTAATTAAACTACTCCAAAAGATAATTTTCCGTTGTTACAGGCCATTGGGTTACAGATTATTTATTTGTTACATTATTTTGACGGATTTTTAGTTGTGATTGTCTGCGATCTTACAAAACTCCAGACTTAGAACTCCCGAACGAAGCGGCGAGCACTGGGGCTCAAACAGCATTGTATTGCTTTACTTTGATTGTCACGCTGTGTTACCCAGATTCCTTGGCGCGACGGCCGTCTCGGCTCTGTCAAGTTGGATTCGAACCCTTACAGCAGAGAGCAGAAATAAAGTCCCCTTTCTTTTCTCTGTTGCTTCCTCGTACGGCTCCTATCAGGACGCAGAACAGAAATGGTCCAACATCTGGAACGCGGATCGTGGCGGAAATTCCCATCACACTACAAACTTGACTGAAGTGTTCCCACTCGTAGTCGTTTGTCTGTGGCCAGAGAAGACCCATGACAGCTTGCTGAGTCAACAATCAGTGCTACACGGCAGAACTAGTTTAATATTCTGGACAACATGACACCGCTATATTAGTGCGGCTGGTGCTTCTTAAGATGGCGTGAGATGATGTGATTAATCGCGAGTATAATAGCAATGATTAAATTGGCTGTCAGTTTATCTCCTTCCGCCAATACAATGGTGATACTAAAACTCACCGACGGTTCTGCTGTTGTCTCAAGCGTGGTCGGCATCAGTCTCTATCACGTCTAGCTGCGGTTTAAGTACTCAGCCGATAACGAAAACTGACGACAGGGGGAGCCACAGACCAAGGAAAACCAGCCAGAGATGGAAAAATGTTGCATATATTGTCTCAGAAGCACTCATTAAATGAGAGGTAGCCTGTTACAGGTGAATAACATTTACTGAAGACAAAATTAAGTTAAGAAAGTGACGAGAACTAGTCTTGTTGCTGATCAAGACACAATAACAGTTAACAGGAAACAAATTGCGGACATTTTAGTGAACGGTCAAACCCCTGATTAAGCCACTTGAAATTCTAACAGTCATGAGAACTGAAGAAACCGGTACAGGCAATGGTGGTTTAGACTGCTATTCCAGAAACATGATACGATCACCGTACGTTCGATTAGCGATCAGAAACTGATTGCTGACCGAACTGTAGCGAGTTGCTAGGTCAATGGCCGCTATAGATGTAGACATCCATGCCCGTGCATAATAGCGACAACTCACTCACTGACTATGGTCGCAAACCTGCTCCAAGTAAAAAGGCTGGTCACTTTTGTGCCCGAAGACCCAACGACATTGTGTATCTCCACAGGCAACAAGACAAGCCCTAACACCAGCCTAACACGTGTGCCTCTTGCGAACTGTTTGCGGCAAGTGAAGGGAGACTTCGAATAGCGGATCCTCTTTGAAAGGGAGCAGGGAGGCGGGGTGTTTCCCTCCACCGTTGATCAAGAAGGACTGAAGTTCAAACTAACGACTACCTTGCCCATCCAAGAACACACCAGAATGTACAAATTCTATATTAATTAAAGACATCATAAAATAATAATTACTTCGTGAGCCAGGAGTCCTGTGGTTAAGCTAGCCTACGGAGGTCTCTAATGCTGTGTATAATTAATTTGATATGATTTAATCGACATTTAACAAAACTGACTTTTAAACTACGGGGCTGATTAGCCCCTAACCTGTATCAATTGCCTTATAATTTGAAGACAATGCTCTATTTGTAATTAAAAGTATTAATTACATTTTATTCAGGCACTATCCTTCCTTCGGAGGGCTGGACTAGCTGCTATCTTGCTTCTACATCCTTTGTGGCTAAGTATCACAAATCATCAGTGCAACACCAGAACAGAAAGACCAATTTTGTGTGATTACATGATTCCAGCACAACCACTGGCAGCAGTTACTTTCATAAAATATCTACGAGTAGGTTTACGGGGCGGTTTGGAGTGGAAGGATTGTATAAAACTGATCGCAGGAAGGGCAGACTGAGTATCTTTGGAAGATACCTCAGGAAATGTATTCCGTCAACAATGGACGAAGCTTACAAAATCCTCATTTGACCAGTACTTGAATATTGGTCGTTAGTATGAGATCCTTATCAGATAGGATTGATACAGGAAATAAAGAAGATCCAAAGAAAGGCAGCGCATTTCATTAGAGGTTCATTTAGCAAGAACGAAAGTCGTGGAGATGCTCGGCGCATATTCTGCTAGAGAGGAGTTCTGCATCGGATGTACTTTATTGTTAAGGGTCCAAGAGCTTACGTTCCTAGAAGAGTTAACGAATATATCATTTTCTTCTGTGTATATCTCGCGAACGACAGTGTAGATAAAATTACATCTACATCATACTCCACAAGCCACCTAACGATTGTGGCGGAGGGTACTTTCAGTACCGCTATCTGATCCCTCCTACCCTGTTCCACTCGAGAATAGTGCGTGGGAAGAGTGATTGTCAGTAAGTCTCTGTATTAGCTCTAATTTCTCGAATTTTCTCCTCTTGGTCAATACTCGAGATGTATATGGGGGGAAGTAATGTGTTGTTCGACTCCTCTTGAAAAGTGCTGTTCCGAAACTTTAATAGTAAATCTCTCCGTGATGCACAACGTCTCTCTTGTAACGTCTGCCAGTGGAGTTTGGTTAGCGTCTCCGTAACGCTCTCTCGCCAGCTAATCGATCCCCTGACGAAAGACGCCGCTCTTCGTTGGATCTTCTCTATATCCTCTATCAGTCCTACCTGATAGGGGTCCCAGATAGATGAACAGTACTCAAGAATCGGACAAATAAGCGTATTATAAGCCACGTCTTTCGCGGATGAGTTACATTTCCTTAAGATTCTTCAAATGAATCTGAGTGTTCTGTCTGCTTCTCCCACCATCTCTTTTATATTGTCATTCCGCTTAAGGTCGCTCTGGACAGTTATGCCTGGATTTTTTACGGCAGACGCTGTCTCCAACTGTTTGTCATCAATAGTGTAGCTGTACAGTGTTGGATTTCTTTTCCTATTTTCTTATGTATGCCCAATATGTTACATTTATTTACGTTCAGGGTCAACTGCCAGAGCCTGCACCAGTCGTCAGTTATCTGCAGGTCGTCCTGTAAATTCTTACTATCTTCTGGCGGTGCTACTCCAGTATAGAGAACTGCATCATCTGCGAATAGTCTTAAAGAGCATCTGCGCTTTCTGCTAGATCATTTATATATATTGTAAACAGCAACGGTCCTATCACACTTCCCTGTGGTACTCCGGATATTACCTTAACATCTGTTGATTTAGTTCCGTTAAGAGCGATGTGTTGAGTTCTATTTGCAAGAGAATCTTGAATCCAATCGAAAGTCTGCTCCGATATTCCGCAAGCTCGTATTTTTTCACTAAACGGCAATGCGGAACGGTGTCAAACGCCTTACTGGAATCAAGGAACACGGCATCAACCTGAGCGCCGTTGTCCACTGCGTTGTGGATCTCATGGAGGAACAGAGCGAGCTGAGTTTCGCAGGATCTTTGTTTGCTGAATCCATGTTGATTTTTGTAGAGGAGATGTTCATTTTCCAAAAACGCCATAATTCTTTAGCATAAAACGTGTTCCATAATTCTACAACAGACTGACGTCAACGATATAGGTCTATAATTGCGTGGATCTGTCTTACGGCCATTCTTAAAAGTGAGAATGACCTGCGCTTTTTTCCAGTCGTTAGGTACCTTCCGTTGCTAAAGCGATCGTATAAATTACTGCTAGAAGGGGAGCAAATTAGAGAGATTCTAGCCCAAACGGAGGCTTACAGCAATCATTCTTTCCGCAAACCATACACGACTAGAACAGGAAACGGGATGGAAGAGACAGTGGTAAATAAAATACCCTTCACCACACAGCAAGGTGACTTGTGGAGAATCGATGTCTTCATCTACGGCCCCAAAGGAAAGGGGTTTTCTCAAATATTCTGACTTTCTCTGATTCAGATTTTTTATTTTCTGTGAAACACTAACAGTACTGATTTATGAATAAGAATATCTTTTGTGAATGACTCACGGGAATCCTTGGATTTAATCATAATAAGGATGGAATTTTTTATTGTCAGATCAGACATTTGGTATCCATATCCACACAAATAATATAAACCAATAAACTTAACATATACTCTTGGAATATCCTTACCATTCAGGTATCAAAGCAATCTAGTTCAAAACTTTGGAAGTAGTCCTATGAAGGATATGAAATACAGCAGGTTTTGTGAAATTCCTATGAGATCTAGTAATCAAGGTCACGATACGTATCAGTAATGGCAATTTTCGAACCTTGCTCTCTCTCTCTAGAATAAATTTCTACTGACACCTACGTCCATAGTACAACTGAAAAACATGTAATGTTTAAAGTCTCGTTTGCATTACTATCTCTATTTGTTAAAACTAAGCAGCGCATTCGGAGCAGAAAAATCTCTCTGCCATGAAATTCGTCTTCACCTATCACATAACACGTCTGCTCCGACAGCAAAAGATGTGCCTTGTGTCTGTCAGAACGCGTCCCAGGCGACACAGCGTCCCAGAAGCAGTATTTCGCACTCTGATGGCAGCCCATGCGATGTTATAACAGCGCTCTTCTGAACCGACTGTAATCCCGAGAGCCACAACCTCGCTGATGGCTTCATATACTCCTAGCGATCTCTCAGCAACTCGTTGTGTCCTGAGAATGACCTAAAGAAATATGAAGATGAACATTATCTTGCCGTGAAAACCAACAAATCGCTGTTAATTCCAAATATACGTACACAGACATACAACATTCAGCTTCCATTGAACTACAACATTTGCTACACACCGCTATTAAAAACCTGACTTATATAGATTTAGTTACATAAAGTGACGGATCACTATTTGAAAAGAGTGTGGTTGACACCGGATGATAATAAGGACTCTTTGTAAATTTACATCTATTACACACGAGGGAGAGCTATAAAGTATTAATTATCATCTATAAAAAATATAGTCACTTAACTAGTATCTTTGCAAGTACGGGATGGTTATAATTAAAGTGCAGCCCCTGACGGTGTTTCAGTGTGGGCTATATTTATGGTGTAGCGGCGAAACTTGCTAAATAACCTACTGCGTTAACGCGGAACCGATGCACGCTGAAAAAAATTAGTCCCAATTTTGGTCACCAGGTGCAAACCTGGCTTCCTACAGGATCTTGTAGACGTCCCCGATGCTCATACTGAACAAATGGTGTAAGCAGCAGTTAATAATAAAATCAACATTACGCCTTTCTCAATTGTTTCTTTCTGCCTACGTCCCGTTCCTAATCCATTACATACGTAAACATTTCTATACATCTTTCTTTCATTCACAGCGCCAGATTTGCGCCTGGTGGCCAAAATTGTAAGTAATTTTTTTCCTGCGTAAATCGGTTCCGGATTAACGCATTAAAATGTCTACCAAGTTTCGCTGGCATCCGATAATTACAGCCCACATTGGACGTAGGTGAGAAGCTACACTTTAATTATAACCACCTAATATGCTCCTGCAGTCCCACTAAACACTGAAATCGCGGAGCTACAGTACCGTAGCATGCTACTATAGGAGTAGAAACGAAAAGTGGAACTATAGATGGAATATCATGTGACAATTCTTTCTCTGCAGTTAATGGAGAACAACGGTGCAATAACATATGCTGAGTTGTTGGAAGTGCATGCCAACATCACAATATGACGCAGTGGATAGGTGGAACAAATGGTTCCAGCGTGGTCAGACAAGTCTGACTGACGACAAACGAAGTAGCAGTCCATATCTCTGTGGAGAAAAGAGAATAACTACAGAAGTGGAGACCCTGATGTTCGAAGACCGGCGTATTACAATCGAAAAAAGTGAAAATCAGTTAGGGTTCAGTTTTCAACATTCTGAACATGACAAAGGTCCCCGTCCTCAGAGTTCCGCGACTGCTCAGGTCCATTCTAAAAGCCTGCTGGACCGAGGCAGCGGCAGCTATGTCAGCTATGCAGTTGTAGCTATGTCAAGCCGATCGACATGTCTTCTTTAGTTGCCAAGTGTTGGGTGTATCACTATGTGGAGAGTGTGAACATGGACTCTAAGATAAAGAAAACGACGCATCACGAAGTGACCATCCGAATGGGACGGAAATTGGTAGATTTGACACACATGAACAACAAACAAATGATCACAATTACAGAAAAATTGGGTCATATACTAAAGAAAACAGCTCCACAAATTGAGCAAGTCCACAATGCGTTGGTCCACATCTGGCAATCGCACTGATTGATAGAACTGTTCGATGTCCTCCTATGGGATATCGTGCCAAATTGTGTTCATATGGCACGTCAGACTGTCAAATCCCAATGTGTTTCGACAGCACTGCGCGTAATTCTCCAAACGTTCTCATTTGGGGAGAGACCCGGCGACCTTGGTGGGCAAGGTAGAGTATGGTATACACGAAGTCAAGCAGTAGAAACTACCGCCGTGTGTGGGCGAGCATTATCTTGGAGAAATGAAAGCCCGGGATGACTTGCCACGAAGAGCAAAAAAACTGGGAGTAGAACATAGTCAAGGTACTGCTATGCTGTAAGGGTGCTGCGGATGTCAGCCAAAGGGTCCCGCTATGACATGAAATGGAACTCCATGCCATCATTATCGGCTGTCAGGCTGTATGGCGGGCGAACTGCCACACTGTCCAGGGCATCTCCACACACGACTTCGCTGTTCATTGGGGTTCAGTTCGAAGCAGGACTCATCTCTGAAAACAATTCCACTCCAGTCATGAGATTCCAGGCTGAAGAAGTGTCTGGAGACAGCGCTGGGATACCATCCTGACTGTCGCCCGCTATACAGCCCCACAACCAGGTATGATGGCCTCGGGGGCCACTTGTTCCCATATCAGGACTCGTTTGGTTGTCATCTGCGGCACACTTGCAGCACAGAGGTACGTTGACGATATTCTACGCCTAGTTTTCTTGTCCTTCATGGCAAGCCATATTCGACTTACATTTCAGCAACATAATGTCCACTCACACACGGCGAGAGTTTCTACCGTTTGTCTTTGCTACTTTGTCAGGAAGTCGTTTCTGAAAGTATTTGTATGGAGTGTAGCCATGTATGGAAGTGAAACATGGACGATAAATAGTTTGGACAAGAAGAGAATAGAAGCTTTCGAAATGTGGTGCTATAGAAGATTTCTGAACATTAGATGGGTAGATCACATAACTAATGAGGAGGTTTTGAATAGAATTGGGGAGAAGAGGAGTTTGTGGCACAACTTGACAAGAAGAAGGGACCGGTTGGTAGGACATGTTCTGAGGCATGAAGGGATCACAAATTTAGCACTGGAGGGCAGCGTGGAGGGTACAAATCGCAGAGGGAGACCAAGAGATGAATACACTAAGCAGATTCAGAAGGATGTAGGCTGCAGTACGTATTGGGAGATGAAGAAGCTTGCACAGGATAGAATAGCATGGAGAGCTGCATCAAGCCAGTCTCAGGACTGAAGACAACAACAACTCTGAGATGACGAGGTTGGCACAGGAGAGGCATCTGTGGCGGGCCACATCAAGCTAGTCAGAAGACTGATCACTTGCAAGAAAAAAGTCTGCTTTTAATGTCCTCCTTGCTCTGTCCATCATGGTTTATTTTGCTGTCTAAATAGTAGAATTTCTTAACTTCATTTACTTCATGATCACCAATTCTCATATTGTTTCTCGCTGTTCTCTTTTCTGTTACTTCTTATTACTGAATTTCTTGGATGTACTTTCACTCATTAAACTGTCCATTTCATTCAAGTAATCCTGTAATTCTTCTTCACTTTTACTGAGAATTGTGATATCAACAGCGCACCTTAAAATACGTATCCTTTCAGCTTGAATTTTAATCCCACCCTCGAACCTTTCTTTTATTTCCGTCATTGTTTCTTCGATGTATAGATCGAACAGTAGGGGCGAAGGGGTGCATCCATGTCTTACACCATTTTTAATCCGAACACTTCATTTTGGTCTTCCAGTCTTATTGTTCTCTCTTGGTTCTTGTACATATTGTATATTACCTATCTTCATCTGAAGCTTACCCATATTTTTCTCAGACCTTCTAACATCCTGCACCATTTTACATTATCGAACGCTTTTCCCAGGTCGACAAGTTCTATGAATGTGTCTTGATTTTTCTTCTGTGTTTTTATGAACTATTTGTATCATTCTTCTGATATATATTTTACAATTACAATCATCGGTTTTCAGCACTGAAAACTTTATTGAATAGTTAGTTAATTCAGCATAACACGAATAGTTGGCACTATCTATATCAGGAAGTTTACAGGCACGAGATACATGACTGAATCTTTGCAATTAAACAGAAAACATTAGTGGTCTGTAGTATCATGCTGTCACTGAAATAGCAAAAGTTAGTATCTTACCCTTCTCTTGTTACGCACGACACTAGGTAAGATTTAAAAATTTAGCAACAGAAGTATTAAAAATGTTGTAGGTTTTAAAGTAAAGATTTGTGTACATAATAGGACTCGTACGTAAGAAATTATTACTGTTTGGGCTGTAACACTTGTGTTGATACCTGTCAGGCGTTTCGAGCCATTTGTTAAACGAGTGAAGATATTTGCATCCACATATTGCACTCATATTTTTATCTTGCATTTCTGTTTCATACGATCTGCATTCCAAATGTCGTCATAGTTCCTGGTATTTTTATAGCCACTGTGTGACATTGAACAGCTTAGGAAAAGGCTTCGCTGCTTCAGTAAGAGACCATCTTGACGTGATGCACTACCTAGTGCTATTCTGAGGCTATGCGGCAGAAAACGCGATGTGCAGCATACAAGGCGCATCGTGGCCGAAAACTCTGCACCACTCAGGGAATCCTCCTGGCGGACAGCCACGCCTGTGTGGGCAGCCGCACTACACGCCATGCGTCACAAAAAAAAAAACAAATGTGCTGCGGCGGCGGCTGCAGCGCCTTCTATGCCGCGTCATTGTCGGGAAACAGTTTTATATTTACTTCAGTACATCATCATCATTCATCATCGTCATCAGTGTTCTGCCTAAAGGCAGGTTTACACATGGTAGTTCTCCAGGCTGTCCGGTCTTCTGCCATCCTCTTCAGGTCTGCATAATTTCCTCTTCCCTTTATGTCGTCTATCACCTTGTATCTCCTTCTTCCTCTCAGTCTTCTCCCACAAACTAATCCTTCCGAAGCATCTACTAGCAAGCACTCCTTTCTCAATGAATGTCCCAACCAGTTCTTTTTCCTTTCTCTTACAACCTTCAGCAGACATCTTCTCTCACCAACCCTTTCCAATACTCTTTCATTACTCACTCTTTCCATCCAGCTTATTCTCTCCATTCTCCTCCACATCCACATCTCAAATGCTTCTAACTTTTTTTCATCCTCTCGTCTGAGAGTCCATGTTTCTGTCCCATGTAGTGCCACACTCCAGACAAAACATTTGGCAAGCCTTTTCCTTAGTCCTTTATCTAATTTGCCACATAAGAGTCTCCTCTTTCTGTTGAATGCCTCCTTTGCTATGGCAATTCGAGTTTTCACCTCCTGGTGACATCTCAAGTCTTCAGTTATTGTGCTTCCGATATATTTAAATTCACTTATTTGGCTAATGGTAGACTGGCCTATTTTAATATCGGACAGTCTGCGTTTTGTACTGATGACCATACTCTTTGTTTTTGCTGTGTTTATTTGCATCCCATATTCCACACAAGCTTCATTCAAATCTTTGAGCATGTCATTCACTGTCCGCTCACTTTCTGCCACTAATACCATGTCATCAGCAAATCTTATACATTCTATTCTCTTTCCACCAATACATATTCCTATTTTTCCCATCTAAACTTTTCGCAATAATCTCTTCAAGGTATATGTTAAACAACAGTGGGGAAAGGCAACAACCTTGTCTAACACCTCGTCCAATGCTGCTTCCTTCTGACATTTCATTTCCAATCCTTATCCTTACTTTCTGGTGTAAATATAGATTCTGTATCAGTCGTCTCTCTTTCCAATCTACTCCTTTCCTCTTCAAGATATCCATCAGCTTGTTCCACTGAACTCTGTCAAAAGCCTTTTCTAAATCTATAAAAACAGTAAAGATTTCTCTACCCTTTTCCATATATCTTTCTCCTATAGTTCTTAGCAGGCCAATAGCATCTCTTGTTCCTTTTCCTCTTCTAAATCCGAACTGCTCCTCTGCAATCCCTCTATCCAGCTTGCCATATAACCTTCTATTCAACACTCTCAGCAAGACTTTAGCTGCAAGAGAAATTAGACTGATAGTCCGGTGCTCTTCACATTTTCTAGTATTTCTCTTTTTCTCTATTGGTATCATAACTGCTGCAACTAAGTCCTCAGGACATTCCCCTTTGTCATATATCTCGTTACAGAGGTAGACTATTTCTTTTCTTGCCTTGTTTCCCAGACTCTTCAACAGTTCTGCTGGCACATGCCTTCCTATTCTTCACCTCCTTCAGCGCCTTTTCTGCTTCTGCTTCCAAGATGGTAAATCCCTTTCCATCTTACGGCACATATTGCTCCTCTTCAACCTTAATTTCGCTTTGCATTTCATCCCCCTTATACAGACATTCAATATATTCTTGCCATCTGTTCAAAACCTCCTGTGGTTCTTCTGCTAGAGTACCATCCGCTCTTTCTATTTCCATGTTATTCCTCTTTCTTTTACGTTCAAAAACTATCTCACTAGCCATTCTATACATCATTTCATACTTTCCCTCTCTCTCAATTTTGTCTATTTCGTCGCATTTCTGTTTCATCCATTTTTCTCTTGCTTCTTCAGTTTCCCTTCTTAATTCATTATTCAGTTTCCTGTACCTCTTTTTGCCTTCTTCAGTTTCTACACTTTTCCACTTCCTGCGCTCTTCCATCTTTTTCAACATGTTTTCTGTTATCCATTCTTTCCTGGTGCTTTGGGATACTCTAATTCCTAATACTTCTTTGGCAGAGTCCATGAGTCCTTCCCTCATTTTTATCCACTTATCATTAATACTTTCATCAACACTACCTCTCTGCCATTTTTCCATAAATCTGTTCTCCAAATCTGATGCCTTTCCTATCTCTTTGAGTCTTTCTATGTTTAGTCTTTCCTTTGCTTTACCTCTCCAGACTTTTTTCAACTTCACTTGCATTTCTCCCATCACTAGGTTGTGGTCTGTATTTATATCCGCTCCTGGATAAGCGTTAGCATTCTATAAACAGTTCCTAAACCTTTTTTGTATCAGGATGTAGTCCAGCTGATATCTTTCCCTATTCAAATTTGATATCCATGTGTAACATCTCCTTTTGTGGTGTTCAAATAATGTGTTACCCACTGCTAATGAATTTTCTTTACAGAAACTAATTAGTCGTTCAACTCTCTCATTTCTTATTCCTAATCCAAATTTTCCTACTGCATCTTCATCTCTTCCTTCAACCACCATTGCATTCCAGTCCCCCATGATGATAATGCAGGCATTTCTATTTTCTTTCTCTATGAGTTCTTGTATTTTCTCATAATATTCTTCCACTTCCTCATCTCTGAGCTGGCTGGTTGGCATATATACCTGTATTAATACCAAATCTTTTGAACTACCCTTCAGTCGTATCATCATCAGTCTTCCATCAATATATTGTACCCTCATTACCTTATTTTTCAACTTTTTTCCCTATCAATATTCCTACTCCGTTTTCACCACTCTTGATTTCCCCTGAGTAAAAGAGTTTGTAATCTCCACTTTCTATCTCCCCATTCTCTTCCCATCTCATTTCACACAAACCGAGGGCATCTAATCTGTTCCTTTTCATCTCCTGTTTTGCATTCTCTAGCTTTCCTGCTTGCAGAAGTGTCCTCACATTCCATGTTCCAATCCGTATCTTTCCTCCCTTCACTGTCCCTTTCTTCCTTTCAAATATGTCTACTCTCAATGTGTTCCCCTCCCAGAGATCCGAAAGAGGGGAAGTTTTGACTCCGGAATCTTACACATGGAGAAACATACCATGTACTGCTTGGGAATGTAATGTGGTAGTTTCCCGTTACTTTCCACATAAGCAGTAGGATGCCCAGCCTAAAGTCAGCCACTCACCATGAGTCAGACGCTGTCTGTAGCCGCCCCTCTGGGGTTATTTTACTTCATCCTAGAATCGTATTAGAAAGATTCTAAACAGAATATGAGTCAATGTGAATCGATAGCCTCTTAAAACAATCACTAGTCGTTACATTATGTCACCTTAATCTCTATTCCATCATTTAATCGAAAGTTGAATTGATCCCATGAGATAAATAAAAGGAAGAAAAGGTTCTACATGGTTCAAATGGCTCTGAGCACTATGGGACTTAACATCTGACGTCATCAGTCCCCTAGAACTTAGAACTACTTAAACCTAACTAACCTAAGGACATCACACACATCCATGCCCGGCGCAGGATTCGAAACTGCGACCGTAGCGGTCGCGCGGTACCAAACTGAAGCACCTAGAACCGCTCGGTCACACCGGCCGGTGGTCCTACATGTTCCTATCTCTTACACTACTGGCCATTAAAATTGCTACATCATGAAGAAATGCAGATGATAAACGGATATCCATTGGACAAATATATTATACTAGAACTGACATATGATTACATTTTCACGCAATTTGGGTGCATAGATCCTGAGAAATCAGTACCCAGAACAACCACCTCTGGCCGTAATAACGGCTTTGATACGCCTGGGCATTGAGTCAAACAGAGCTTGGATGGCGTGTACACGTACAGCTGCCCATGCAGCTTCAACACGATACTACAGTTCATCAAGAGTAGTGACTGGCGTATTGTGACGAGCCAGTTGCTCGGCCACCATTGGCCAGACGTTTACAGTTGGTGAGAGATCTGGAGAATGTGCTGGCCAGGGCAGCAGTCGAATATTTTCTGTATCCAGAAAGGCCCGTACAGGACCTGCAACATGCGGTGGTGCATTATCCTGCTGAAATGTATGGTTTCGCAGGGATCGAATGAAGGGTAGAGCCACGGTTCGTAACACATCTGAAATGTAACGTTCACAGTTCAAAGTGCCGTCAATGCGAACAAGAGGTGACCGAGACGTGTAACCAATGGCACCTCATACCATCACGCCGGGTGATACTCCAGTATGGCGATGACGCATACACGCTTCCAATGTGCGTTCACCGCGATGTCGCCAAACACAGAAGCGAACATCATGATGCTGTAAACAGAACCTGGATTCATCCGAAAAAATGACGTTTTGCCATTCGTGCACCCATGTTCATCGTTGAGTACACCATCGCAAGCGTCCTGTCTGTGATGCAGCGTCAAGGGTAACCGCCGCCATGGTCTCCGAGCTGATAGTCCATGCTGCTGCAAACGACGTCGAACTTTCATGCAGATAGTTGTTGCCTTGCGAACGTCCCCATCTGACGACTCAGGGATCGAGACGTGGCTGCACGATCCCTCACAGCCATGCGGATAAGATGCCTGTCATCTCGACTTCTAGTGATACGAGGCCGTTGGGATCCAGCACGGCGTTCCGTATTACCCTCCTGAACCCACCGATTCAATATTCTGCTAACAGTCATTGGATCTCGACCAACGCGAGCAGTAATGTCGCGATACGATAAACCGCAATCGCGATAGGCTACAATCCGACCTTTATCAAAGTCGGAAACGTGATGGTACGCATTTCTTCTCCTTACATGAGGCATCACAACAACGTTTCACGAGTCAACGCCGGTCAACTGCTGTTTGTGTATGAGAAATCGGTTGTAAAGTTTCCTCATGTCAACACGTTGTAGGTGTCGCCACCAGCACCAACCTTGTGTGAATGCTCTGAAAAGCTAATCATTTGCATATCACAGCATCTTCTTCCTGTTGGTTAAATTTCGCGTCTGTAGCATGTGATCTTCGTGGTGTAGCAATTTTAATAGCCAGTAGTGTAATTTTACAAGGAACATGATGGGTAATCTCAGGTATTTTTTATGGAAAAAAGCTATAAACACAACTAAAAGTTCTATATGGAAATTTCACGAGACAGTGTAGCAGAAGAGCTGGTAGCACAGCCCAGACAGATGTGGAAAGTTGTAGAGTTGGGCAAGGAAATAGGCGGTAAAATTAGACATCCTGAATGCTCGCGGATAGAAGATTTGCAGAAAACAATGGAACTAATTGTTAAAGCCATAAAAGAGATAGTTTACTGTAAAAACGATTTTCAAACCCGACATAGTAACTCCAAAGAGCGATATGTTGCAGTGATGGTGATGATGATGATGATGATGAGGTGCCATACTCCGAGGAGCGTAGGGGACGATGAGGGTCCCCTCACCACCGACTAGGCAAGGTCTTAGCGGAGGTGAATGTTGCAGTACTGGTGGAAAAATGTCAAAATCGAGACCGTTTACTGCGTTAAGGGTCACACGGTAGCGACATAACAACATTTTTATAGAGTCCACAGCAGCCTGCTGTCATACTCCAACGGGGAGCCTCTGTGCATACAGTAAAATGCCAGTCTGTGTTTAGTGTTCTGCAGTTTGCCTACTGGAGTAAAAAAGACCCTAAGCATGATTAACGTACTATGTATACGGGAAAAGCTGTCTATTGATCGAACCAAATGTTGTGCGTAAACCGACGCATATTTCACTACGCAACTGTCATATTAAAGCAACAGGAGGAACACATTTCTTGCGACTGTACCGTGATGACTCTTACTAGGTTTTGCCCTTAGGCTTAACACTAGCATACAAAACGTGACCTATGTTCCAGGAAGTATGTTACGATCACAGTACTACATGGGGGAGCGCCTGCTTCCTACTCCAAGCGAACTAGATATATGAGACAAGCTGTAGAAAGGAGCTAATATTTGTTTTATGTTTCCACAGTGACTGCAGAAGTTACTATCCCAGTACAAGGAACTGGGAAGAATTCGATCACCTAAAAAAGTAATACTATAAGCCAGTTGGAAATGGTGAGCCCTGAGTGTGCGGTATTGTGGATGATGGTCAGCACAATGACATTGATGAATGCCTACTCAGTTCCATTCGACCCAGGCTACAAGCAAGCAATGTACGGAATTGCTACGAGGAAATACATCCTGCTCATTTACATCGAATATTTGGATGCTGTAAACATGTATTACAGGTTGCGTATGACAAGTATTAGTTTGGTGTATTAGTTTGGTGTAACGTGTCGATCAGGTTGCAGCAAGCGGAAATTACAAGTCTCTGCCTGTCAAGACTTATCGATGTGATATTGCTGTGTGTAAAACCAATACTGACACCTGAAAACTCCTAACTTCAGCAGAATATTGCAGAAACATCAGTCCAGGACATGTCTCTAAAAGTAAATAAACAGCAGTATACCACTCAACACCTCTGAATATACTCGTACTTCGCTGCACGTCCAGTAAACTGGTTAAATGCTGCTCTGTTAGAAATGTAATGAGAGAAACTATGGAGAAAGGAGGAGTTGCCATATATGTCAAAAGTTATCATTGTGCAAAAAGTATAGAAACAAAAAAGTTTTGTGTAGAGAAACATATAGAAGCATGTGCCTGTGAGCTTAAATTAAATAAAGGCACATTTATAGTTGTACCTGTATATAGGTCCCCATCAGGAAATTTTCATCTATTTCTGAAAAATTTGGACTCCTTGCTGTGCTATCTGTCAGACAGGGGGAAGCAAATTATTATTTGTGGGGACTTCAATGTAGATTCTCTGAAAGAGGGTAGTAGGAAAAATGACCTTGAAGTATTACTCGATTCTTTCAATTTGACACCCGTTATTGGTTTTCCTACTCGGGTGGTAAAGGATAGCAGCTCACTGATAGATAACTTCTTTATAGACCAAGATAAGTTTAACCAGATAAATGCTCAGCCTGTTGAGAATAGTCTTTCTGATCATGGTGCACAGCTAGTTACAATATATGACATAGCTCCATTCAGCAATACTAAACAGTCCTCCAAAGTAGTACGTTCAGTCAACGATTTAACAATTGCAAATTTCAGGGAAAGCCTACAGCAGTTAGACTGGGATGAGGTGTACCGTGAACCTGATGCCAATTTAAAATACACTCCTGGAAATTGAAATAAGAACACCGTGAATTCATTGTCCCAGGAAGGGGAAACTTTATTGACACATTCCTGGGGTCAGATACATCACATGATCACACTGACAGAACCACAGGCACATAGACACAGGCAACAGAGCATGCACAATGTCGGCACTAGTACAGTGTATATCCACCTTTCGCAGCAATGCAGGCTGCTATTCTCCCATGGAGACGATCGTAGAGATGCTGGATGTAGTCCTGTGGAACGGCTTGCCATGCCATTTCCACCTGGCGCCTCAGTTGGACCAGCGTTCGTGCTGGACGTGCAGACTGCATGAGACGACGCTTCATCCAGTCCCAAACATGCTCAATGGGGGACAGATCCGGAGATCTTGCTGGCCAGGGTAGTTGACTTACACCTTCTAGAGCACGTTGGGTGGCACGGGATACATGCGGACGTGCATTGTCCTGTTGGAACAGCAAGTTCCCTTGCCGGTCTAGGAATGGTAGAACGATGGGTTCGATGACGGTTTGGATGTACCGTGCACTATTCAGTGTCCCCTCGACGATCACCAGTGGTGTACGGCCAGTGTAGGAGATCGCTCCCCACACCATGACGCCGGGTGTTGGCCCTGTGTGCCTCGGTCGTATGCAGTCCTGATTGTGGCGCTCACCTGCACGGCGCCAAACACGCATACGACCATCATTGGCACCAAGGCAGAAGCGACTCTCATCGCTGAAGACGACACGTCTCCATTCGTCCCTCCATTCATGCCTGTCGCAACACCACTGGAGGCGGGCTGCACGATGTTGGGGCGTGAGCGGAAGACGGCCTAACGGTGTGAAGGACCGTAGTCCAGCTTCATGGAGACGGTTGCGAATGGTGCTCGCCGATACCCCAGGAACAACAGTGTCCCTAATTTGCTGGGAAGTGGCGGTGCGGTCCCCTACGGCACTGCGTAGGATCCTACGGTCTTGGCGTGCATCCGTGCGTCGCTGCGGTCCGGTCCCAGGTCGACGGGCACGTGCACCTTCCGCCGACCACTGGCGACAAGATCGATGTACTGTGGAGACCTCACGCCCCACGTGTTGAGCAATTCGGCGGTACGTCCACCCGGCCTCCCGCATGCCCACTATACTCCCTCGCTCAGAGTCCGTCAACTGCACATACGGTTCACGTCCACGCTGTCGCGGCATTCTACCAGTGTTAAAGACTGCGATGGAGCTCCGTATGCCACGGCAAACTGGCTGACACTGACGGCGGCGGTGCACAAATGCTGCGCAGCTAGCGCCATTCGACGGCCAACACCGCGGTTCCTGGTGTGTCCGCTGTGCCGTGCGTGTGATCATTGCTTGTACAGCCCTCTCGCAGTGTCCGGAGCAAGTATGGTGGGTCTGACACACCGGTGTCAATGTGTTCTTTTTTCCATTTCCAGGAGTGTATAATTTATTTCATGACATTTTTGTAAAAGCATTTGAAAACTGCTTCCCCAAGAAAATAGTTAAATATACTCGTAAGAAACCTTGTAACAAACCATGGCTTACGAAGGGTATAAAAATATCGTGTAACCGGAAAAGGGAAATGTATCTGACAGCAAGAAAGAGTAGTGACCCAGAAACTATCAAACATTATAAAAACTACTGTGTTATATTAAGAAAAGTTATTAAAAAATCCAGAAGTATGTGTATCATGTCTGAAATCAGCAACTCTGATAATAAAATTAAAACAATTTGGAATATTATTAAAAGAGAAACAGGTCAACCAAGGCACAGGAAGACAGTATTACCGTCAGATTGAATGAAACCTTTACGAACAAAAAGTCAGAAGTTGAAAATATTTTTAATACTCATTTTCTAAATGTTGTGGATTTAGTAGGATCCAGGTGTTCATTAGAAGATGCTAGGCTGTTAATGGAAGAGGCCATACCTATGCAATTTGATACAATTGAAATCTCACCCACTTCTCCCTCTGAAATTAGGAAAATAATAAACTTGCTTAAAAGCAAAACCTCACATGGAATTGATGGCATTTCCAGCAAAATACTAAAAGCTTGTTCTCAACAGATAAGTAAGATTCTCAGCCACCTGTGTAATAGCTCTCTGGAACAGGGCATTTTCCCTGATAGACTGAAATATGCTATTGTTATACCTTTGCATAAAAAGGGGGATAGATCTGATGTCAACAATTACCATCCAATCTCCCTTCTAACAGCTTTATCCAAAATTTTTGAGACAGTAATGTATTCAAGAGTAGCTTCACATATCTGTAAAAATGAAGTACTAACAAAATGTCAGTTTGGTTTTCAGAAAGGTTTTTCAACAGAAAATGCCATATATGCTTTCACCAATCAAATTTTGAATGATCTGAATAACCGAACTCCACCCACTGGGATTTTTTGTGATCTCTCAAAGGCTTTTGATTGTGTAAATCATGAAATTCTGCTAGACAAGCTCAAGTATTGTGGCATGAGTGGGACAGTGCAGAAAGTTGAAATAAGCAGTTCTCATAATATGCAAAGATCAGCACATTCCTCAAACTGGGGAACTATCAAGAATGGAGTTCCACAAGGGTCAGTCTTGGGTCCTTTGTTGTTCTTAATATATATTAATTTCTTGCCATTCTATATTCATGAAGAGGCAAAGGTAGTTCTCTTTGCTGATGATACAAGTATAGTAATCACACCTGACAAACAAGAATTAACTGATGAAATTGTCAATACTGTCTTTCAGAAAATTACTAAGTGGTTCCTTGTAAACGGACTCTCACTGAATTTTGATAAGACACAGTACATACAGTTCTGTACAGTGAATGGTATGACGCTATTAATTAATATAGACCTTAATCAGAAGCATATAGCTAAGGTAGAATATTCCAACTTTTTAGGTGTGTCCATTGATGAGAGATTAAATTGGAAGAAATACATTGATGATCTGCTGAAACGTTTGAGTTCAGCTACTTATACAATAAGGGTTATTGCAAATTTTGGTGATAAACATCTTAGTAAATTAGCTTACTACGCCTATTTGCAATCATTGCTTTCATATGGCATCATATTTTGGGGTAATTCATCACTGAGGAATAAAGTATTTATTGCACAAAAGCGTGTAATCAGAATAATAGCTGTAGTCCACCCAAGATCATCCTGCAGACATTTATTTAAGGATCTAGGGATATTCACAGTAGCTTCTCAGTATATATACTCTCTTATGAAATTTGTTATTAACAACCAAACCCAATTCGAAAGTAATAGCAGTGTGCATAACTACAATACTGAGAGAAAGGATGATCTTCACTATTCAAGATTAAATCTAACTTTGGCACAGAAAGGGGTGAATTATACTACCACTAAAGTCTTTGGTCACTTACCAAATAGTATCAAAAGTCTGACAGATAGTCAACAAGTATTTAAGAAGAAATTAAAAGAATTTCTGAATGGCAACTCCTTCTACTCCATAGAGGAATTTTTAGATATAAACTAAGAAAAAAATTTAAAAAATATATAAAATAATAAAAAACACAAAAAACACAAAAAAGTTGTTATACTAACTTAATTATGTTGTTTAATTAACTTAATTATGTCATGTATTGGAAAATGTGACTCGTTCCACATCATTACGAAATATCGTATTCATGATCCATGGAACTAGTAATAATCTAATCTAATCTAATCAAGTGGGTAAGGGAACGGTAGACAGAAATTTTCTCTAGTGTCTCTACAGCCAAGCATTACCCAAGCACACGGAAGTATTAACACAAGGCAACATTTCGACACTGTTAGTCGGTCACCAAGTGTGCGACATGTACATTTCTGCGTGTGAGTACGAGTGAGCTCAGCGGAAAAGTGCAGACCAATCTGCCTCCATTACTATGATAACATTAGGTTAGGATTTTTATGACTCAGTTATGATATTGAAACGAATTGATTAAGCCAACACAGCAAAACTGAAGACTGCTGAACACTCGTATTGATCGAAATCGATCTAGTTACTACAAATGACTTCATACAGCAAACTAGCTCATCGATGGCATGAACAGTCCAGACTAGAGGCAGTCGCTCAGTAGTATCGATGGCGATCATATCGTTTACAGTTGATTCTCTGATTACTGTACTGTAACATCTTGTATAGGACTGTTCCAGTATTGGTCATATACTCCTGCTGCCTGATGTGATGAGCACCGACTCGCAGCCACGGATCACAATGAACCAGTATCCAGTACTGGAACTCACAGTGATGGATAGTCCACGAGTCTACCAACACCGTTCCAATTCAGGGTACCAACTGCTCTGAAAGTTAGGTCGGGTGAAACTGACACCCGACTTTCAAGAAATATGCATTTTTTCCCAAGTTCTTGATAGGTTTGCCATAGTTCTAGAGTTCTCTACACAAAATTTGAATATTCCTGCAGAATTTCGCGAAGGAAACAATAATACTTGGGAAAATTTTAATATTGTACAAAAAGTGAATTGCCAAATTTGCGAAAAAGTAATAGTCATAATTCTGAATAGCTTCCTAAGAGTTCTACAGAAAAATACCCTAATTACATTTTTCTGTGCAGGTAACGGTTTATTAGATAACTGCAATAACGAGGGACCCATTTTCAACCTCGTGTGAAGTTAGGACCCGACTTTCGAGAAATATACACTAATAAATCAAAACATTACTATCACTGCTCACCGCGACGTTGGATGCCGTCTGGTGGCGTTGCGAGCGCGTGAGGCGGTAACAAAAGTACGAAAGCGGAGCAGACAAGGACGGGGGATCACCCTAACGAAGATATGGGCTGCATGGGCTACAAATCCATTAAGACAATGGTCTTTGACAAAGGGACGATTATTATTACACAGAGGCTGTGAACAAGTATCTCGAAAACTACGAAGCTGATCGAATGTTCACGTGCTACTGTCGTGAGCCTCTACGGAAAAAGGTAGTGGGACAGTGAAACTACCACTAGACGGTAAATGGTTGGACGTTCACGACTCTTCACAGAACGTAGGGTTCGTAGGCTTGTCTGCTCAGTAAAGTAGTATAGATACCTGCCTGTGGCTTGTCCGCCGCTAGAGCACAATACTGGAACACGCACAAGTGTTTCGGAGCACACCATTCATCCTACATTGTTGACCATGCAGCTCCGCAGCAGACCACCCTGACATGTTCCCATGTTGACCCAACGACATCGTCAATTATGACTACACTGAGCACGAGACCATCGAGATTCGACCGTCAATCAATGGAAACGTGTCGGCTCTTCGGGTGAATCACATTTTTGCTACACTAGGTCGATGGTCGTCTCCACAAACGCCGTCATTGAGGTGAACGGCGGCTCGAAACATGCACCGCGCCACGAACGGAGGCTAGTGGTAGCAGTATTATGCTATGAGAGACATTTTCCTGCGCTCGCATGGGACGTTTGGAAGAATCGAAGACACGCTGACAGCTGCGAACCACCTGTGTCAAAATGATGTGCGGAGCATTATAGTGAACTCACGTTGACGTCTCGGTGACTAAATTTGCTTGATGTAAATCCTATGGAACCCATCTGGGTCGCTATCGGTAGCCCTCATCGCGTACGCAAATCAGTGGCCCGTTATTAATGCACATTACATGACTTGTGCGTAGACACCAATACCTCCACAAAACTACCAACAAACCGTCTGATCCCTGACATGCAGAATCAGAGATGTTTTTCATTCCAAAGACGTACAAGCAAGTATTAAACCGGTGGTAGTAATGTTTGGGCTCATCATTGTACATTTATTTCAGAGTTCTTGATAGATACGCTATAGTTCTAGAGTTTCCTGCACTAAATTTGAATAGTTCCGAGGAATTGCGCGAAGAAAATACTAGCAATCGAGAGAATTTTACAGTTTTAAAAAATTGTTGTGAAAATAAAATTGTAATCATAATTCCGAATATCTTCCCCAGAGCCCTACAGAAAACACTAATTACATTTTTTGTGCAGGTAATAGTTTATGAGATAACTGCAATAGTGAGGGACCCATTTTCACTACAGAAAGTATACGAAATCGCACCACAGTTGTGATGACAGTTCCGATCACATCTCTGGTTAGCACCCTAAGAGTTTTATCGAAAAACCTAATATAATTTCTTGTAAAGATAATCGTTTATAACTCCAATAATGTGTGACTCACTTCACTAACATATAACTTTTCAATCGGAAGCTGAGCTTCGCTGCTCTAGTTGTGATTGGTGCATATAGGTGCAAGTAGGTACACGTCATGTCGACTGTCGTATGCATCCGATTGCTGACAACCTCGGCAATCCAACGGTAGACTGTTGTTGTTGTTGTGGTCTTGAGTCCTGAGACTGGTTTGATGCAGCTCTCCATGCTGCTCTATCCTGTGCAGGCCTCTTCATCTCCCAGTACCTACTGCACCCTACATCCTTCTGAACGGTAGATTACTGAAACAAAAAGCAAAGTCAACACAACACACTTGAAACTTCCTGGCAGATTAAAACGGTGTGCCGGACCGAGACTCGAACTCGGGACCTTTGCCTTTCACGGGCAAGTGCTCTACAACACACTTGGTTTAACAAACAGTGTTTACAACGCAAAATTACGCAGAAGTACGTCACCGTGAAGTCAAGAAGAAGATCTACCCCTGAAAATAAGGTCATTCAGGTCGCAAGATACACGTGGATAAAGGAGAACAAACGGCTATCGCATCGAAGCTACACCCATCGAAGTTACACGCATATCAGTTTGATGTTTTTGATCGTGAAGTTAGTCAAAGCATGAGTGCTCTTATTCGTGATACATTGTTGTGACACAACATGAAATTAGCTATGATTGGTAATGTGAGTGCACCTCTAACCCTAGCCCCAAATTGCAAACAAAAGTTTTCCCAAAGTGTAATTAACTTATTGAACAAAAAGTGCCTGAGAAAGGTTTTAAATATGCTCATTCCCATCCTCCATCAGAAAAACAACTGTACGTTGGCAAAGCAGATATTGAATATGCTATAACGAAAGACACCAGTGCAAAAAATTTGCTTGCCAATGCACTAAGGAAACGTCTCTTCCAATGTCGTTCACAAACATTGTAACTTCTTTGGCAACAGTAGTCAGTAAATGTCTGATGAGGGCCTTGTAAGCCTAAAACCGGATACCATAATAAGTTAAACTCCAGAACAAAAGCAAACTAGCGCTTCGCATTTACTCCAATGGTACTTGCCATTTTCTCGTCTAATTCTTGCGTTGTATTACAACAACTTACAGAAAGAGCATGTGACTAAGAAAAAGAAAGAAGAAAAAGAAAAACTATATTTTGATATACCGGACTCCTTTAGCGTTAGCGAAATAAGATAAACATCTTTCTGATGGGGAAGTTATAGTTATACTTGGTCATCAAATATTTATACGCCATCTTGGTAGAAAGGGTATTGTAATGAAAGCGGAAAAAATACTAGATCAAGGCAAACAGTTACTAAACGAAACAAGGACCTCTCTCAAGAGGTATATCGGCAACTGGAATACCTTGTCCACTCTTATACTTTCCTTTTTATAGCTTTGGATGGATCAACACACATGCGCAAAAGCCCAGTTCACCATTTTTATAACTGGGATTGATATTAATTTTAAAGTCTCGAAGATCTCGCCAATCTGGAGACGCGGGCATGCTTAAACAAGAGCATCAGAAATATTTGAAAAAGTAAAATTATACCTTCACAAATTTAAAAGTACATTATAGTAAAGTCTTCAATGTTTGTATTGGCGCTGAGCCGTTAGTAACACGAATAATAAACGGCACTGCAACTTTGCTCGAAAACTTTTTAATTCATCCTGTATTAAAATATTACCAAAAGTCACAATATGGAACAACCTTAAACTCTTGAATATGCAGCATGTTATGCCAACGGCGCTGAATTGTGTGAATAAACTAGAGCTACAGCGCCAACTACACGAGAATTCTGAGAGTTATGTGAATTATTGGATTTGGAGTATGAAGAACTTGCGCTACATCGTGAGGCACAGAATTTCTAAAGGAAAGCTTCTGAATACATTTTGGAAATTGAAAAACACAGTTTCTGATATTTTAGAATAGGAAAATACACTACCTGAAGAAAGAACCCTATGACATGATATCTAGCCATTTGGTTTGGTATTTTTAGTTGAAGTTACTTGACATCTCAAAGCCTAAATTTAAAACTACACACATCAAAAAATGTTTTGCATCACCCCAGTTCCCAGAACTCCTGAAGATAGACGTTGACTGTGGATATCGTATCACAGACACAGTCCCTTTGACTGTTCAGAGAAGTCATTAAACCCGCCAAAAGGTGTAAACAACCATCCATGAGTAGCACCTATTAGGAGGGGGTCCGACAGCCGATCTGTTCCGGTCATTCCACCAGGAAGAGGGTACACGGCTCGTATCGTCTGTAGTTCAACCATGCCTAGACGGTCAATACCGCGATTCGATTGCGTCCGCATCGCTGCTTTCGCCAGCGCCCCGTCTGCCAACGCCGGACAAGCCTGCAGAGGTCGAGCAAACCTCGCGGAAGGGCCCAGCCGCGCCGTAGATGACACTCCCCAGGCAAGTTCCGGTGGCACCAAAAGGAAGAAGAGGGTGCGCCGCAGGACGACCGCATCGCCGAGGAAACCCGATGAGGAAGGCTTCATCGCGCCCTCCCGGCGCCACACAGCGAGAACCTCAGCGTTTGTACTGGTGGCGCCAAGGCTGCAAACCGGTATGCAGATCTGCCGGAAGTAGTCGAGACTGACAAGGACGGGATCGCGCCGACTACGGCCGATCACCATCCATTGGCACGAGAGCTACGGGGAACTTCGACAAAAGCTCTACTGAAGGACGTTATTCGCCACCTGCCGTTGAAGATGGAACCGACGTTACTTCAGCGGCGGCTGGAGGAGATCGACTTCCAGACCCGCCACGTCGACCTTATACGGTCATCCAGGACATGTCCTTGTTCCTAGTGGTCTCGGTAGACAACGCTGACAACCGGAAAATTTTTCAGGTTGGCAACATTGCAGACTTCGACGTAAAAGCCGAACCACTCTGTGCGAAAGGCAGGAGAGCCCAGTGTTTCAACTGCCAGCGCGTGGATCATGCGGCAAAATATTGCAGGATGCCTGAGTGCTGCTGCAAGTGCGTCGAGGAGCACCAGTCGCGGGACTGCCCGAAGAAGAAGAAAGACCCGCCGAAGTGCTGCAACTGCAACGGGGACCACGTCGCCTGCTACCGAGGATGCGCTGCATTCAAGCGCGGGAAGCGCGCCAGCCGCGTAAACCCTGGTCGCAGCTTTGCGAACGTCGCTAAGGGGAAGCCGGCCGCCCCCTCCGGGAGACCAGCGCCGCCCGCATGGGAGGCCGCACCGGTCACCACAGCTGTCGCAGCTGCCTTCGCCGTCGGCACCGCCTACAGTCGAGGGAGCCGGCTTACCGGCACCAGCGGCTGCGAGGCGGGTTGCCGCCCGTGCAGGGCGTTCCTAGCAAGCCGCTCCGCTGCCGACCACGAGAAACGACGCGACGAAGTCAAACCTTCCCGAAACAGCGAAGGAAGACATCGCCGAAATGGCCGCGCTTCTGCACTAGCTAGTCCTGCTGATGACTCAGCTACCGGTGCTCGTGGGAGCAGTGACGCCGGCCCTGCAGGCCACCACCGGGAGAAGTCATCTCGAAAACGGATAACGACCACATTTATGGGTTAACCATTTGCACGTTCAACACTAGGGGCGAATTTCGCCAATTCCCACGGAACGTGGCGGTAGACATCTGCCTTGCGCAGGAGACCTTCCTCAACCTGGGGTCGACGTGCCAGCAGCAAATGTTTGCTGCTACCGGGATGACAGAGCGACCTGAGACGCCCTGCTTAAAGTCTGCAGGACAGAACAGGTAGTTGGTATTGTGGAAAGGGACCAAAAAGGAGCTGTCAGTTACACTCAGACACATATAACTTTATTTAGTTGTCCAAAGAATACAGCAAAAATTTTTGAACTTATTTATCGGCTGAATAGGCCACATTATCTTCTGCCTTAAGGACACAACAACTTAAATTTAAAAACGGCTAAAAGCCATTAACTTAAAATTCAGATTCATAACAGAATATTTAGAAGGCAGAAGGCCTCACATAAGTAAGTTCTATAAATTGGCTGAAGGCCCAACAAATCTAACACTTGAGAAGCAAACAAGTTGAATTTAAAGACGGCTGAAGGCCCATGATTTAAGACGGCAGGTAAAATTAATTTTAAAAAAGAATGCAAGGCAGAAGGCCTTATCTTCAATTAGGCTGTAGGCCCCACACAGTCTGATACTTGAAAGGCAAGAACTTTAATTTAAAAACTGCTGAGGGCCGATTACTTAAAACAACTAAAATAATTTTTAGTAGGCAAAAGGCCCAAAGCTTTATCTTTAAACAATATTTTACACAGGCTGAAGGCCCGAACAATCCAAAATTTAACAAGTAAGGAACTTAAATTTTAAAGCGGGTGAAGGCCCATTAGTGAAAAACACAACTACAATAAATTTTCAAAAGGCAGAAGGCCCAAAGCTTTATCCAAAAAAATATTTTCAATGGGGCTGAAGGCCCGAACAATGCAAGACTTGAAAAGTAAGGAACTTTCAATTTTAAAGCGGCTTAACGCCCATTATTTAAAACCCAACTAAAAGCATACAAATTCAAACCATCGGCTATAAGCCATTAAAATACATAATCAAACACCTATGAAAATAAAGGTAGTACAGACAGCGGCGCTCAGAAGTTTCCGGGGGTCGGTCTGCACTTGAAATATTAACGTTCGCTTAGGGGAGACAAGTAGTCGGCCCAACGATATCCGATCCGCCGGCAACCCAACCAAGAGACAGTTAACGGACCAACCGACAAGACGACTTGCTTTCCATCCGACCAGTGCACAAGAAACTCCAAAGCCTAAACGTAAAAGGCGTAGCCGCCCACAACGAAGTATGCGTAAGCTGTCAAAACTACACATATGTGTTGGACAGCGACAACACGGTGAGGAAAGGACAGTGCCTGAATTTTACGTCATCGGCCAGGCCAGGTAACCGGAACGCTAACGGCCACAAGGCAGAAAATTCCGCTAGTGCACTTGGACTTCAAATAACCAAAACACAGCGAAACTCCACCGGATGGTGGCCAAACTTCCGCCAACTCGAACACTCGCTGTTGCTCACGGGAATACCCCCAACAGCCAACCATGAAAACCAACGGCACAATGTGAACAGTCTGACTTCGGTAATTAAATCACCACTCAACTTTGATGTCTTGGGTCGGTGGGCCATGAACCCCATAGCAATCGTAAGATCTCCCACACACTCTGACACTGCGTAGAGACCGCCAGCGGGCCCAGCCCACTGCGCCGCGCGGAGATTTCCTGGCTGATCCACACCAACCGACCGACTGCCGCACACTGACTAGCCGGAAACTATCAGCACCACACCAAATATAGTACAAGATGTGAATATCGGTACACACCGCTGCTGCCACACGTAGAAAGAGGAAGAACCACGGCATAACCGCAGTAACCGCGGAAAACCAAACGCAGAGCAACAGTCAAGGTTTAAACCAACCCTAAGCCGGGGCCAGCACGGCTCACCACCAAAGGGGGCGGCACTGCCATTTACGTGAAGAAGTCACTGCGCCACCACCGAGTCCAGCTCCCGGCGCTTAATGTGCCGGAGGCCACAGGAGTGCCCATCAACACCACCGCCGGAAAGATTCTTTTCGTGTCGGTGTACCGGCAGCCTGGCAGACCGCTAGACGAAGCGGACTTCGTCGCCCTGCTGTCGTTGGAGGGGCGAGCTTTCATTGCCGGGGATTTCAAAACGAAACACACCAAATGCAACTAGCTAACTGACAACCGCAATGGGTGCCGTCTCTTCCACGCTGTTTACCTTAACGGCACGATCACCCTGGTGACGTTTGACCCCTCGATCTTCCCCGCACGGAGACAACCGGACATGTCCGATATCGCTCTTCTCGAGGGCATCGGGCAATTCGCGACCGCCGAGACGCGAAACATCCTGTCTTCCGATCACATACCGGTCATCTTTGGCCTCGATGTAGTCGGAGCTTCTCTTCCAGAGTCCGTCCGAGCCATAGGAGGCTGGACGTCGAGCACTTTCGGACGAAAGCCCTCGTGTTCCTCGAGGATGCGCCAAACCCTACGGAGATAGGGATAGACGCCGCCCTTGCATTCTTCCCCCGAAGAATACTCCGAGCAGCAGATGATGCCACACGGAGACATCGCCAAGGGCCACGAGACTTCTCGCGTCAGCTACTGCGCCATATTTTGGGCGTGATAACCTAGAAGTATCGACTGTTTCGTGAATGGCAGCTCACTCGCCTACCAGACACGAAGCGCCACTTAAACCGCATAAGACGGGAAATTAAGGCAGCAGTCGAGCAACACCGGAACGAGGAAAGAGCAGACCTTGTGTCTACGCTAAGTCCTGAGAGCGGCAGTGCATGGAGGGTGGTTAAGTCCTTTCTACGCCGGCGACAGCGAATACCTCCCTTACAGATCGGGAACGACTTCGCCAGCGACCCGGACGCGAAAGCCAGCGCTCTGACTGACGCGTTAGCAGGGAACTTCACACCGAGGAGCACATACGGCAGGTCCACGGGCAACTACCAACCTTCCGCGCCGCAAGGCAGGAAGGCGACGTTATCGAGACGATAAAGGAGGAAGAAGTTGCTGTACAGCTTCACTGGAAGAATCCCAAGAAGGCTGGAGGCAGCGACAGTGTCACAAACCTCCTGCTGAAGAACCTTCCGCCGGTAATACACCGGCTACTTGCCGATGTTTTCAACGAAATCCTCCGCTCAGACATCTACCCCTTTGCATGGAAACATGCGGAGGTCGTGGCCCTTCTAAAATCCGAAAGGGACCCACACCAGGTATCCAGCTACCGAATCATCAGTCTGCTCCCGTCCCTCTCGAAGGTTTTCCAGAGGCTGTACGCGAGAAGAATGATGTAGCACGTCACCCAGGAGGGCATAACTCCTAACGAACAGTTCGGATTCCGAGAAGGACATGCCACTTCCCACCAGTTCCTGAGGATAGCAGAACCGGCGATGAGAGCACCAGAAACAAGGGAATTCCTTGGAGCAGAGTTCCTCGACGTCTCCAGAGCGTTTGATTCGGTGTGTCACGACGGTCTCGAGTTCAAACTTTTTGAACATGGGATACCGATGTCCCACGTGACGCTACTGCGGTCTACATCTACATCTACATCCATACTCCGCAAGCCACCTGACGGTGTGTGGTGGAGGGTACCCTGAGTGCCTCTATCGGTTCTCCCTTCTATTCCAGTCTCGTATTGTTCGTGGAAAGAAGGATTGTCGGTATGCTTCTGTGTGGGCTCTAATCTCTCTGATTTTATCCTCATGGTCTCCTCGCGAGATATACGTAAGAGGGAGCAATATACTGCTTGACTCTTCAGTGACGGTATGTTCTCGAAACTTTAACAAAAGCCCGTACCGAGCTACTGAGCGTCTCTCCTGCAGAGTCTTCCACTGGAGTTTATCTACCATCTCCGTAACGCTTTCGCGATTACTAAATGATCCTGTAACGAAGCGCGCTGCTCTCCGTTGGATCTTCTCTATCTCTTCTATCAACCCTATCTGGTACGGATCCCACACTGCTGAGCAGTATTCAAGCAGTGGGCGAACAAGCGTACTGTAACCTACTTCCTTTGTTTTCGGATTGCATTTCCTTAGGATTCTTCCAATGAATCTCAGTCTGGCATCTGCTTTACCGACGATCAACTTTATATGATCATTCCATTTTAAATCACTCCTAATGCGTACTCCCAATCTGAACGATCCTTCCACGTCAGGGCCGACTACGGTACGTCTACAGATCGACAGATACGTGCACGGGTGCCGCAGGGGTCCCTAAAAACTGCCGACGCTCCGAAAGTGGCAGGATTTGAACTGACGCTGTACGCGAATGATACAGCCCTGTTCATTCGCAGCATGAACGCCGAAGTGCTTAGAAACCGCCTCCAACACGTGTGCGACGCCTTGGGATCATGGGTAACAAAGTGGCGGCAGAAATTCAACGCCACGAAGAGCCAGGCAGTTGTCTTCACCCGAAGACTCCTGCCGCCGGGCTTCCGCCAGTCTAAATCCTGGGAGAACCTATCCCATGGATCGGGACGGCGAAATAGCTATGGGTTACCCTAGACCGCAGGTTCACCTCGTGATTTCAAAGGGAGGGCAATAGGACACCTTCGCACCCTGTATCCGCTGCTAAACACGCAGTCGTCATTGCCATCGCAACACGGCACCACCCTATACCTAACTTTGGTTCGCCCACTGTTAGAGTATGCAGCCGTGGTCTAGGGCAAAGCCGCAGATGTTGACTTTGTGACTCTTCAGCGGATACAGAATCGCGCCCTGAAGACTGCCATGCATCTTCCGAGGCGCTATTCGAGGCGCCTTCTCCACGAGGACACCGGGATCCTGCCGTTCCGAGACAGGATCCGCGCCACCGCCAGGAGGTTCTACGAGAAAGCGGGCCACCCCCGCAACAGGCTCATACGAGGACTGACCCAACAACCACGCCTCATACCAACCATGCGCACACCTTGGCCTGACCTGCTGAGGGATTAAGTTTTACTAATCCCCCAACAGAGTGTGTTCACTTTGTCTGCAGGTATTCACCAGCAAGGACGAACCAAGAAGCCAGGTAATATATTCTCTCCCCCTTAGCAACTGCAAGAATGAAAATTCTGTCTAAACTGCACCATCTCGAGCAAAGTACCCGGTTCGTCATATAGTGTCAGCGTCAGAGGGCAGTGACCTGAGAGTCAAAAGTACTCTCAGTATGGTGTGTGAGCCAAACAAACACGGGCCGCGGTGACTGCCTCGTTCGTAGCAGACGTACCTGTGGGAAGCACTTACTGAACAAACGGGCGAGCATCCCGCCACGCTATAAGTCAGCGGCCAACCTTCGGGGCTGATGCAGCTATTTTAGGCAGCTTTGAGCCTGACTCTGGATTCAGCAGCTTCCACACCAGCTTGAGAAGCCACTAGCCGCCACGGAACACAGGGCGATCACATGTATTCTGGGGAATACAAGAAATAATGTTTAATCTTGTCTTATTGCCCCTGGTGACGCCACACAGGTTCTTCGAGCTGCATCCTGATGAAATATTAGGGGTTTCCAGCCCGGGAGTGGGTGACCCCTAAAAATTGGATGTCGGAAGTGCTCAAGTAGCGCCACTTGGAATTGGAGGGCAAGCAATACTGGTCAAGTCTAAGGAGAACGATTCCGGAAGTGGTTTCGACTGCGTATATCATCGCCTACAATAGTCACACAGAGTGAGTAGGAAAGAAACTTTTCACTTGTCCTCAGACTATATAGTCTTAATTAAAATACTGTTGATCAGACCAGACTGCATTGCTACATTAAGTCATTTTTTAGACCATATCCTTGCTTGCACTGTAGAATTTGTGGGACACCATCACTTACAGGCACTCCATTTCTACTTCAACATATCATGTGGTTAAAAAAAAAAGTTTTAATAGGATAACAGCTGCGTACTCAGCATTGCCTGGGTATTATTTCTTCCAGTTCTCTTAGTCCATCTCATCCTTTCCCCTCTCTCTCTATGTCCTCCGCCCTTCTATCCACCTCCTTCTGCCCCCTCTATTTGACCATCTTCTCCACGCCTCATTCTCTGTCTGTCTCCTTCTACCCCTCTCTGTCCATCTGTTGCTCCCCCTTTCTCTGTCTGTCTGCTCCTCCCCATTCTCTCTTCTCTCCATCTACTCCTTTCCCCTCTGCCCATGCCGGTCTGTGTGGCCGAGAAGTTCTAGGCACTTCAGTCTGGAACCGCGCGAGCGCTACGGTCGCAGGTTCGAATCCTGTCTCGGGCATGGATGTGTGTGATGTCCTTAGGTTAGTTAGGTTTAAGTAGGTCTAAGTTCTAGGGGACTGATGACCTCAGATGTTAAGTCCCATAGTGCTCAGAGCCCATCTCTTCCCCCCTCCCCCTCTATCTCCTCTAGGCCTCTCCTCCTCACCTCCTCTAGGTCCTCCTTCCTCTCTGTCCATACCCTCATCTGCCCTCTCAGTCATCTCCTCCTTCCTCCCTCTCTCTCTTTCTCTCTCTCAGTCCCTTTCTCGGTCCATTTCCCCCCCTCTCCCTGTCCATCTCCTCCTCTCTCTCCATCTGCTCCATTACCCCTCACCCCCCTCCATCCACTCAATTACCCCTCTCTCTGTCCATCTCCTCCCCCCATCTCCATCTGCTCCATTACCCCTCACCCCCCTCCATCCACTCAAATACCCCTCTTTCTGTCCATCTCCTCCCCCCCTCTCCATCTGTTCCATTACCCCTCTCTCTCTCTCTGTCCATCTCCTCCCCCCCTCACCATCTGCTCCATTACCCCTCTCTCTCTGTCCATCTCCTCCTTCCCTCTCACTGTCTGTTCATCTCTTCCTCCTCCTGTTCTCTCTTCGTGTTATCATCTCTATCCCAATAGGAGGTTGCTGGTTCTTGCCCTCACAGCATTTCTGTCCAGATGGTAAGAAATATGGGTACCAATTTTGGCTGATGTTGATCCCAGGGTTTAGGAGTAGTTTTTTATCTGTGGCTTTTCCTGCATACGCACATTTCACACATATTTCAAATATATTTAATGTATTTCACCTGCAGTTTCGTTTTCACGCAGCTCAGTGTTTAGACGTCATATCTCCTGAATTATGAGTCGTACAATTTTGCGGATACTTTCAGTGGTATATGCGAATACAGTCTGCAAAGTGTGTCGCAAATACAGCTACTTCTAACATCATGCCTGATGCTTCAGTTTTACTGCATGAGCAACGAAAACGTAGTAAACGATAAACTTTTTTCCTTTCATTGTTTTGCAAGGGCTACCAGTGAAAAAACGTTTCGTATAAGTTTGAAATTATGGGCAAAGTTTGTTGCAAGTCACGAAGTGATCTCATTCTCAAATACTGGGTGAATAGAGCCTGGGGCTCATGCGTCATGGGCTACTCTCCATTTCCACCCTCACCGCCACCCCTTTCATAGATAGATCGTTCTTACACCTACATAGATCCTTTCCAGACAGTAAATGATGTTTGTATGCCAAGTTTGGTTGAATTCGACTCAGTGGTCTAGGACGATAAATGGACCACATATACATACATACATATGCACATCCATTTTTATAATATTAATGGATATATTTATTGGACCACATACATGAATTTTAAATTGCCTACCTCTTTCTTCTCTGGACCCCATGTAGTGGGATTTGGCGCTCCCAACTTAGATATACATCTTAGTGGGACAAACCCGTCAGCCTCTTCCGAAATGCCTTTAAATTCAAGCACCGGATTGAGACTCTAACAATAACAACAAAACTTAACTATAAACAGAGAATACAAACAATTTTCTGGGGAGGACAACCACAGTTCAGAAACATTGTGAATAGTAATAACAACATTCAGCACTCAATAACCATTCAACTCATCATTAAAAACATTCAACATTCAGTAATCACCAAAATTTTCGTAAAGATTATAACAATTAAATATTCAAGAATGATGAGGTGTTTCTAAAAGCCGCATAGCTGTATGACGGTGCTTTATTCACAGCTACCGGTTTCACGTCAGTACAGATGCATCTTTAGGTTTAGCTATCAGGAATACAAATCAAATGATTAGATTTCCATACTGTAGATGATCCATTATGGGGTCTCAGCATTCAGGAAGACGTCCACGTTAAGAGTCAAGTCGTACTGGTGGGTTGTAATAATAAAATTGAGTACACCCAAAAGGTGCTTGTCAAAATGTACAAAGCATGACTTTTGAATGAACCAGGCTGGATGACAGCCCGAAAGATATGTTACAAGATCCGATAGGCACCAGCTATATAAAATCAGTATAAATGCAACATAAAATCCCGTGTGCTGCGCGTACTTCCGTTGTCCTAACGGTCCAGTGTGGTATAAGCAGTCTGGGGAGGCTACCAGTAAACAGCTGGTGTCTACCGGATCTTATAAAATTTCCTTCGAGCTCCTATCCATCCTGGCTCATTCAGCAGTCATGCTTTGTACGTTTTGACAAGCATCTTTTGGTTGTACTCAATTTTATAATGAAAATCCACCAATGTGGTTTGACTCTTAATGCGGACAGCTTCCCGAAAGGTGGGACTCCGTAATGGTCCATATACAGTATGTAAATGTAACCATTTGATTTGTATTTTTGACAGATAAATCTAGATGCGTCTGTACTGAGGCTAAACTGATAGTTGCAAATAAACCCTCTTCATACAACTATGCGACCTTTGGAAACACCTCATCATTATTGTCTTTTTAAGTGTTATAATTTTTATGATAATTTTAGTGGCTACTGAGCGTTGAGTGTTGTTACTGCTAAACAGAGAATGTTATGACGTAATTAATTACATGCAATAGTTCTCTGTGGAAGCAGTACAACTTGAGCTACCATTTTCACACAAAATTAACTTTGTTAATGACAAAAAGAACTGATAAATATTTACAGCCTGATTTCATCTGTCCGGCTGATTCCTGTTGCTGCCGGTGACGCTCCGTCGATGCGACTAACGGTTACATTGTCGAGACGGCATCTGATACGTATACGTATCACGAAGAAAAAAAAACAGATGATAATTCGAACATCATGCACTCTCAACATTTTTCGTGGAACTGTTCTGTTCAAAGACTGAGCTCGCACGGATACAGTACAATACACGCAATATTGCGGAAGCCGTCAGCGCGCATACGCATAATTTCGAGAACTCAGATCATACCACCAGTGTTGTTCTCCAGTCATCTTGCATGTACGACATATTCCATCATTTCGACGCGTCCTTTTCCGCGCCATTCCTAGCTGTGCGCGCACGCCTGCTTTCAGGAAGTCGATTGTGACGCAACGCCAGCGTGATTCACGCGGTACAAGCAGTTTCCCACGGCGAGGCGACCGCGGCTACAGTTCGCCGTCAACACTCGCGCCGAGCACATGTTGCCCTGAAGCAAAGAGTTCACTTCCCACACGTGTGTACATCGTTTCATGTACTGCACGACTGGCATTTTAGCGAGTATCGAGAGGCCCACACTCGAATATGGCAGCACGCTGCCAAGGATAACCTCTGTTTTCAGCGTCGTGCAGATGAAGACTCTAAATTTATTTTCGCAGTTCTTCAAGAGCAGCATCTACATTTACACTCACGTGATTAATCTACAATTCACAATTACGTGCCTGGCAGAGGGTTAGGAGCGGAAAGCGTTTGACTCGGTGCCCCACTGCTCCTAACTAAGGTAGGAGCATATGGGACTGGTTCCCAAGTATGTGAGTGGCTCGAAGACTTGTTAAGTAATAGAACCTAGTACGTTGTCCTCGATGGTGAGTGTTCATCGGAGATGAAGGTATCATCTGGAGTGCCCCAGAGAAGTGTGGTAGATCGGCTGTTGTTTTCTGTCTACATAAATGATCTTTTGGATAGGGTGGATAGCAATGTGCGGTTGTTTGCTGATGATGCTGTGGTGTACGGGAAAGTGTCGTCGTTGAGTGACTGTAGGAGGATACAAGATGACTTGGACAGTATTTGTGATTGGTGTAAAGAACGGCAGCTAACTCTAAATATAGATAAATGTAAATTAATGCAGATGAATAGGAAAAAGAATCCCGTAATGTTTGAATACTCCATTAGTAGTGTAGCGCTTGACACAGTCACGTCGATTAAATATTTGGGGGTAACATTGCAAAGCGATATGAAGTGGGACAAGCATGTAATGGCAGTTGTGGGGAAGGCGGATGGTCGTCTTCGGTTCATTGGTAGAATTTTGGGAAGATGTGGTTCATCTGTAAAGGAGACCGCTTATAAAACACTAATACGACCTATTCTTGAGTACTGCTCGAGCGTCTGGGATCCCTATCAGGTCGGATTGAGAGCGGACATAGAAGCAATTCAGAGGCGGGCTGCTAGATTTGTTACTGGTAGGTTTGATCATCACGCGAGTGTTACTGAAATGCTTCAGGAACTCGGGTAGGTGTCTCTAGAGGAAAGGAGGCGTTCTTTTCGTGAATCGCTACTGAGGAAATTTAGAGAACCAGCATTTGAGGCTGACTGCAGTGCAATTTTACTGCCGCCAACTTACATTTCGCGGAAAGACCACAAAGATAAGATAAGAGAGATTAGGGCTCGTAAGAGGCATATAGGCAGTCATTTTTCCCTCGTTCTGTTCGGGAGTGGAACAGGGAGAGAAGATGCTAGTTGTGGTACGAGGTACCCTCCCCCACACACCGTATTATGGATTGCGGAGTATGTATGTAGATGTAGATTTAGATACAGAACCACCTTCAAGCTATTTCTTTAGCGTTCCACGCGGGGAAAACGGATGGGCGTCAATAAAATTTGTGACACTGAGGATAAGGTAAAGGATAGAAATTTCATGAGAAGATTCTGCCGCAAGGAAAACCGCATTTGTTTTAATGATTACCACTCCCAAATAATGCATGTATCATATCCATGGCACTCTGTCCCCTATTTAGCGGTAGTACGAAACCAACTACCCTCCTTTGAACTTTTCTATGTCTTCCGTCAATACTATTTTTTACAGATTCCACGCTCAACAGCAATAATACAGAAAAAAGCGGACAAGCATTGTGTAAGCAGTCTCTCTACTACGCCTGTTGCATTTTCTAAGCGTTCTCCAGTAAATCACAGCCTTTGGTTTGCTTTCCCCGCAAGATCACATATATCTAGTCGTCCCAATTTAAGTTATTCGTAATTGTAACCTCTAAATACTTAGTTGAATTTACAGCCTTTAGCTATGTGTGATTTATCGTATAACCGAAATTAAGTGGATTCCTTTTAGTACTCACGTGGATAACTCACATTTTTCATTATTTAGAGTCAATTGCCACTTTTCGTACCATACATCTTGTCTAAATAATTTTGCAACTTGTTTGAACATCTGGTGACTTCACTAGACGGACGATGACTGCTTCATCTGCAAACAATCTAAGAGGGGTGCTCAGATTGTCTGATAAATCGTTCATGTAGATCAGGAACAGCAGAGGGCCTACAACGCTTCCGTGGGGAACGACAGATATTACTTCTGTTTTACTCGAAAACTTTCCGTCAGTTACTACGAACCGTATCCTCTTGACAGGAAATCACAAATCCATTCGCACATCTGAGGCAATGCTTCATAGCATAGGAACGGTGTCGTAAGCCTTCTGGAAATCCAAAAATATGGAATCAATTTGACGTTCCCTGTCTACAGCACTCACTGCTTCGTGAGAATAAAGAGCTAGTTATGTTTCACAAGAACGATGTTTTCTGAGCCCGTGTTCGCTACTTGTCAACAAATCGTTTTCTTCGAAGTAATTCATAAAGTCCGAACGCAGTATATTTTCCAAAATTCTACTGTAAGTCGACGTTAGTGATGTTGTTGTTGTGGTCTTCAGTCCTGAGATTGGTTTGATGCAGCTCTCCATGCTACTCTATCCTGTGCAAGCTTCTTCATCCCACAGTACCTACTGCAACCTACATCCTTGTGAATCAGCTTAGTGTATTCATCTCTTGGTCTCCCTCTACGATTTCTACCCTCTACGCTGCCCTCCAATACTAAATTGGTTACCCCTTGATGCCTCAGAACATTTCCCACCAACCAATCCCTTCTTCTAGTCAAGTTGTGCCACAGACGTCTCTTCTCCACAATCCTATTCAATACCTCCTCATTAGTTATGTGATCTACCCATCTAATCTTCAGCATTCTTCTGTAGCACCACATTTCGAAAGCTTCTGCTCTCTTCTTGTCCAAACTATTTATCGTCCATGTTTCACTTCCATACATGGCTACACTCCATACAAATACTTTCAGAAACGACTTCCTAACACTTAAATCTATACTCGATATTAACAAATTTCTCTTCTTCAGAAACGCTTTCCTTGCCATTGCCAGTCTACATTTTATATCCTCTCTACTTCGACCATCATTAGTTACTTTGCTTCCCAAATAGCAAAACTCCTTTACTACTTTAAGTGTCTCATTTCCTAATCTAACGCCCTCAGCATCGCCCGACTTAATTCCACTACATTCCATTACCCTCGATTTGCTTTTGTTGATGTTCATCTTATATCCTCCCTTCAAGACACTGTCCATTCCGTTCAACTGCTCTTCCAAGTCCCTTGCTGTCTCTGACAGAGTTACAATGTCATCGGCGAACCTTAAAGTTTTTATTTCTTCTCCATGGATTTTAATACCTACTCCGAATTTTTCTTTTGTTTCCTTTACTGCTTGCTCAATATACAGATTGAATAATATCGGGGAGAGGCTACAACCTGTCTCACTCCCTTCCCAACCACTGCTTCCCTTTCATGTCCCTCGACTCTTATAACTGCCATCTGGTTTCTGTACAAATTGTAAATAGCCTTTCGCTCCCTGTATTTTACCCCTGCCACCTTCAGAATTTGAAAGAGAGTATTCCAGTCAACATTGTCAAAAGCTTTCTCCAAGTATACAAATGCTAGAAACGTAGGTTTACCTTTTCTTAATATAGCTTCTAAGATAAGTCGTAGGGTCAGTATTGCCTGAAGTGTTCCAACATTTCTATGGAATCCAAACTGATCTTCCACGAGGTCGGCTTCTACCAGTTTTTCCATTCGTCTGTACAGAATTCGCCTTAGTATTTTGCAGCCGTGACTTATTAAACTGACAGTTCGGTAATTTTCACATCTGTCAACGCCTGCTTTCTTTGGGATTGGAATTATTATATTCTTCTTGAATTCTGAGGGTATTTCGCCTGTCTCATACATTTTGCTCAACAGATGGTATAGTTTTGTCAGGACTGGCTCTCCCAAGGCTGTCTGTAGTCCTAATGGAATGTTGTCTACTCCCGGGGCCTTGTTTCGACTTAGGTCTTTCAGTGCTCTATCAAATTCTTCACGCAGTATCATATCTCCCATTTCATCTTCATCTATATCCTCTTCCATTTCCATAATATTGTCCTCAAGAACATCGCCGTTGTATAGTCCCTCTATATACTCCTTCCACCTTTCTGCTTTCCCTTTTTTGCTTAGAACTGGGTTTCCATCTGAGCCCTTGATATTCATACAAGTGGTTCTCTTTTCTCCGAAGGTCTCTTTAATTTTCCTGTAGGTAGTACCTATCTTACCCCTAGTGAGGTAAGCCTCTACATCCTTACATTTGTCCTCTAGCCATGCCAGCTTAGCCATTTTGCACTTCCTGTCGATCTCATTTTTGAGACGTTTGTAATCCTTTTCGCCTGCTTCATTTACTGCATTTTTATATTTTCTCCTTTCATCAATTAAATTCAGTATTTCTTCTGTCACCCAGGGATTTCTATTAGCCCTCGTCTTTTTACCTACTTGATCTTCTGCTGCCTTCACCACTTCATCCCTCAAAGCTATCCATTCTTCTTCAACTGTATTTCTTTCCCCCATTCTTGTCAATTGTTCCTTAATGCTCTTCCTGAAGCTCTCTACAACCTCTGGTTCTTTCGGTTTATCCGGGTCCCATCTCCTCAAATTTCCACCTTTTTGCAGTTTCTTCAGTTTTAATCTACAGTTCATAACCAAAAGATTGTGGTCAGAGTCTACATCTGCCCCTGGAAATGTCATACAATTTAAAACTTGGTTCCTAAATCTCTGTCTTACCATTATATAATCTATCTGATATCTTATAGTATCTCCAGGGTTCTTCCGTGTATACAACTTTCTTTCATGATTCTTGAATCATGTGTTAGCTATGATTAAGTTATGCTCTGCGCAAAATTCTAACAGACGGCTTCCTCTTTCATTTCTTAGCCCCAATCCATATTAACCTACTATGTTTCCTTCTCTCCCTTTTCCTACTACCGAATTCCAATCACCCATGACTATTAAATTTTCGTCTGCCTTCACTACCTGAATAATTTCTTTTATCTCATCATACATTTCATCAATTTCTTCGTCATTTGCAGAGCTAGTTGGCATATAGACTGTACTACTGTTGTAGGCGTGGGCTTCGTGTCTACCTTGGCCACAATAATGCGTTCACTATGTTGTTTGTAGTAGCTTACCCGAACTCCTATTTTTTTTATTCATTATTAAACCTACTCCTGCATTACCCCTATTTGATTTTGTATTTATAACCCTGCATTCACCTGACCAAAAGTCTTGTTCCTCCTGCCACCGAACTTCGCTAATTCCCACTATATCTAACTTTAACCTATCCATTTCCCTTTTTAAATTTTCTAATCTACCTGCCCGATTAAGGGATCTGATATTCCACGCTCCGATCCGTAGAACGCCAGTTTTCTTTCTCCTGATAACGACGTCCTCCTGAGTAGTCCCCGCTCGGAGAGCCGAATGGGGACTATTTTACCTCCGGAATATGTTACCCAAGAGGACGCCATCATCATTTATCCATACAGTAAAGCTGCATGCCCTCGGGAAAAATTACGGCCTTAGTTTCCCCTTGCTTTCAGCCATTCGCAGTACCAGCACAGCAAGGCCGTTTTGGTTAATGTTACAAGGTCAGATCAGTCAATCATCCAGACTGTTGCCCCTGCAACTACTTTATCTGCCCATCCGTTGTGGTTGCACCTACGGTACGGCTATCTGTGTCGCTGAGGCACGCAAGCCTCCCCACCAACGGCAAGATCTATGGTTCATGGGGGGAGTAATAATAGTAAGAAGCTAAATATTACCATTTGGCCATCTGGCGCACAGATATCTGTTCGTCCAGAATCCAGAGGCACATGCTGCTGGCCTGTTCCATCATGCAGTATTGGTAGAGCACAAATACTGTAATTTATAACTCTGGACTACACTACTATACAACATTACGCTACATTACAATTACTGCACTACGCTACTGTTCTTGTTAGCAGGACCAAGCTGGATTTCTCATTTGTCTGGATAATTAACCCTTGGTGCGCTGTGGTGCAACTGAGCTATGCCACCCAAGGTGCAGAGATTGGGAGATGGCTGTCACGGTCTCGGGAAATCCTTACCGGTCCTCCCAAGGCTGCTCCCCGTTTCCAGAATGTTGTGGTAGGTGGATGTTACCCCTTGGCGCGTCTCTTTATCATGACGTATAACCTCTTCTCTGTTGTATCTCAGCTATGTAGCTTGCAATTCATAGCCTAATATTTTAGCTGCTAGCGAGTTCAGCTTCTGCCACAGCTTCTCAATCTTTATTATATTGTAGACTGTCGCATTTCCAAATACGTTCTTGTCCTGCTCTGTTGCTTCTAAGGGTGCCAATGCTCCACATTTACAATTGCCTGTGGTGCGTTGCCGCATTTTTGGGAAACAGCTAGGACATGCTCCATGTCCGACAGGTAATTTATAGCTCCCTTCATCGGAAGGAAGAATGTCATTCTTGTTCTTTCTTCTCCATTAAGAAGGAATTAGTAGGTTCTCCTCCTTGTTTCTGGCCTGCCCCAGATTGCTTGCTATCTCCTATCAATGAATTCCTTTATTTCCGTATTCGGTACGGTTCTTGTGCCCAGTATCTCCTTTACTTTATCACGTTTGCGCTTTTTGAGCCAATATCATGCAACTCTCTTTCTTGCTGCTAGGTCTAGATGCATCAAGTCTAACATCACCTGGGATTCGGAGTGGAACAAGAGGCCAGAAGACAAAGCGGACCTCTGTCGGAAACATGTAACAAGTCCTTCAACGAAAGTTGCAGTCAAGATGTGAAAGCCGACAGGAGAACTTACCTCAACAGAGGAAATTATTTCGACTGTTAACACATACCTGTGCTCATAGAACCTCATTACAAACGAAAACGTTTTCAAGAGGTTATTGGAATACAAAGAGAACTGCGTCAAAAAGGGTTCATTTTAACTAAAACATAAGTGTCCCGTTGTTGGGACAAGAAACTTTTACAACGTTTTCGTATTGCTCAAAATGTGTCAGTGAAAGTCACAGGAAGCATAATTTTTTTGACGATCTTACCATGACGTTGCGAGTTTCCTGTAACCTAGAAAATTCTATGACCTTGTGAAGTCGTCGATGCCTTTACGTGTTCGACCTTCTACTGGACTAGATTGGAAGAATGTGGCCTATCAGACTTTCAACAGCTATCAGTAGAGTTTAAACGATGACGATTAGATACCTGCCTTGTGTTACAATGTTTCATCAAAGTCAAGCAGTGATAAGAAACTATTTGATAACTTCTCTGCTGCGATATGCATTAATTTTTTCTCGCAGTAAGGCGTCGAGCTGAGAGCAGGTCAGTATACATCGTGTGCACAAGGTTACTATTTTAATGCCGTTGGTATGTACGTAATTCTATATCATATGCCACATGGCGTAGTCAGTAAAGGAGAGTATTAAAGTGAGTGTAGCTACATTAGTCAAACCCCTACGTGGATTTTACGGGCGTCAACGTTTAATTTGTTTGTATCGTACAGCAGCGTCAGTGTCAGACATCGGGAGCAGCATCGTCACAAGTTGAACTTAATGTGAGAGAAGTAATCAGTGACGGGAGAATTGAATAGAATTGAATCCCTTCACGAGCTGAGTAGCACCCAGCTGAACTTCTCGGCGTCTGCTTCACTTCAGTGGAGTGACTCGTGACACTCGTAGTTAACACACGTGCTTGTAAGTAATTGATTTATCGTATTTTGACTTCGCTTCCGTCAGTACAAACAAAAAAATCCAGAAAGAATCTTCCACACCAAAGCGGAGTGTGAAACTTCTGAAACTCCTGACACCCTTTGTTCCGGAAATACTGGTGTGGCAAGATATGCAGGAAAGTTTCTACGAAGTTTGCAAAGTAGGGGGACATGTACTGGCAGTACTGAAACTGTAAAAGCTGATCGTAAGTTGTGCCTGGATAGCTAAGCTGGTAAGAACATAGCCCAAGAAAGGCAAGGGTGCCATCGAAGTCCCCATCGGCATACAGTTTGTATCTATCAGGACGTTTCTCAGGCAGAATGTTCATATTCTACGAAGTTTGCAAAGTAGGTGGACATGTACTGGCAGTACTGAAACTGTAAAAACTGATCGTAAGTTGTGCCTGGATAGCTAAGCTGGTAAGAACATAGCCCAAGAAAGGCAAGGGTGCCATCCGAGTCCCCATCGGCATACAGTTTATATCTATCAGGACGTTTCTCAGGCAGAATGTTCATATTCCGTGGCATTGTCAGTTAGGTCTTTCGCTCCTTTACAATAGTCTAAAACCATATGACAGATAATAACTTAAACCCGTATCTCTGCTTTTCGTTGTAAGCTCTCTGATAGCTGGTAAATAGAGAACACATCAAAGACCTAAACAATCCACAACCTATATTTTCTCCCTTTGTGATTGATCCCAGTCTACGTGTGACGATGTATCTGTCTAGCAATAAATTTTAGAATTAAAACACAATATTTAAATTGTAACTGGATGAAACGGACCACGTGTTTCTTCCCACAATACCTCACGAAACAGCCAAAGGTACTTAGTATCATTATAATCTGCTACACACGCCATTATTTTTATTTACTGAAATTGCTTTCTTTCCTTTGCTTACTAGTTTTCTAAGTAAAAATTTTAGAATATCTATTCATAAAAATTGTAACAAAACCTATTGTCATACTCTGCAAGCCACCTAACGGTGCGTAGCAGAGGGTACTTCTGGTACCACTACCTGATCCGTCCGTCTCTGTTCCACTCGCTAATGGCGTCTGGAAAGAATGAACTGTCGGTAAGCTTCTGTATTACCTTTAATTTCTCGAATTTTCTCGTCGAGCCATTTTGCGAGTTTATGTGGGAGAAATATTCTCTCGAAATTTCAGTAGTATATCTCCCCGTAATGCACAACGCCTCTTTCTAACGTCTGCCACGGAGTTTGTTGAGCATCTCTGTAACGCTCTCGCACCGACTAAACGATCCCGTGACGAAACGCGCCGCTCTTCGTTGGATATTCTCATCTCCTCTATCAATCCTAGCTGGTAGGGATCCCATTTTGATTAACGGTACTCAAGAATCGGTAATTTACTTCCTTCGTGGGTGAGTTACGGGTACTTAAGATTCTTCCTATGAATTTCAATCTGGCATCTGTTTCTCCTACTATTTGTTTTATGTGATCATTCAACTTAAGGTCGCTCTGCATAGTTACGACTAGAAATTTTACACTGGATACAGTTTCCAGTAGTTTGTCATCAATAATGTAGTCGTGCAGTAGTGGATTTCTTTTCATATGCATGCGCAATATGTTAAATTTGTTCACGTTCGGGGTCAACTGCAACAGCCTTCATCGTTCATCAATCCCTTGCAAGTCACACTGCGAATCGGTTCTGTCTTCCGGCGTTGCTACTTTCATTCGACAGTCGTTGACGGATTAAGGTTACGTGGGCTTCGGCGAAAAGTATCCATTTCGCTCTTTTTTCTTATCTTAAGTGACCTTCGATTACGTCGTTGTATCATTCTGTTCTTAACTCTTGAAAACCAGCGAAGAGCTTCTTCAGGCCCTAAGCTATCCAGTTTCCTGTCAACATGTCCTGTTCCCTTCCATTTCATTTGCACTGTTTCGTGTAATTGCGTTTTCCTCTCCAATCTAACCCCAATCCACTAGTTCATTTTTCTATTTCTCCAAGTCATCCAGTATATGTGCCCCCACCACTATAGCACCACTAGATGATCAGAACTCTCTTTTTGAAACAGTTTTGTATTCAAAGACAACGTTCCACTACTACAGCTCAAAACACAAAAACTCCCACTAACTGATTCTTGCAATTCGGTAGCTCTACTTAGATTACCTTTAGAGAGCTCTTCAGGCCATCCTTGCTCTCCTATTTATTATGTATTCTGTGACACTCAGTCGTTGTCTTCAGTTGTTCTACATACAGAAACTCGTAAGTCGGTTATACAAATTAATTGTTAATTTGTAATCTTTCTTTGGTGTCATTATATACACTGGCTGCAAATAGGTGAGCACCCGGAATGTTAGGAGGAAACGAAATGAAACTTCGCTGGTTGAGGGGATATGAAATGTTACTGCAGTAACGACAAAATCGAGTCAAATTTCCAAAGGATTTCACAGTGTGAGCGCATTTGTCACTATGAGATACACCCTCTCTTCCGTGGATGCATTCACTGATGCGGTTGGGAAAGGTGTCAAAGCCGTTGTATCTACATCTACAACCATTTACATCCATACTCCGCAAGCCACCTGACGGTGTGTGGCGGAGGGTACCTTGAGTACCTCTATCGGTTCTCCCTTCTATTCCAGTCTCTTATTGTTCGTGGAAAGAAGGATTGTCGGTATGCCTCTGTGTGGGCTCTAATCTCTCTGATTTTATCCTCATGGTCTCTTCGCGAGATATACGTAGGAGGGAGCAATATATTGCTTGACTCTTCGTTGAAGGTATGTTCTCGAAACTTTGACAAAAGCCCGTACCGAGCTACTGAGCGTCTCTCCTGCAGAGTCTTCCACTGGAGTTTATCTATCATCTCCGTAACGCTTTCGCGATTACTAAATGATCCTGTAACGAAGCGCTCTGCTCTCCGTTGGATCTTCTCTATATCTTCTATCAACCCTATCTGGTACGGATCCCACACTGCTGAGCAGTATTCAAACAGTGGACGAACAAGCGTACTGTAACCTACTTCCTTTGTTTTCGGATTGCATTTCCTTAGGATTCTTCCAATGAATCTCAGTCTGGCATCTGCTTTACCGACGATCAACTTTATATGATCATTCCATTTTAAATCACTCCTAATGCGTACTCCCAGATAATTTATGGTATTAACTGCTTCCAGTTGCTGACCTGCTATTTTGTAGCTAAATGATAAAGGATCTATCTTTCTGTGTATTCGCAGCACATTACACTTGTCTACATTGAGATTCAATTGCCATTCCCTGCACCATGCGTCAATTCGCTGCAGATCCTCCTGCATTTCAGTACAAATCTCCATTGTTACAACCTCTCGATACACCACAGCATCATCTGCAAAAAGCCTCAGTGAACTTCCGATGTCATCCACCAGGTCATTTATGTATATTGTGAACAGCAACGGTCCTATAACACTCCCCTGCGGCACACCTGAAATCACTCTTACTTCGGAAGACTTCTCTCCATTGAGAATGACATGCTGCGTCCTGTTATCTAGGAACTCCTCAATCCAATCACACAATTGGTCTGATAGTCCATATGCTCTTACTTTGTATCTTCTGCTGAGGGAAACTGGCCCACGACTGTTGTAACTAGTCCTTGATATCCTGGCTGCTGGAACTGGGACGGAATTAAAGTCTAAGTTAGTCCCAAACATGTCCTGTCGGCGACACATTTGGGGATCTTGCGTCATGCAGACAGTTCGTAGACCCACGCGCATGTTGAAAAATGACATCACGAAACATGAGAGAAAATACGTGTGGACGCGGGATGTCCGTGTAGTCAGAGTTCCCTCAATCACTACCACTCGTGACCTGAAGTCATAACCGACAGCTCCCCACACCATGATGCCAGGAATAACTCTGCTATGCTGCTCCAAAACACCTGAGGAATGGGCCTCTCACCCGGTCGCCGCTCAATGACGACGGTGATCCCGGATGGTGCAGAACCACGTTTCATCACTGATAACAATATGGCGCCATTGATCAGCATTCCATGCTTCCCTGTCACGGCACAGCTCCAAGGGTAGCTGTTTGTGATGCTAATGGCAGCCCTACGCATGGGACGATAATTCCCTGGTCTGGCTGTTGCTAGTTTCCAACCAATGGTGCAAATGACACAGATTGTTGCGCGGAGTTCACTACCTGATCTCGGATGGCAGGCGCAGATAAAAATGGGGTTACGATGTGCTTCATGCACAATACGGGCGAATCTACCTTGTGATTGTCAGACATGGTCGACCAGAACTGTGACGACGATTACGCCTGTCCTTATGAGCAGTCTAACAACGACCCACTGTAACATCTGAATGCCTGTCAAATCTGGATATTGCATGGTTCGACGAGTGGGCCAAATGGCCGCAATGAGGGGCTTTCGAACCAGTCAGGTGCTGATAACGCAGTGCCACATGATTACGCGAAGTATCTGGTCCTTCACAGCGTTCACACAACACCTGGCACTCTTAATGTCTGTTATATAACTTACCAGGCCTCGAAACAACAACAAATACGAGAAACACTAAAGCACTATGGTGGCCGTCCTAGTTGTTACAAAGAATAGCAACTCTGTAACCATTTACGTACACACCATCGATGTCACATTGGCATCCGACATGGGTTCTAAGTAACGCACTTTTTTCGCCAGGCAGTGTATTATGTTAGCCTTTTTAAAACTGATTTTCAAGTCTACTTCCAAACTTCATCTATTCTTTCAACAGTTGTTGAATGTTATCTACACTGAGGCACAGAGCGGGCGAACACACTAAGAGAAATGAAACAAGAATCACAAAATCAGAGAGGTATGCATCAAAAGTAAAGAACATTGCTTAGGAAAGCCAAAAATTAAAACAACACTAAAAATTGACTGGGCGGTGTCATTAATTTTATTTTACCTGCATAAGTCAATTGAGGGTCACAATTCCAGTTTAATGGACAATAATTGACATTATAAAATAGGCATGAACATGTGAGTAACCTGGAAAATATGCCGCGTCGTATAGTAAACACTGGTTAGAAAACTATTCGAATCTCTACAGAACATCTTTCTCTCTCTCTCTCTCTCTCTCTCTCTCTCTCTCATTCACACACTCACTCTCTTCCGCAATCAAGAATGAAGTACCAAAAAGAAATACGTGGAGAAATTCCGAATTGATAGGAAGAAAAACGGTATTATTTTCTTTGATCCTCTTCGGTCTTCTTCAAAGGTAACAACTCTTTGGATTTAGATTTTTTTCTCTAATATTTCCAGAAACCTCTCAATGGATACCTGCAATTTGAACTGTTCAGTAACAGAGATACTTGTTGATAGTGGTGTGTGCGGAGTGGGTGGCCCACAATTTTTGTGTCTCATCTGGTTTTACAGGAATGTATTTTGAAGTGTTTCTCTCAGTTACCGTATTCGTATGTTACTCAAATTGTGAAGAGTAGGATTTGAGACCGCAATGCATGTGTCATCTCAAACGGGCTGCATGGAAATGAACTTCCTTTTTAAAAAAATTAAAATGTCGTATGGCACTGTTAACTGCTATATCCCACAAGATATCGAGGGGGTGGGGGTGGGGATGGGAGGTAAAAGGGGAGGGTAGGTTCAGCCGCCTGTCGGTAGGTTGCCCTTCTTCGCGCAAATTAGCCCCTTTCTTTGCGGATGTGTGAGAGATGCGTCGTGTGTATATTTTTAGAGTGTATGTAGGTGTAATACATGTGTGTGTAGTGTAGTGTCGTGTTAGTCTTCTGGGATGATGACTGGAAAGAGTGAAACCCGGTGCCGGCACATAGAATAGCACCAACGGGGCTGCCGGGCTTTACGTTTCCGTCCGACTGATGGATCATCATCAGGGAGTCTTGCACGCACTCATTTTATTTTCGGAGAGGTTTAGAATATAAACCTGGATATTGCTCCAAAGATCGGTGACCAGCAATTTTACGCCGCCACCTCTCCTCCCCTTGCAAACGGCCTTGCAGCAGTGGTCTCAACGGTTTCCGTCAGATCACTGAAGTTCAGCGCTGTCGGATTTGGCACTTGGATGGATGACCGTCCGAACTGCCGAGCGCTGTTCGCAAGTGGGGTGCACTCAGTCCTTGTGAGGCAATTAAGGAGCTACTTTATTGAGAAGTAGCGACTCCAGTCTCTTATACTGACAACGGCTGGGAGAACGGTGTGATGACCACATGACCCTCCAGTGACACCTATAGGCTGAGGGTGACATGCCGATCGGTCAGTATCGCTGGGCCTTCCGAGGCTTGTTCGGACACAAAGAAAGTCCTCCTCCTCTGTTGGTCAAGTGCTAGCAGTAAAAATATCATCCACAGGATTCGACTCCACTTCCCTCTAAGCTGAGAGTCATTGGAAAGGAGTGTTCTGCCGACATCGGCTGCGGAAGCGGTTAGAACCTTTATAACAGACAGGACGCTGTTTTAGTGACCAGCATTTGTATCTGAATCACTGCAGGTTGTGGCTCATTGTCGGTGCCCCGTGCTTATTCGGATAGCTGAGCCATGAGGAACTCCTACGCTTGAGGTATAAAGATAATATCAAAACTAGTACACGAGGGGTTGCAGCAAAATTTATTAATTTGTACAGGACAGCATGACATGTTCGTCGATTCCCTTGTCAGAAAAGATGAGTATAGGGAAATGTACCTTTCTGGACGCATCAGCGGCGGGCACTTGAGTGTGGGGAACAGATTTGATTATTTGCCATTGTACTTCTCTAGTTATCATGCTGATGTTGCCCGTTCTCACGTTTCTCATTTCCCGCAAAAAAGTGATAGTGTTGATGGCGAAAAAACAAGGTCTTTTAACTACTTGTTTGCGTTAACATCAAGTCCGTATCTAGCATGTCATATTTTCTGACTCAGAATGGAGAGGTTCCTCTTCTCCACCATTCTGTGAAATTCTGCGGAATAGTAGTTCACTTAGACAAAGACTCTCCAGCGACCTTAACCTAGTATAATAGCTATCCTACTTCCTACATGACTACGCGTTCAGGACGTCTATTAATGACAGCTGGCCTAGCGCGTCACACTATACTGACGAAGAGAATGACAGTAATCACTGAAAGCGACAACCGTCGCAGCTAGAGCATCGAGTTCATGGGAGCTCTCGGTGAATGTAGAACATGTGAAGTTACAATGAAATCATACTGCTCGATGTTAAAGTGCTAATAACGATGGCTCACCTCGCCCTTCAGAGCGATCAAGACGCGTTCACTGGCAGCGTAGCAGGTAAAGCACCCATCAGCTGTTAGAGACAATTCATCAAAGGAATAATGACACTCAGAAATGAATTAAATCAGTGGGGAACGTTGAAATTTCATGACAGACCGGGACTCGAACCCGGATTTCGCCGATTCTCGCTAACAGTAGCATTAACCATCTCGGCCATCCGGACATGGTCCCCGACGGACCCAAATTTCCGACTTATCCACACACACACACACATATATATATATATATATATATATATATATATATATATATATATATATATATATACTCCTGGAAATGGAAAAAAGAACACATTGACACCGGTGTGTCAGACCCACCATACTTGCTCCGGACACTGCGAGAGGGCTGTACAAGCAATGATCACACGCACGGCACAGCGGACACACCAGGAACTGCGGTGTTGGCCGTCGAATGGCGCTAGCTGCGCAGCATTTGTGCACCGCCGCCGTCAGTGTCAGCCAGTTTGCCGTGCCATACGGAGCTCCATCGCAGTCTTTAACACTGGTAGCATGCCGCGAAAGCGCGGACGTGAACCGTATGTGCAGTTGACGGACTTTGAGCGAGGGCGTATAGTGGGCATGCGGGAGGCCGGGTGGACGTACCGCCGAATTGCTCAACACGTGGGGCGTGAGGTCTCCACAGTACATCGATGTTGTCACCAGTGGTCGGCGGAAGGTGCACGTGCCCGTCGACCTGGGACCGGACCGCAGCGACGCACGGATGCACGCCAAGACCGTAGGATCCTACGCAGTGCCGTAGGGGACCGCACCGCCACTTCCCAGCAAATTAGGGACACTGTTGCTCCTGGGGTATCGGCGAGGACCATTCGCAACCGTCTCCATGAAGCTGGGCTACGGTCCCGCACACCGTTAGGCCGTCTTCCGCTCACGCCCCAACATCGTGCAGCCCGCCTCCAGTGGTGTCGCGACAGGCGTGAATGGAGGGACGAATGGAGACGTGTCGTCTTCAGCGATGAGAGTCGCTTCTGCCTTGGTGCCAATGATGGTCGTATGCGTGTTTGGCGCCGTGCAGGTGAGCGCCACAATCAGGACTGCATACGACCGAGGCACACAGGGCCAACACCCGGCATCATGGTGTGGGGAGCGATCTCCTACACTGGCCGTACACCACTGGTGATCGTCGAGGGAACACTGAATAGTGCACGGTACATCCAAACCGTCATCGAACCCATCGTTCTACCATTCCTAGACCGGCAAGGGAACTTGCTGTTCCAACAGGACAATGCACGTCCGCATGTATCCCGTGCCACCCAACGTGCTCTAGAAGGTGTAAGTCAACTACCCTGGCCAGCAAGATCTCCGGATCTGTCCCCCATTGAGCATGTTTGGGACTGGATGAAGCGTCGTCTCACGCGGTCTACACGTCCAGCACGAACGCTGGTCCAACTGAGGCGCCAGGTGGAAATGGCATGGCAAGCCGTTCCACAGGACTACATCCAGCATCTCTACGATCGTCTCCATGGGAGAATAGCAGCCTGCATTGCTGCGAAAGGTGGATATACACTGTACTAGTGCCGACATTGTGCATGCTCTGTTGCCTGTGTCTATGTGCCTGTGGTTCTGTCAGTGTGATCATGTGATGTATCTGACCCCAGGAATGTGTCAATAAAGTTTCCCCTTCCTGGGACAATGAATTCACGGTGTTCTTAATTCAATTTCCAGGAGTAGATATATATATATATATATATATATATATATATATATATATATATATATCAAACATCAAATACTGACCGAATCGATTCCACAGACCGAACGTGAGGAGAGGGGCTAGTGTAATTGGTTAATACAAACCATAAAAAATGCACGGAAGTATGTTTTTTAACACAAACCGACGTTTTTTTAAATGGAACCCCGTTAGTTTTGTTAGCACATCTGAACATATAAACAAATACGTAATCAGTGCCGTTTGTTGCATTGTAAAATGTTAATTACATCCGGAGATATTGTAACCTAAAGTTGACGCTTGAGTACCACTCCTCCGCTGTTCGATCGTGTGTATCGGAGAGCACCGAATTACGTAGGGATCCAAAGGGAACGGTGATGGACCTTAGGTACAGAAGAGACTGGAACAGCACATTACGTCCAGATGCTAACACATTTTGTTGGTCTTTTTCACTGACGCACATGTACATGACCATGAGGGGTGAGGTACACGTACACACGTGGTTTCCGTTTTCAATTACGGAGTGGAATAGAGTGTGTCCCGACATGTCAGGCCAATAGATGTTCAATGTGGTGGCCATCATTTGCTGCACACAATTGCAATCTCTGGCTTAATGAATGTCGTACACGCCGCAGTACATGTGGTGTAATGTCACCGCAGGCTGCCACAATACGTTGTTTCATATCCTCTGGGGTTGTAGGCACATCACGGTACACATTCTCCTTTAACGTACCCCACAGAAAGAAGTCCAGAGGTGTAAGATCAGGTGAACGGGCTGGCCAATTTATGCGTCCTCCACGTCCTATGAAACGCCCATAGAACATCCTGTCAAGGGTCAGCCTAGTGTTAATTGCGGAATGTGCAGGTGCACCATCATGCTAATACCACATACGTCGACGCGTTTCCAGTGGGACATTTTCGAGCAACGTTGGCAGATCATTCTGTAGAAACTCGATGCATGTTGCAGCTGTTTGGGCCCCTGCAATGAAGTGAGGACCAATGAGGTGGTCGCCAATGATTCCGCACCATACATTTACAGTCCACGGTCGCTGTAACTCTACCTGTCTGAGCCAGCGAGGATTGTCCACGGACCAGTAATGCATGTTCCGTAGATTCACTGCCCCGTGGTTTGTGAAACCCGCTTCATCGGTAAACAGGTAGAACTGCAACGCATTCTCTGTTAATGCCCATTGACAGAATTTCACTCGATGATTAAAGTCATCACCATGTAATTGCTGATGTAGCGACACATGAAACGGGTGAAAGCGGTGACGATGCAGTATGCTGCTCGCCGACCGTGGCCCGTGTTTGTTACAACACGCAACTGAACGTCGGAGGTTTCAAACGTCAACTTTAGGTTGCAATATCTCCGGATGTAATTAACATTTTACAATGCAACAAACGGCACTGATTACGTATTTGTTTATATGTTCAGATGTGCTAACAAAACTAACGTGGTTCCATTTAAAAAAACGTCGGTTTGTGTTAAAAAACATACTTCCGTGCATTTTTGTATGGTTTGTATTAAACAATTACACTAGCCCCTCTCCTCACGTTCGGTCTGTGGAATCGGTTCGCCAGTATTTGATATGGTTTACGAAATATATCCAGCGGTAACGTTAGGTGACTCACCCTGTATATATACAGGGTGTTACAAAAAGGTACGGCCAAACTTTCAGGAAACATTCCTCACACACAAATAAGGAAAAGATGTTATGTGGACATGTGTCCGGAAACGCTTAATTTTCATATTAGAGCTCATTTTAGTTTGTTCTTCCACCTACGCTCAATGGAGCACATTATCATGATTTAATACGGGATACTCTACCTGTGCTGCTAGAACATGTGCCTTTACAAGTACGACACAACATGTGGTTCATGCACGATGGAGCTTCTGCACATTTCAGTCGAAGTGTTCGTACGCTTCTCAACAACACATTCGGTGACCGATGGATTGGTAGAGGCGGACCAATTCCATGGCCTCCACGCTCTCCTGACCTCAACCCTATTGACTTTCATTTATGGGGCATTTGAAAGCTCTTGTCTACGCAACCCCGGTACCAAATGTAGAGACTCTTCGTGCTCGTATTGTGGACGGCTGTGATACAATACTCCATTCTCCAGGGCTGCATCAGCGCATCAGGGATTCCATGCGACAGAGGGTGGATGCATGTATCCTCGCTAACGGAGGACATTTTGAACATTTCCTGTAACAAAGTGTTTGAAGTCAAGCTGGTACGTTCTGTTGCTGTGTGTTTCCATTCCATGATTAATGTGATTTGAAGAGAAGTAATAAAATGAGCTCTAACATGGAAAGTAAGCGTTTCCGGACACATGTCCACACAACATATTTTCTTTCTCTGTTTGTGAGGAATGTTTCCTGAAAGTTTGGCCGTACCTCTTTGTGACACCCTATATATATATATATATATATATATATATATATATATGTGTGTGTGTGTGTGTGTGTGTGTGTGTGTGTGTGTGTGGTGTCTATTCTTTCGAACATGTCTGAAAGAACAGACACCACGTTTGATCCTGCTGCTTCATATGTCAATTAATCAAAGGAATAATGGCAGTAGCTGCTTTGGAAATGAATTAAATCATTGCTGAAAGTTGAAACTTTGTGCCGCACCGGGACTCGGGAGTCAGATGTCTCCGTTTCTCGCGAACTCTCGCGTTGACCGCTTCGGCCACACAATACGCTTACCACACAATACTGAAGTAGCGCCTATGGCCATTATCCTCATTACTCGTAGCGATCCGGCACAAATTATCGACCGTCTCCAGTGATTTAATTCGTTGTCCAATAACAGCTAATACCATTATTTCTTTGATTAACTGTCGCATAAATAAGCAGGGTCAAATTTGGCGTCTGTTCATTCGGATACGTAACGAACTATTTAGAAGTGTTTTTCCGGATAGGTCTGAACATCGTGTGCCATAACCTGTACAGGGCGCATGATTCTCATATTTTATATAACGACGCCACTCGAAACTGTTGTACCTGAAGTGAACGTTAGTGTTCACCTACAACTACTAATTATTCTTTTATTAAATCGTCCGTAAAAGGGCGCAAATACTTTGCTAATGGTAGTGCAATTTTGAAGCTCATCAGAACGGTACGCCCAGTTGATTTTTCTTCCTGCTCTTCTGAGAGCTTCCTTTTAAATTTTAAAACCCATTGTACACACTCAGGTCCTTCCCATTACCCGTTTCCACATTCTTCGACGTAGTAACCCATGTAGTGCCTTTGTAGATTGAACTTGGTGAAAGCAGTATCTTGCGATACATTAAACGTTTTGTGCACCTCTCTTTCTGTGTGGAAGATTCCTCGAACTGCGGATCGACATGCACAGACATTGTCGGTGTTAACAATAACTAGCTGTTACTGCTATTAGCTGCCGCCGCTGTCAAAACTTACGCTCCTGTACTTCACACTCCCTTGTTACCAGGATCACATGGTGCACAGTGTGAACGCATTTCCCTCACTTCCCACTACGCCGCAAGTGGCGTGCTCGGGAGTACGAGGGTTAGCGGGAGCGATGTGAGTAAAATTAAAAGGAAGGAGAACTTCTTACTGACTCTGAAGTCTTTCGGCACCAAACGTTCCCTTGTTTATAAGAAAACATAAAAACGTAAATCCTCTTGAAACTTAAACTCTCAAAGATGAAGATAATCTTAAAATTATAATCCTCTTGAAATACAACCTCTTAATAAATTAAAGTTCTGTTAGGAGAAACCTGAGATTGCTCTTAACCACGCCAAACTTCTAGCTGGCTAAGTCCCTTCTGGAGACTAAAATGCTCTAAAAATCCTATAATACTTCTTGAGAATAAAACTCACTGTAACAGAAAGTATTTTTTGGGGGGAAGCTCTTCTGTTGAAATATATATTTGGCTTCCTAAGTTAAAAACTGGCGTCTTCCAAGCTGGGAATCAATTACCAGGTATCTTTGAAATTTCGAGCTGTATTTATCTCCAAGCCCTTTAACTATGTCCCAATATTGTAACGTGACGTAATAGCACTAGTCTTCTAACGGATTTCGTTTTGTTTAGATCTAATGCCACGTACTCAGTTAACCACAGCTGTCGCTCCTGGCCCTCCTGCCCAATATAAGCACATTACCCGAAGATATCGCATTGGCTGTTGTTCTATTAAAAGTACTCTGTCTTCAGGCCACTAATGGCCTACCGGGACGATCCGACCGCCGTGTCATCCTCCGTGGAGGATGCGGATAGGAGGGGCGTGGGATCAGCACACAGCTCTCCCGGTCGTTATGGTGGTATTCTTGACCGAAGCCGCAACTATTCGGTCGAGTAGATCCTCAATTGGCACCACGAGGCTGAATGCACCCCGAAAAATGGCAACAGTGCATGGCGGCCTGGATGGTCACCCATCCAAGTGCCGACCACGCCCGACAGTGCTTAACTTCGGTGATCTCACGGGAACCGGTGTAACCACTGCGACAAGGCCGTTGCCTGTTGATCTATTAACGGGTGCCAATTTCTTCTTGGCGTGGAGACGCACTCTGCCTTAAAAACTTGCAATATTACGAACACTATCAATCAATGATAAGATCAGTTACACTCGTAAAAATTTTTATTTCCTAAAAGGAAAGGACAACCCGGTTTCGGGACCGATGTTCCATCTTCAGGTGCATCTGCAAGTTTATAAATAAATAATGATGTATATCCAAATAGTTAGCATTAAGAAAGCTAAGCAGAACTCATAATAAAATTCTTAAGAAAAAACTCAATGTACGTACATCAAATGTGAGTCCATAAAAGTCGAATAACAGAGGTTAAATTAGGTTAAAATAGTGCCTCCCGGGTACATGGCATAAACTGGAGAAACCCTCAATTCCTAGGCCTAACAGAAAACCTCTCACAGAGTAGCAGCCGGCCGGTGTGGCCGTGCGGTTCTAGGCGCTTCAGTCTGGAACCGTGTGACCGCTACGGTCGCAGGTTCGAATCCTGCCTCGGGCATGGATATGTGTGATGTCCTTAGGTTAGTTAGGTTTAAGTAGTTATAAGTTCTAGGGGACTGATGACCACAGATGTTAAGTCCCATAGAGCTCAGAGCCATTTGAACCATTTTTGAAGAGAGTAGCATCTTCATAAAAAGACATAGGTCCCTAAATTAAGAGCGGAACCATCGTAAATAAGATCAAAATATTATACGACGCAACATCCTATAATTCACATTCCAAAATTTACGAAGGTCCGGACTTAAAGGCGCATGGGAATTCCTAAGGGACCAAACTGCATAGGTCATCGGTCCCTAGACTTACACACTACTTAAACTCAGTTAAACTAACTTATGCTAAGAACGACACACACACACCCATGCCCGAGAGAGGACTCGAACTTCCGGCGGGACTGGCCGTGCAGCCCGTGCAGGACGCCTCAAACCGCGTGGCCACTCAGAGCGGCTGCCAGACATGGATCTGCATAAAGTTAGGTAGGCAGTCTTTCAAATACTGAAACAAACAAAAAAGGATATATAGTCTATACAACTACAGGCATGTGTGAGTAGACCATGTGATCCCTGAGTGGAGGTTGTGACTTACCAGTTCTGCATACATACCTATTAGTCCCGCACTATGCACAAGCGAAAGCTGAAATGCCGGCGAGACAGGCCGTGTATCCATAACGTAAGCGAATGCATCGCTCGCGTCACTGACGGTCAAAATCTGAATTATACCCCTTCAGAACTGTCGATAAACTAAAGAAAATGGAAGACAAAATTACAAGGCATTTTATAGCCTACTAATAATGCAGATGAAGCAGCCAAAAAATTACAGCAATATTGATCACAGTAACAATAGCCAATACAGTAAAAATCTCAATGAAAGATTTTTAAGAAATATTCCTAACGTCAACAATAGCCACATCAATGGAAGACCAAATGGAGACGCACAATAAGACTACACTTAAACTCATGTCAGGTGCTGTCTCCCACTAGTACTTGGCATCTCCGTGTCCTTCACAGTGTAACTCAACATCTGACACTGTTTACGTCCCTTATGTACCCTAAGAGGCGTGCTGATAACATTAAACAAGAATAACCATCTGACAGTGTTCACGTCCCTTATATATGCTACCAGCGTGGTAACAACAGTAAAGAAGAATAACACTAACGCACTCTGGTGGCTTTATCTATCTGTCACAGAGAATTTCAACTCTAATCATTTACATACCTTCCGACGGTGTGTACTTGTACGAAGCTAGATTGTCATCTGTCAGTATCTATATATTTTCTTCTAGTAAGGCTTAACCACAAACTTCTTTCCTTGCCTGTCTCTACTTAGTACTGCATTTTGTGCCCTATCTCCTGTCATAACATTAGCAAATGTCAGAAAGAGCGTGTATTTTATATGACTTGGCCCATTTGCATTTTTATTCTCGCCTATCAAATTATCTATTAGACAGCCGTATCAGAGGACATCCTCTTCTTATTCCGCCCTTGGTTTTAATACGTTGTTCACTAAAAATATCTTACAGAAAAAAATCAATTTTCCTATGAGTGTAAGGCCACTGGCCCAGGCACTCTATTGTATTCATCATCATCATCATCATCATCATCATCATCATCATCATCGTATCCAGTTTTGGTTTAAGCATCCTTGCGCCTACATTTGTATATGCCATTTCTTTCTGCACTCCTCTATTTTCTGAAATATGCTTTTGATACCCAGTTCATTCCTTATTCCACTATTTTTCATCCGTTCTATGAGTCTGTAACCAGTCAGAGGTCGTAGGAGTCTCATCTCTGCAGCCTTAATCCCCCTCGATTGAATGGCGATTATACAGAAACTCCAGACATTCGCAGAACCCGTTTATTCTGAATCTGGGGAACTACGTCCACAACCATAGATGGAAACATAAAAGACCAAAAGACATACTTGCAAGGACATAACATCTATGGCCAAGCTTACGCAAACATAACGGCACAGGCGAGCCCCTGTTAATCAGACGCATTTACTGGATATCCAGCTGAAATACACTGCCGAATAACTAGCACCATACAGGGAAGCCGTACCGTACACTGCATGCAAACAAGCTCCACACATCCCCCACACAGTGAGATGATCTATGGCCGATCTCCCACTACTGTATAACGATCTTGATTGTTCCAGGAAAGTAGCAGCCGCAGCAATTGGGACACATCGCCATCGCCTGTCACGGTAATGATGCATGATACCTATACTAACAAATCCAACCTTGCATGAACTATCGCAGCTAGTAAGCCACTACTGCTCTTATTACCCATCCCACTGTCGCAGAGGTTTTTTTTCCCACGGCACGAGCCATGGCACTTTTTTCCCTCTGCTCTTCAAATCGCTACCCTCACTCGCGTTTCGTCCACTATCTATCACCTGATGGACAGTGTTAATGCGTAGCCTTACCCAGACGCACGGACAACATCACAGCCCAGCATCCTGTGATCCACCCACTAGATAACTAACATGTTTACGGAGGTGACAGTAGAACTTTTGGTTTGGTCACCACGTTGGTGCGGGCGTGGAGGGGCCCCATCTCTAGTGTCTGACGCACACATTAGAACAGGCACTGACATCGCATTATAAGATTTTAGTACAATCTCTTTTCTAAACTTTTTGAGGAGGGTGTGATTTATAGTACCTACCAACAGCTGTAATTTTTGCAGTCCGTATTCTTGATCACTGTGTGCGATATATGAGACCTCACATCCAGGTATTTCAAAGTATTTATTTGTTCTAGCGGCTTATCTGTAATTAATAGTTTTGCCCCTAAATGCTCCTTACCATAGTACAGCTTTATTTTAGTTTCATTTTTAGATAATGTCATATTATAATCATTTGCCACCTTGTGCAAGAGCCAAATTGCTCTCTGCAACTTGTCAACTGGTGTGTATTTATAACTGCATTATTCAGCTAACAATGGTGCACTAGTATATTCTGCCATATCTTTATAACGTTGTCTGTATATATATTAAATAATGTTGGTGATAGAGAACAACCTTGTCTCATTCCTTGACAGATGTCAATTTGAGGGTACTGAATGTCAGGGTAGGTTAGTATCCAAGCTTTTGATATTCAATGGTCAACGTGTACACAAGCTGGAGTGAGCAAAATCTTGACTCAACCAGTACTGTGGCCTAATGCGCAATGGTACTTTACCAAGCGGCATCTGCAATGGCGTTGTCTCCGTGCTGGATCTGAAAAACTAATTCCCTACTCTGGCCTTGACTGAATTCACTCAGTTGCATTTTTCCTTCATTCCGTAGAACGTTAATCCTTCCCTAGTCGAAATAATGGCTATTGCACACTTGCTATTGGTTGGAGCAATGTACACAATTTCTTTGCCCGCAAAAATGCCAGCAGGAACAATTAACTACCGCTTTGCTATCTGTCGCCATGATACGCGAAGCGTATCGTCCTCACTTCCTAGAAAGCAAAGCTACCAGTTCCCTCGCTTATTTCCACACACTTGTGCAGTCCGCCACGATACGAGAGAGAGGTCTCAAAATGGTTTTATATAATTGGAATTTCTCCACCATGTCGCATCTGCGTCGCCCAGTATTTCTACAGCCAATCACTGTCTCGCTAGAGGTGAATAAACAAATTTATTTTTCTTCCTGGGTCACAGCCTAGCCCTGTTAATGACGTGCAGCCACTTACCCTTGGTACCGGCCTTATTTATGTTAAAAGGAATAATGTATTGTTCTGGCCTTATCCCTTTCTGCGCTGAAGCTCGCCATTCCCTTGCTAAATGGGACTTTTACAGTATCATTAACCACCTGCTCGGTTCGTCTCCAAAATTCGTTTCACTTTAACTTGTTTGTTCATGCCAGTCCATTTATTGGTAGATATTGTTTCATTAGTTTTTGGTACATGAGATTAACTGCGATTGCCGTTTGTCGATATAATATAATTATTATTTTCTGAGGATCTCATACTGCATCGCCCTGTCGTTATGGATCAAGCTCATGTAAGGTCTGTAAAATCTGGATGCCTTAGAAACTCAATGAACATCATAGAGCATGTCTGAGACGCCTTGCAACGTGCTGTTCAAAAGAGATCTCCACCTCTTCGTACTCTTATGGAGTTAGGGGCAGCCCTGCAGGATTCATGGTGTCAGCTCCCTCCAGCATTAAACTAAACTCCGTCCGAACAGGCCTTGGGAGGCCCAACGGTACCGACCGGCCGCCATGTCATCCTCAGCCCACAGGCATCACTGGATGCGGATATGGAGGGGTATGTGGTCAGCACATCACTCTCCCGGCCGTATGACAGTTTACGAGACTGGAGCCACTACTTCTCAATCAAGTAGCTCCTCAGTTTGCCTCACTTGGACTGAGTGTACCCCACTTGCCAACAGCACTTGGCAGACTGAATGGTCACCCATCCAAGTACTAGCCCAGCCCGACAGTGCTTAACTTAGGTGATCTGATGGGAACAGGTGTTACCACTGCAGCAAGGCCATTGGCCCTCCAGTATTACTTCAGACATTAGTCGAGTCTATACCACGTCATCCTGTGGCAAATCTGCGTGCTTGTGGGGGCCCTACATGATATTAGGCAGGTGTACCATTTTCTTTGATTCTTCAGTGTATTATATTTACTAGATGTTGGGATACACCATTCTTTTCTAAAACTTCCCATAATTTCAATCCATTAACTCTGTCAAACGCTTTCTCATAGTCAATAAAGTTTTTATATATGGGGTGATTGTATTTGCAATGTTTTTCAGTAATTTGGCTGACTGGGAAAACACTGCCTAAACACTTCCCATACAATACCTGTTCTGTTCTTCAGTAAGACACGTTGCTGAAAATACCTTCAGTCTTTTTGTTATTTGTTTTCATATATCTTGTAACCAGAGTTCAGAAAACGAATACCTGGATCATAATCACGTTTTCTGCGATTCCCATTTTTAAATAATGGCATAACAAATGCTGTTTGTCAATATTATGGTATGTTGCTGTATTTCCAACAAGTATTTACGCAACTCATTAGTCTTGTGAGTAATGATTCCGAAGTATATTTAAATAATTCATCGATCTTGTCTTCCGTTACGAATTTTCTGTTTTTAGATGTTTACATATTTTTAATATTAGCTTTAGTTCTTCCACGGATATAAGATCAACATGCTCGTCACTAATTGCAGTTTTCACTTCTCCTCACACCTGTCCATAGATTTATTTTGGAAATAAATCCTGAAGTGGGGTTAATTTGAATTATCTCTCTTTCATCTTTTCAGCATCCAATAGGTTTTAGTTTCTTTCCCACGTACATCATCCCCATTTCTCTGATTGCCAGTAAATATCCATAGCTTTGTCATTTTAGTTTTCTTGTCTCTCTTTTGACCACTGCTGTGTGTCGCTGGTATTCAAATAGCCTTCTTGTAAATATTTCCGGTAGGCCTGACATCGGCTAGTTCCTTTCTTGGTTCCAGATTGGGAGTCCCTTTTTGTTTTTTATATTTTATCCTTTTCCCTAAAGCTTCACCAGCAGGTACTTATATTATTCTTAGTATTTCTTCCGCTCTTCATTAATATTCGGTTTTTCTGGTACATGTTTTAGTTCCACGTCTAAACGTTTTCTGTGTAACCAATTAATGGCTGAATTTTGTAGAAAATGTATCATATGGACTTCTTCTGGTGTTTGTTTTTTGATTGCGCTTTTATTTTTATACAGTGGGATTCTTAGTTTTGATATTACCAGGAAATGGCAATATTAACGTCCTATCATTTGTAGACTCCGTTGTCTTCTATTAACAGGACGGGTTTCTCATTTGCAATAACCTAGGGTATTATAGATCTAGTACCCCTATCACTCCATGTAAATTCATGAACATCTTTATGGGAAGGAAAAACTATTTGTTATGTTTAAATGATTGAAGGCAGAAAAACCTATTAACTGATCTCCATTACAGTTTTTAGTATGTTCCCCATATGGCGTTCCTTTTCTATTTCCACAACTGACCGCAACTTTTCTTTCACAAGAAAGATAGCTATCAGGGGCTCTTGGGGCTTCTTTGTGTAGTAAAATGGATTCTTTCGTCTTCTGAGCCTTTTCCTGTACTAATACATACAAGTATCCATCGAAGAGTAGCAGTACATAAAGATACATCAGAGAACCTAAACCGAAAATAATATTTCTTCACCTCTTCCCATTTCAAAACCAGAGAAGGTATTTTGCATTTTATGTAGAAGTTGACACCATCTTCCGCAACTATCAATACATTTTAATAACGACGACATATGGAAGTTTGGGTCTGGTCGTGGATCGTGCACGGATAGCCAAAGCGGTTAAGGTGACCGCTCGCCTAAAACGGGAAATCCGGGTTCCAGACCCGGTCTGGCACAAACTTTTATTATCGTCACTCCCTTAACACAGCTAATGGTTGTTCGTATTCGCAACTGCGAATAAATTTCATGTATAGGTTCATTTGTACATTATCTAAAGAAACACTCGGTCATTCACTCTCTCAGCTTAGGATTTGGCTCAATTATCCAAAGATATTTTAAAGTTATTGAAATGTATATCTAATGTATGAAGACCCATATCAATAGTTTCATATGACGGGCAAAGAGACTTCTTCATGTACAGCGAATATTTGCTTATTCACACATTCAGAGAAGGCATTCAGTTTAGTGAATGAAATTCCACTCGTTTTATGTGTGGTGCAAAAAAAGAAGCATTGCGGAAGCATTTACAATTTTACTTCTAACATCAGATGGCAGTTACATTAGGAAGATGTCAACGCCCATTGTCTAGGAACAACTTTTCATGAAAACTGCAGCACCATGTAGATGGTACGAAACAAACTTCAAATTAACATGAAGTGTACCACATGTCTGACCATAGATTCTGTGTACAGGGGGAACCAGAACTCCCCTAACAAACTTTCAGAAGTGGTATCATGCACCAAAACAAGAAAAAAAAGTCCAATAACAATGGGCTCTATAATGCATACATTAACAGCTATGAGCACTTGTTCATCTTCGATACTGTGAAACACACCTCTTCTACTGCAAGCTCTTCACTTCCCATATCTTGGGACGAGGTAGTATGGCCCAAAAATAGAAAAAAAAGTCTGGTAAACGTGGGCTCCAGAGTGCATACCTTAAAAGCTATGAGCACTTTTTCGCTATAAAAACGTTTTAGAGCTCATCTTGATTAGACTTCGGCCGGCCGCGGTGGTCGTGCGGTTCTAGGCGCTACAGTCCGGAACCACGGGGCTGCTACGGTCGCAGGTTCGAATCCTGCCTCGGGCATGGATGTGTGTGGTGTCCTTAGGTTAGTTAGGTTTAAGTAGTTCTAAGTTCTAGGGGACTGATGACCTAAGATGTTAAGTCCCATAGTGCTCAGAGCCATTTGAACCATTTTTTTTACTAGACTTCCTTTTTTGGTTTTGGCCATACTAGCACCTCTAAAAGTTTTTCAGTGGTGCTCTGGTTCACCCCACAGAGAGAAAGATTACACTGCTGGTTTCTCATTCAGAAATCACAGTTAAATATTGCTTGTTTCTGAGAAGGTCGTGTTATACCTCATGTAGGGATTGGTTCAAATGGCTCTGAGCACTATGGGACTCAACTGCCGTGGTCATAAGTCCCCTAGAACTTAGAACTACTTAAACCTAACTAACCTAAGGAAATCACACACATCCATGCCCGAGGCAGGATTCGAACCTGCGACCGTAGCGGTCGTGCGGTTCCAGACTGTAGCGCCTTTAACCGCTCGGCCACTCCGGCCGGCCCTCATGTAGGGAGAGGAGACGTCTACCAGCGTGTGTTGGTATTAAACAGTGGCGGATCGATGCCTTTCAAGACTACAATTTATCATACCGTGGTATTTCTGCTTGCGTTTGTCAGGTTCCGTCGACTTTTACGAGAATAGTGAACAAATGGCTTCAGGACGGCCATACTCAACTTCGTGCAGGATCTCAACGGCCGCACGTGACTAGCTCCTCAGAAGACAGACTTACATTGAGGTGACAAAAGTCATGGGATAGCGATATGCACATATAAAGATGGAAGTAGCATGGCGTACACACGGCATAACAGGGCAGTGCACTAGCAGACATGTCATTTGCACTCAAGTGATTCAAGTGAAAAGGTTTCCGACGTGATTATGGTCACGCAACGGCAACTGAGGGACTTTGAATGCGGAAAGGTAATCGGAGTTAGGCGCGAGGGATATTCCATTTTGGAAATAGTTAGGGAATTTAATAGTCCGAGATCCACTTTGTCGAGAGTGTGCCGAGAATACCAAAGTTCATACATTACCTCTCACCACGCACATGCACAATGCTGTGGCCGAAGGCCTTCACTTAACGAGCGAGAGCAACGGCGTTTGCGTAGAGTTATCAGTGCTAACAGACAAGCAACACTGCTTGAAATAACCACAGAAAACAACGTGAGACATACTACGAACGTAAAAGTTGGGACAGTGCGGCGAAATTTGACGTTAGTAGAATATGGCAGTAGATGACCGACCTTAGTGCCTTTGCTAACAGTACGACATCGCCTGCACCGCCAATCCTGGGCTCGTGACCATAACGACTGGACCCTAAACGGCTGGAAACCCCTGGCCTGGTCAAATGAGCCCCGATTTCATTTGGTAAGAGCTTATGGTAGGGTTCGAGTGTGGCGCAGACCCTATTAAGCTATGGGCCCAGGCTGTTAACAAGGCACTGTGCAAACTGGCAGTGGCAAAATAATGGTGTGGGTTGTGTTTACATGGAATGGACTCGTTCCTCTGGTCCAGGTGAACTGATCATTGACTCGAAATGGTTATATTCGGCTACTTAGAGACCATTTGCAGCATTCATGGACTACACATTCCCAAACAACGATCGAATTTTTATGGATAACAATGTGTCTTATCACCGGGCCTCAATTGTTCACGACTGGTTTGAAGCACATTGTGCAACGTGAATCCCATCCAACATTTATGGGACATAACCGAGAGGTCAGTTGGTGCACAAAATCCTGCACTGGTAATACTGTCGCAATTATGGATTGCTATAGAGGCAGCATGACTCATTATTTCTGCAAGGGACTTCCAACAACTTGAGTCCACGTCATGCCGTGTTGCTGCACTACGCCGGTCAAAAGGAGATGCTACACGATTTCAGGAGGTATCTCACGACTTGCGCCACGTGCCTTGATTCATAAAATGCTCTTCATTGTATCAACAGAGGTGCCCACATGGACAATGTGGTGACATCTGGAAACCATGGATTATAAACTCGGCGACGATTGTTGCGGCTTCCCTGACGCAGCATCGCAGAGCGGTACGAGCAATGACAGCACTTGACTCAGGGAGTGGCACCACCGTCGTCTTTCCAAACGAGCCTCGCTCCTGCGTACAGCTTCGCAATGGATATATCTGGGTCTAGAGGAAAATGAACGTTGCCAGATTGCGACTCAGCTCCTGGTGTGATAGCATGGTATACCACTGGAGACACAACACCATCACCTCTAGTTCACATGTCTAATAATTTGGATAGCTGCCGTTACATTTTTGAGGTGTTAAGACCGGCGGTCCCTCTGACATTATCTTTCAACAAGATAGGGCAAGACTGCGCGTTGCTCATGTTAGACGTAGCTCAATACAGAGGCTGTTCGACTTTTGCCCTGTCCCTTATGCTCCCCAGGCTATAGGTCTCTGGGTTGCCCAGAAACTGGCAAACCACAACGAGCTACCCACTGGGACTGGTGAGCTATGGCAGAGAGTTGAAGCAGCATCTCTCATCGAGGCTCAGTTCGTCTCGGTGCCCAGCTGGGTTGTTGCTTTCAGAGGCAGCATCTCTGTGTGCTAAATGTTACACCCTGTATATACCCAAATCACCTACAAACTTAATCATGTATCCTTCCCTTTATATTGCATATATATAGAAGTAGAATTACTGGTGTTGCAATTGCAGTGGTCAGCTGCAAACATATGGCCACTGTATAAATTTGTCATTTCGGGTGTGCCGTCTGTCGAGGTTTATGACAAATTATTGGACAGCCAGTCATATCATTACAATGAGAGCAATTGAGCAGTGTGTGGTGCGTATTCCAGTGCGACGTGGAAACTAAAGCATTTATAGATGTTCCATAAAGGAGATAAACTGGATTCTCAGTCTACGAGCGCCGCAATGTTGAGCACGGCATCGCAGCTGAGGACCGATGGCATGGGCGGCCGGGGTGGTCGAGCGGTTCTAGGCGCTACAATCTGGAACCGCGCGACCGCTACGGTCGCAGGTTCGAATCCTGCCTCGGGCATGGATGTGTGTGATGCCCTTAGGTTAGTAAGGTTTAAGTAGTTCTAAGTTCTAGGGGGCTGATGACCTCAGAAGTTCCATAGTGCTCAGAGCCATTTGAACCATTTGAGCCACTGATGGCATGGAGAAACGGTAAACTACTCTCGCGACAACCTGGTTGACATCCTGGGCCAGTGTGTGTCCATCAGTGTCGATCTAAATGTAAGGCTTTTGTGTAGTTGGTGAACTCGAGTACATGTTTCGTTTCAAGATGGCGATGATATCTTTGACAACAACACATCTAGCTGACTCGCATGTGCCCTGTACGAATGCCTTGAAGGACTTGTTCAGTCTTCAGTAGTACTCCAAACTCATCAAATTAGTCACCTACTGAGATCTTGTTATACAGAACTACATGTCCAGCAACTACACACATGCCATACCGTCAAATCGACGCTGATGGACGCATTGCCTGACGTGGTTGATCTTAGCAGAAGGTAGCTACCGAACTGTCAACAACTTATACAACTTCGTCATGTTAATTTGCCGGTGAAAATAGTAAATAAGAATACCTACACGGTTTTAGGTAGCTGATCGTACACGGTCCAGTCACATTAAGGTGACCAATTGTCAAAAGCCAGATTAGCCACCTTTTGCAGCGCAGACGTACAGAAAAAGGGTCACTGAGATTCTAGAAGTTGAAAATGGCTCTGAGCACTATGGGACTTAACTTCTTAGGTCATCAGTCCCCTAGAACTTAGAATTACTTAAACCTAACTAACCTAAGGTCATCACACACACCCATGCCCGAGGCAGGATTCGAACCTGCGACCGTAGCGGTCGCGCGGTTCCAGACTGTAGCGCTTAGAACGGCTCGGCCACTTTGGCCGGCTCTACAAGTTACCAACAGCGATGTGGAGTCATCCTGACTCCAATGCCGTGGCCAGGGGGCTAGGTTTCATACTTGATGATCCACGGCGCGAACAGATTCCCGCATTTCTCGATTGGATTTGAATTCGGGGGATGGAGAGGGTTGGTAGCAGGGGAGTATGGTAAACTCATCGTGGTGCTCTTTGAACCACTCACGTATTCTGCGAGCTATGTGGCACGTCGCATTGTCCTGCTGGTAGATGCCACTATATGTCGGGATGGACATCAATAGTTGTGATTCACTGTGGCTTCCAGAATGACGAGATTTACTAGGGAATGCCATGAAAACATCCCCCAGAGGATAACGCTCCCTCCTCCGGCCTGAATCTTCTGACGACTGTGGCAAGGCGATACACACCAAAGGCCATCTGTCTGATGAAGCATAAAACGTGATTCATCTGAAACGGTCACCATTCGCCACTCAGCGTACCACCAGTTGCTGTACTGGGGTGCAAATTCCATCCTTCGTCGCCGATGAAGAGCAGGCACCATGGGTGCATGAACCCTTAGCCCGAAAACCAATGATCATGCCCTTTTGGAAGTCAAATAAATCACTCCATTCCCGCTTTACAACGACTGCACTGTTAACGGCGTACCCCGATAAGCTTTGTAGACTCTTCAGTGACACTGCAGCCACCTGCCGCCTGTGATTGGTTATTGCACACTGACATCGAACATAGACAGTGCTCACATTAACGTGACTGGACCGTGTAATCCCACGATCGTATAGTGTACCCACTTCTTATGGCAATTTCGGTAGCGAAATTATCAGCAAGCAGGTAACGAAGATCATCGTTCCAAATAAACAAAAGCCGTAGACGCGAAACGCTACCGACTGGAGACATACACGCTTCTCCCGTTCTTTGATCTTGATTAGATTAGATTAGATTAATACACTCCTGGAAATTGAAATAAGAACACCGTGAATTCATTGTCCCAGGAAGGGGAAACTTTATTGACACATTCCTGGGGTCAGATACATCACATGATCACACTAACAGAACCACAGGCACATAGACACAGGCAACAGAGCATGCACAATGTCGGCACTAGTACAGTGTATATCCACCTTTCGCAGCAATGCAGGCTGCTATTCTCCCATTGAGGCGATCGTAGAGATGCTGGATGTAGTCCTGTGGAACGGCTTGCCATGCCATTTCCACCTGGCGCCTCAGTTGGACCAGCGTTCGTGCTGGACGTGCAGACCGCGTGAGACGACGCTTCATCCGGTCCCAAACATGCTCAATGGGGGACAGATCCGGAGATCGTGCTGGCCAGGGTAGTTGACTTACACCTTCTAGAGCACGTTGGGTGGCACGGGATACATGCGGACGTGCATTGTCCTGTTGGAACAGCAAGTTCCCTTGCCGGTCTAGGAATGGTAGAACGATGGGTTCGATGACGGTTTGGATGTACCGTGCACTATTCAGTGTCCCCTCGACGATCACCAGTGGTGTACGGCCAGTGTAGGAGATCGCTCCCCACACCATGATGCCGGGTGTTGGCCCTGTGTGCCTCGGTCGTATGCAGTCCTGATTGTGGCGCTCACTTGCACGGCGCCAAACACGCATACGACCATCATTGGCACCAAGGCAGAAGCGACTCTCATCGCTGAAGACGACACGTCTCCATTCGTCCCTCCATTCACGCCTGTCGCGACACCACTGGAGGCGGGCTGCACGATGTTGGGGCGTGAGCGGAAGACGGCCTAACGGTGTGCGGGACCGTAGCCCAGCTTCATGGAGACGGTTGCGAATGGTCCACGCCGATACCCCAGGAGCAACAGTGTCCCTAATTTGCTGGGACGTGGCGGTGCGGTCCCCTACGGCACTGCGTAGGATCCTACGGTCTTGGCGTGCATCCGTGCGTCGCTGCGGTCCGGTCCCAGGTCGACGGGCACGTGCACCTTCCGCCGACCACTGGCGACAACATCGATGTACTGTGGAGACCTCACGCCCCACGTGTTGAGCAATTCGGCGGTACGTCCACCCGGCCTCCCGCATGCCCACTATACGCCCTCGCTCAAAGTCCGTCAACTGCACATACGGTTCACGTCCACGCTGTCGCGGCATGCTACCAGTGTTAAAGACTGCGATGGAGCTCCGTATGCCACGGCAAACTGGCTGACACTGACGGCGGCGGTGCACAAATGCTGCGCAGCTAGCGCCATTCGACGGCCAACACCGCGGTTCCTGGTGTGTCCGCTGTGCCGTGCGTGTGATCATTGCTTGTACAGCCCTCTCGCAGTGTCCGGAGCAAGTATGGTGGGTCTGACACACCGGTGTCAATGTGTTCTTTTTTCCATTTCCAGGAGTGTACTAGTTCCATGGATCATGAATACGGTATTTTGTAATGATGTGGAACGAGTCAAATTTTCCAATACATGACATAATTAAGTTAATTTAGCCACATAATTAAGTTAATATAACAACTTTTTTATTTTATTTTTTTTATTTTTTATAATTTTTTTGTTTGGTTTTTTTCTTTTTTTATTTATATCAAAAAATTCCTCTATGGAGTAGAAGGAGTTGTCGTTCAGAAATTCTTTTAATTTCTTCTTAAATACTTGTTGGTTATCTGTCAGACTTTTCATACTATTTGGTAAGTGACCAAAGACTTTAGTGGCAGTTAGATTTAATCTTGAATAGTGAAGATCATCCTTTCTCCTAGTATTGTAGTTATGCACACTGCTATTACTTTTGAATTGGATTTGGTTGTTAATAAAAAATTTCATAAGAGACTATATATACTGAGAAGCTACTGTGAATATCCCTAGACCCTTAAATAAATGTCAGTTGTTCTGGGAATTACTTGCCGGCGTTCCTCACACATATCTCAGAATGAGTCGGCAGTTCATAAAACAGTCTCTGATCGCCGCCAGCAGTGTTGTGATTAATACATATCTAAGCCACTCAACCACCTTAACAAACAGAACGATAACAGATGCTGATATAAGAAGAAGTGTGTTTGTAGCTAATCAGGTTTCGTTATATCTGGCACAATCTTTTGCCTTCATTCTATTCGATAGCGTCCTCGCTTCCCACGATATTTAGACTTTTCTACTTTTATCCGGGACGCAAAATACTAACTTTTCTCGAAGTCACCACATAGATTTTGGAGGAAATTTTGTTTTCTGAAAACAATTACAGCTCTTAAACGAAGGCTGTTTTGGTTGCACTTTTCTACACGAAAGATTCCCAGTCAGAATTATTTCCCATAAATTCTGTTTATTATAAAACTTCCTATTGATGTACATGAATAACAAATCCTTATAGGCTCAGTTCGACTGCAAGCAATGCCGAGAATAAGAAAACTATTAGTTGTTAACCTGGTAAAACATACATCTAACACGTGAATAACTTAGCAAAATTTGTATAATTTGTGTGAATGGGATAAGACCATAATCTATAGAAGATTCATGACAGGATAACTACATGGTGATCGCGCAGCGACTGCCTAAATTTGCTAGAAGAATGAAAGAACTGTCCACGCACGCAATATAAAGAGCCTCCAACTAGTTGCAAAAATACTGAGTTCTGAAATGAGGCTAATCAAAACACTGCACCTACAGACGCTCATTGATTCTTGTGCCTTGCTCGCCTGAGCTGCAATCTCTGGCCACGTTCAACCCTCAGATGTGTGAAGCATAGTGGATGCCTCGATCGGTCGCAAACTGCCACATATTAGCTCTGCCTCTGATCTCCAGATGCCATACCTAACTCAAGTGTTTTCTTCCGTGCCTCGACTAGAAGTCTCCACCAAGTTCCAAGTTGAAGTCTGTTCTACCACTCCTCCAACCAAAGCGTACTCTACTGTACCTCGAACAGACTTGTCCTCCACTGTCTCTCGAACTGGAGTGCCCCTGCCGAGAAGTGAGTTCGTTCTCCACTCTGCAAATCTCTGCAATTCTCACGCGCCAATGAGATTTTTCTTTTTTGCTGATAGAGAGATAATCATGGCAGGTCTTCAGTTAGAGGCCACACTTCCTGTGGATGCATATTATGCGTCTTTAATGGAATGGTTTCCATCGCCTTCTCAGCAGGACTAACTAGATTTACTTACGAAGGCACCCTAGGCCTGACACTTTTTGGTGTCCCCATTTTTTATTCCCCATTTCAACGTTTTCAATTTTCATACATTTTTATTTCCCTACGAAATTAAGATTCCATATTACAAAAATTAAGATCAATAATGGTTTAATTAAAATAAACATGCCATGATAGATTCTGAATTTATAGCCACCAAATGTTTAAGTTTCGCCGGTATCTTACATTTTTCGTTCAGTAGTTCGTTTCCAGTTTTGTACACCACTTAGCTCCTTCACGTCCTTCATTGTGTTATATCAGACTACTTTTTTAAAAAGAATAAGTCCTATCTCGTACAGTAATGTTGACATGTGGCAGTCTATTGCCGTACTGGCGCATCTCATGTACCAATCACAATTTGATTTATAATCATTGCTATTTTACGATCATTCCTATCATTTCGTAAAATATTTAACGTTTTTAATGTCAGTGATTATATGAATGTGTGGTGTCCAAAAGAACAGACACCACGCGGAATCTGCAGCTACGATGCGTATTATGTAAGTGAAGGTGGAGGGGGGAGAAAGGAAAGGAAAGGACAGGGAAGAAACTAATGATATCAGCTACTTCGGGACTTTATGGGAAATCCTAACCTAGCAAGCAAGACATCCTGGGTTCGAGTCCCAGTCTGGCACACATTTTCACTCATCGCCACCGATTCCGCATAAAGTCCCGCTACAGCTGATATCATTTAGTTCCTTCCCTTTCATTTCCTTTCTGACCCCTCCACCTTCTATTACATAATACGTACCATAGCTGAAGATTCCGCGCCGTGTCCGTTCTGTTTGACATGTCTGTAAGAACAGACACTACACATTCGTATAATTGTTTCACCTCGATGGACAATTAACTCACAGCCTTCATTATAGACGCAGACGCACATTTACGTTCGACCTCTTATGTGAATACAAAATTAGCGAACATGGAGGATGTGAACGGGGACTGTGGATAAGTGGCACTGTAATCCGTTCCTCGTAAGAATGAACCTGATGCAAATAAACACAAACGCGCTGATTGGTCAGAAGCCGTAGCACACGTACACTGCTGTTGTTACGCTCTTGGAAGTAGGTCCTACTTATGTACTAGATATCTTATTAGTAAGTTATGTAAAATGTAACTTTAAGATATTCAAATGTATTAATAGCCATCAACTTTTTACTTAATTGCGATTTAGCTACGTAATTTTTATTTCAAAAATCGTGGACAGTCACAGCCTCTGCAGCGTTGTGCTCTGATTGCAATATGCAGTATGAAAATTGCTGAGGCTGCTTTCTGTTCAGTAGTGAAACTCGCGCATGGAACACGGTTAAAAAGTGCCGAGAAATAGATTATTCTTAATGTTTTTCATGAATTTACGGAGATAATCGGCTTTGAAGTTTCCCAGCGTTGTATATACTGCAGTGGATAAATGTATCCACATTGAACGTGTAGCGCAGTCGGTAATGTAATTGAGTAAGAACGAAACGCGGATATTCGTGCACTAATTCAAATCTCCCTAGTGTATGTTTTTTCTCGTTCAATTTGAAATACCTACATCTCATAATTATAAAACTCGTCATTTTTTATGAATAATGCACGTCTTCTTTTTTCTAGTTATATACTGGACACGAAATGCCTGTTTCCATTTCAAATACTTTTCTTAATTATCGATGTTTTATGAAAGACTGTTCATAAACGTTGTTTAAATTAAGAAAACATAACAATTTAATTTTTAAGGCAAAAATGAAAAACCAAATCCTCTTTATTTGGACTATGTCCACTGTTTAATATATCACAGAGGTAAATAAGTATCGTAGAAACATGAAAAACAATCTTTTTCACAGCATCGAGCACATCATACAAATGCTGCATTTTTACATTTGCTACTATACCATTACAATATGAACCCAACAGAACTGATCTGGAGCCAAGCTGAGGGATTTGGCCCGACAAGTAACAAGACTGTTAAGCTGCCAGACGTACTGGAACTAACGCACGCAGCTTTCTCACACGTCACTGCCGAACGCTGGCGGGGTGTAGAACAGCTCGTCATAAAAGAAGAAGAGAAAATGCTGCGCCTGGTTAGATTCGTGGATTCTGTTGTTGACAGGCTCGTTATCAACGTAGCGGGTGACACTTCCAGAACTGAAGTGTATTTCTCGGATTCGGATAAGGAAGGAGCTAAGAGATTACCAGACGTCTGGCTGTAAGTAATACCTTCAGTGGCTTCAATATTTACTATATGATGAAATCCTTCAATACTCTCTTACGTTACACACAGCTTATGAAAAACAATTACCCTGTGGTTAAGTCAGGAATTTTCATAATTTTTGTTTTTAATTACAACAGTACGTGAGCTAAAAACGATAATGTGTTGCGGTTTTCGAGAAGTCGTCTAAGAAGCGGATTGTAAGAGATTTGCAGTGTATTATTTCATTCTGGTTAAAAAATAAATGACATTCGAAGCCGTATTGCTCCTCTTTTTACGTGTGAACTGCAGCTGGCCACGTCACTGCAGGCTAGCTGTACCAGCTGACCGGCCAGTGCTGTTCAAGTTAAATGCGCCGGTAATGCTGTTGTCCCCTATTGTTACTAAGTCGACGTCCGCGCGCACAGCACGAAACGTACCCTTATTATCTTACTTGACAGTACTCGAGACAGCTTGGCTGCAGTCCCACGTGAAACTGAAATCCAATGAGGTTCCAGCAAACGCGGAAGAATACATAGTGCAATGTTTACATCAGGTTAATTCTTATGACGAACGGATTATAGATGAGAGCGTATTAAGATGGTCCGCGCATTGCTTGTAAACACTGTGCCCGCCTGACACAGTGGTTAAGGCAACTGCCCAGTAAACAGGAGATCCCAGGTTCAAGTCCCCGGTCTGGCACACATTTTCACTCGTCGCCGCTGATTCCGCATAAAGTCCTGATGCAGGTGATATCATTAGTACCTTCCCTTTCCTTTCCTTTCTGCCCCCTTCCACCTTCTATTACACAATAAGTATCCAAGCTGCACAGTCCAGGTGGTGTCTGTCCTTTGGGACACCACGTATTCATGTAATCACTGACATTATTCATTATAATCGTTAAATATTTTACGAAGTGATGGGAATTATGTTAAAATAGTAATTATTATAAATCGATTTGTGACTGGTACATGAGACGCGCCGGTCTCGCAATAGACTGCGACATGCCAACATCATTGCACGAGTTAGGTCTTATTCTTTTTAAAGGTAGTCTGATCTAACACAATGAGCGACGTGAAGAAGCGAAGTGGTGTACAAAACAGGAAACGAACTACTGAATGAAAAATGTAAGATACCGGTTAAACTTACACATTTGGTGGTTATAAATGCAGAATCTATCATGGTAAGTTTCTTTTAAGTAATTCCATTATTGATCATAATTTTTGTAATATGGAATCTTAATTTCGTAGGGAAATAAAAATGTATGAAAATTGAAAACGTTGAAACGGAGAAATAAACGAGTGAAATGACACCAAAAAGTGTCAGGCCTAGGGCGCCGTCGTCTGTAAATGTGGCACTGCTGAGAAGAGGGTGATGGAAACCATTCCATTAAAGATGCATAATGTACATCCACAGGAAATGTGGCCTCTAACTAAAAAAGTGTCATAATTATCTCTCCACTGGCAAAAAATCTGGGCTACCCCCTTGTTCAGATCTCTAGGGGAGGACTGCACAGTGGGTGGTAACTATGAGAAACTGATCGAAAAATCAATGAGAAGGTAATATTCTAAGAATCAGAGTCTGAGTGTGGTATAGGCAGCTAGAGAATTAGAAAAGGGAAATGCAAAAGTTCGCACTAGTAGTAGGTGGCCAATGAAGTGAACTGCAAAGCAGATAAGAATCTGCTCAGAAGAACACTGGATAACATTAACAAAGGCATAAAATAGTACAGCAGTAGTACAATTCGTTATGAACAGGGAGACTGAGCAAAAACTGAGTTACTGCGAACAGATCAATGGTAGAATTATTCTCATCAGAAGAGAGTAAACTAACTAATGAAAGAGAAGAAAGTCTCCTTGAAACGTTCTATAAATTTCATCAATAATAACAAGTGTATTTTTCCAAAATAACAAGAAATGAGGTGCATAATGGAAAACCTGGAAAGGCGGACAGATACCATCTAGGTTACATCGTGCTCTTATAAAACTTCGAAATCAGAGACCGGATTGTAATTTGCACTCGTAACAGATTAATATTCAAGCAAAACTCATTATTGATATATTTTAAGAGATTCGCAACAAAAACATTGGGTACTGAAGTATGGAGGAACGCTGAAGTATTGACTAATGATGTGCGTTTGAAGTTCTCTGAAGCTGTAGATAATCTGGTAATGAACACTGAAGGACCAAAGAAACTCGTGTAAGCATGAGTATTGACGCGCGGGTTGCCGCACGGTTTTGGGTGCCTTGTCACGGTTCGCGCGGCTCCCCCCTCGGACATGGTGTGTGTGTTGTCTTTAGCGTAAATTAGTTTTAGTTAAATTTTGGTAAACATTTTTGGAATACAGTGATCAATAGATTATTATATTTTGACTAAAGTTCAGTCTTGATCACACCATTTATGTTTCAATGATATAGGTAACCGGTTTCGGTTATTTTTACATAACCATCATCAGACCGATGGCTCCTTTAGGATGGTAGGCGGAGCTCTCCTCAGCTGCTACGAACTGCTGATCAGTTAACTTCGTAGCAGCTGAGGAGAGCTCCGCCTACCATCCTAAAGGAGCCATGGGTCTGATGATGGTTATGTAAAAATAACCGAAACCGGTTACCTATATCATTGAAACATAAATGGTGTGATCAAGACTGAACTTTAGTCAAAATAGTTTAAGTTAGATTAAGTAGTGTGTAAGCCTAGGGACCGATGACCTCAGCAGTATTATCCAATAGGAACTTACCACAAATTTCCAAATTTTTCCAAGCGTGCTTATTCGATTACAGAGATACGTAAACAGGCAGAATACGGCGCTGCGGTCGGCAACGCTTATATAAGATTAAAAAAAGTGTCTGGCACAGTTGTTATATCGGTTACGGCTGCTACAATGGCAGGTTATCAAGATTTAAGTGAGTTTGAACGTGGTGTTACAGTCGGCGCACGAGCGATGAAACACAGCATCTCCGAGGTAGCGATGAAGCGGGAATTTTCCTATACGACCATTTCACGAGTGTGCCGTGGATATCAGGGATCCGGTAAAACATCAAATCCCAGGCATCGCTGCGGCCAGAAAAAGATCCTGCAAGAACGGGACCAACGACGACTGAAGAGAATCGTTCAGTGTGACAGAAGTTCTGCAGATTTCAATGCTGAGCCATCAACAAGTGTCGGCATGCGAACCATTCAACGAAACATCATCGATATGAGCTTTCGGAGCCGAAGGCCCACTCGTGTACCCTTGATGACTGCACAACACAAAGCTTTACACCTCGCCTGAGCCCAGCAACGACGACATTGGACTGTTGATGATTGGAAACAGGTTGCCTGGCCGGACGAGTCTCGTTTCAAATTGTATCGAGCGGACAGACGAGTACGGTTACGGAGAAAACCTCATAAATCCATGGACCCTGCACGTCAGCAGGGGCTGTTCAAGCTGGTGGAGGCTCTGTAATGGTATGGGGCGTGTGCAGTTGGAGTGATATGGGACCACTGATGCGTCTAGATACGACTCTGACAGGTGACACGTACGTAAGAAACCTGTCTGATCACCTGCATCCATTCATGTCCATTGTGCATTCCGACAGGCTTGGGCAATTCCAGCAGGACAATGCGACAACCCACAGGTCCAGAATTGCTACAGACTGGCTCCAAGAACACTTCTGAGTTTGAAACACTTCCGCTGCCACTAAATTCCCCAGACATGAACATTATTGAGCATATCTGGGATGTCTTGCAACGTGCTGTTCAGAAGAGTTCTCCATCCCCTCGTAGTGTTACGGATTTATGGACAGTCCTGCAGGATTCATGGTGTCAGTTCCCTCCAGTACTACTTCAGACATTAGCAGACTCCATGCCACATCGTGTTGCGACACTTCTGCGTGCACGAAGGGGCGCTACACGATGTTAGGCAGGTGCACCAATTTCTTTGGCTCTTCAGTGTATATCACAGTAGGCAATTTATTTGAAGAGGAATGAACCTCCCTAAAAAGCACAGTTACAGACGTTCGGCAGACAAATATTGATACAAAGAAGGCAACTGCAAAGGAATCCAGTTTAGTCCCTTCAGTATCACTGTGACACTCTCCCATCTGTTAAACAAACCTGTGACCATTCATACTGCCGTCCGCAGTGGCCTAGCGGTTCTAGGCGCTACAGTCTGAAACGCGCGACCACTACGGTCGCAGGTTCGAATCCTGCCTCGGGCATGGGCGTGTGTGATGTCCTTAGGTTAGTTAGGTTTCAGTAGTTCTAAGTTCTAGGGGACTGATTACCTCAGAAGTTAAGTCCCATAGTGCTTAGAGCCATTTGAACCATTCATACTGCCCTTCCCTGTATACGTTAAATACCTGGTATGGGTTCCACAAACTTGAGCGATATTTCAGAACCGGTCGCATGAGTGATTTGTAAGGAATCTCCTTTGTAGATTGATTGCACTTTCCTTGAGTTCTACCAATAATTCTACCACCTGCTTTACCCACGACTGAATCTATGAGATCATTCCAGTTCATATCTCTACAAAGTGTTACACCCAGGTATTTGTATGAGTTGACGGATTCCAACAGTGACTTATTGGTGTTATAGTCATTTTTCATTTTGTGTAGTCCAGAATTTTACATTTCTGAACATTTAATGCAGGTTGCTAATCTTTGCACCACTTTAAAATCTTACCAAGATCAGACTGATTATTTGTGCAGCTTCTTTCAGATATAACTTCATTACAAATAACTGCATTATCTGCGAAAATCCTGATTTTACTATTAATATTGTCTGCAAGGTCATTAATATACAACATGAACGACAAGGGTCATAACAAACGTCCCTAGGGCACACCTAAAGTTATTTCTATATCTGATGATCACTCTCCATCCAAGATAACATACTGCGTCTTCCCTACCAGAAAGTCCTCAGCCCAGACACAAATTTCACTTGATATCGCGTATGATCATATCTTTGACAATAAGCATAGGTGTGGTACTGAGCCAAATGCTTTTGGAAATCAAGAAATACAGCATCTGCCCGATTGCCTTGCTCGAAAGCTTTCACTATGTCATGTCAGAAAAGTGCGAGTTGTGTTTCACATGATCGATGTTTTCGAAATCAATGCTCGTTAGCATTGAGGAGGTCATTTTGTTCGAGACACCTCATTATGTTTGAGCTCAGAATACGTTCTAAGATTCTACAACAAATCGATGTCAAGGATATTGAACGGTAGTTTTGTGGATCACTTGTATTGCCCTTCTTGTAGACGGGTGTTACCTGTGCCTTTGGGCACGGTTTATTGTTCGAGGGATCTACGACAGATTGTAGTTTGAAGAGGGACTGACTCAACTCCAAATCCAGTATAGAATCCGGCAGGCAGAAATTCCATCCGCCCCTGGAGCTTTGTTCAATTTTAACGACTTCAGCTGTTTCTCAACGCCACTGACACTAACACTTATTTCATTCATCCTTTGAGTGGTACGAGGATTAAACTGTGGCAATTCTATTGGGAACCAGTTGATTTTGGAAATGACCTCTTTACAAGGCATTTTATTCTGAATGTAAATTTATTGTATAGAATGCGCCACACAGTTACGGCATCTTTTTCGGTTAATTTGAGTCGTTTCTTACGCAGATAATAAGAGTCCCTATTTCGCATATTGTAATAGCATATCTCTAATTAACTGTACGGTTGTGTTTGCTTTCGAATGCGTAACTTTTGCAAATGTATACAGTGAAGGGCAGTCTGGAAGTCGTAATATTTAGTCCTCTGAATTTATTTCTGCGTGATTATCTTGGGGTCAAATTTGCAATCCTTTCTTCTAAAGACTCACTAACTTGCTGCATTTGTGTAGCCTATAACGCAGCCGGACAATAGATATCTTTCTCATTAATAACATGATAGTGCTTATTTTTGAGCAAACTTTGCTGACATGGTCCCCTTATGTCAACTGTCTATCAACGATGAGACCCAAGAATTTGTAATTCTCTCCTTTTTGAGAACTAAATTACCTAGTCCAAGGCAGATATTGTTAGTCTTTGTAGTTTGTTTGTAATTGTCTGTATATTGTCTTATTTGCGTTTGCAAACAAGCTTTTTTCACAGAAATATTTATAAACCTCCCTCTTTTTTGTAGTGGCACTTATTCCAGTTCTTCTGCTGAGTCATTTTTAGCTATGAGTGTAATGTCACCCCAAAAATGATTCTGTCATATCGTTTACATACAGAATGAAAAGATGGGGCTCCAGCTCAACGTGTGTGGGATTGGACTGTGGGAAGTATTGGGGAGATTATTATACGGAAAAAACTGTAGGCAATCAGTGTGTGGAGGGATTGATAGGTGCGATGTGAGCCTAAGGAGATGAACAGTATGACAGCGGAGCAAAGAAAATATTAGTTGCAGACTTCATTTGCGATTGGTGGGTTAGATAAGGTAGCCTGTATTTGGGTCGGTTTAAGCGATGAGTTCATGGCCTGCAAGAGAAAGGCCACTGAAATTAGGTTGGCATTTAGGCAGTACGAAACGCAGTGGTCTAATAACTTTTGTGCTGTTAAATAGAGGGTTGCATCAGCGCTGGACTATGGTCGGTCAGAAACGTAAACGACGAAAATCCATCGATTACATCCATACTTTGTTGTAAAATATGTAGCATTGTTTTATACGGAAACTCATTTTTCTTTCCATACTATTAGGGGATGGAGCGCGGGAAGAATGGCGATTTCACACACTGTATACCTGGTCGAGCAATAGTTATGATTTGTACATGACGAAGAAGGAAATCTGCTGCGTGCTATTCAGAATAATCGTCCCAGTATTCACATTATCCATTTAAGGAAAATATGCAAAGCCTAAATCCACAACGATCGGACGGGGATTTGAAGCCCTCTCATTGCGCAAGTGAGTCCGGTGTTTGTAATTGTCTAAAAATGGTTCAAATGGCTCTGAGCACATGGGACTTAACATCTGAGGTCATCAGTCCCCTAGAACTTAGAACTACTAAAACCTAACTAACCTAAGGACATCACACACATCCATGCCCGAGTCAGGATTCGAACCTGCGACCGTAGCAGTCGCGCTATTCCGGACTGACGCACCTAGAACCGCTCGGCCTGTAATTGTCTGTACATTGTCTTATTTGCGTTTGCAAACAAGTTGTTTTCACAGAAATATTTATAAGCCTCCCTCTTTTTTGTAGCGGCACTTCATTCCAGTTCTTCTGCTGAGTCATTTTTAGCTATGAGTGTAATGTCATCTCAAAACTGCGATGCATCGCTTGATTTACTTTTAGTGGTAAGTAGATTGTCTAGAGAGAAATTCGTTAACGAGTAACCTGTCGCTCAGATTATCCGTTTCCACGATACAGTCGCAATACCAGTTCCCTTAAACAATTCATCTCAGCATACTCCCGGTATTTGGTTTGCCCGGTAACAACTTCGAAGTAGACCACTCATTTTCGACGTTTTCAGTGCCCTATATCTATACAAAGTAGTGGTTTTATATGCCATTTGTTTCACATAGGAAGCATACCGTAGTTTATCGTATCCCTTATCGAACTGAACATTGTCTCTTTGCTTAGACATGCGTTAGTGGTTTCTCAAATGAAATTTTCTGTCACGCCATATAATTGCTGCCATTACATTCCACTGTAGATGTTACGATTACATGGTCGCTTCCGAGAAACGGCTATTCGCAGCATCACCGTTACTCAGCACATTTGCAATTTGCTTGTGCTGCAGATTATATGGTCGCTTCCGAGATAGGGCTATTCGCAGCATCACCGATACTCAGCACATTTGCAATTTGCTTGTTCTGCACACTCTAGCTGAGCAGACGCTGCTTTGGCCAGCTGTTGCGGTGACCTTGACCGGAGTCCGGACCCACCACACGTCTCTTCCCCCACCACTGGCAGCCAACGCTGTGGGACGCTCGCCAGTAGTGAGTAGCAATTGTTTTACTGGTGTATGCCGGGCGGACGCGGGATGCTCGATTTTGTAACAAGTGGTTTGTAAACAGAATTATTGTTTTATTTACTTTCGTGTCTTTGCTCACACATCACTGATATTTTAAGACTTCCGTGGGAAACATCGAATCTTTCTTGTAGGAGATACGTGTGAAGTGATGTTCAAAATAGTACTTTGCTTCATGTTTGCTTTCGAAACGCTGGAAAGTTATCACGGACGAATCTAAACAACAGAAAAACCATCAAGTTTCCGCCAGTTATCAGTAACATTTTCTTACTTATTGATTTACTTTGCACCAGTTGGCATCACATACTTGCATTTCGGCGTTTCTGCTTTCCTGTTAAGGGACTGAAAGGCGCTGCGTTGTTTACGGGACAATGAAGTGATATTTTTAGATGACAAAAAGTGCTCTATAAATCGCATGTAATGGTCAGCAGCATGCAGTGGGTGAGTTGCTACAGTAGACGTAAAATTGTGTAGTTCGTTGGCTCCAGAGCAGCCTCAAAATTGGGCTATCATTCAATCAACAACTGAGTTACCGGCACTTTTAAACATTTCTTTGCAAACAGACCATCAGGAATTGTTGACAGCGACTTAATATTCGCCCTAGGTGATGCAGTCAACTTTAATGATGCAGAATGCATACGCTGTACGATACTGGACAACTTTGCAAATGAACTGTTGTAATTGTTAAGTGCACGATTTTGTTAAGATGTGCATGAGGATAGGTGGTTGGATTACAACAAACACATCTTCACTGTTGATAAATGTATTCCAGAGAAACAGACTCGTACACTGTACAGAATGACACTACCGGCACAAGTATTTACAGTTTACACACTACACAGAGATGCTTTGGAGCGAACTGCACAGCTGCCCCAACGAGCACACGCAGAAAGGAGAAACGTAAGCCAGACGCCTCATTAGCTTTTGAGACACTGGAAATGGCGCTGAATTCAAATGACAGCCACCGCATTAACTACACAGAACCACAACGTGAACGGGCTCTAATATGTGTTTATTTATTTATTTATTTCTTACACCATGGATTCAACTGTGAGAATTTCACATGGAAGTAGTGTGTGTCAATTTTTACATTGTTAATGACAAGTACTTATACACTATGTTTACAAGTAAAGATTAGAAAGTTACGTAACTACTACAATGATCCGTAACACTATATGATGAAATGAGAAACCTTAGGCCTACAGATTACAAAGCGTAAAACATAGTAAATTAAATATGAAAACGTCATATAACCCAGAGGGTTAAATATAAGCAGTTAACACGAAAAGTGTGACATATGTGACAGGAATATACAGCTTAATGTTCATTTTAAATGATAATGCATCTTATTTTATTTTAAGGCAGTTTCTCTTTGTGTTTCATAAACTCTTCCAAACTGTAAAATGGCATGGCTAAAAGAAGTTGCTTCAGAAGCTCTTTAAGTGTAGATTTGTTGGCTATTTCACATTTGATTTCTGGAGGAAGAGCATTAAATATCTTTATACCAGAGTACTGTACACACTTCTTCACAACCTTCAAATCTTTACCTTCAGTGTGTAAATTGTGTTTCCTCCTTGTGTTGTACTGATGGCATTCACTGTTACCTTTGTATAAATCAGTGTTTTTACTTATGAAACACATAAGTGAATATATGTATTGAGAAGTAGTTGTAAGAATTCCCAGATTCTGGAACAGGCTTCTGCAACTGCATCTAGGGTCTACACCACATCACTCTTATAACACGCTTCTCAGCAATGAATATTTTCTTTCCACAAGGTTGATTTCCCCAGAAAATAATTCCATATGCCATCAAAGAATGGAAGTAACCATAATACGCTGCTTTTTTAATGCTTAAGTTTGCACTGTCAGAGATGATTCGCATTGCAAAAATCGAAGAGATGAGTCTCTTGTAAAGATCTAAAATGTGATGTGACCAGTTCACTCTACAGTCAATCTTCACACCTAGAAACTTTGTTACTTCCACTCTTTCTATGACTTCTGTGGCATATTTAACAGTCATTTTTTCCTCACTTTTGGCAGTTGGGGTGAACTGAATATAATTAGTCTTACTAAAGGTTAGTAAAAGACCATTTGCAGTAAACCATTTAATTAAATCTGTAAGAATAATATTAATTTTCCCATTTATCACCATTAACCATTATGTTCGAATCGTCTAAAAAGATGGTAAAATTACACTGTATCATGCTAGAAGAAGGTAAATCATTTATAAATAACAGGGACAGTAAAGGACCAAGAATAGAGACCTATGGCACTTACAATTTATGTTTCTCTATTCTGATGAAATCATTCCACCACACAAATTGTCTGACTTATCTAAGGCTACTTTCTGTTTCTTATCTGTCAGGTATGACTGAAAACAGTTGTTTGTTACACCACTTATTCCTAGATGGTCTGCATTCAGTAATAGTATTTGGTGGTTCACACTGTCAAAGGCTTTAGATAAATCACAAAATAACCATGTTGTCGCCATTTTCTCATTTAGAGATTCCAAAACCTTATCTATAAGGCATATATCGCTTGTTCAGTTGACAGACCTTTCCAAACTGATGTTTGCTAAGAATATTGAATTTATGTAGGTGTTCTAAAATTCGGGAATACATAAGTTTTTCTAGTACCTTTGAAAACACAGTCAGGAGAGATATTGGTCTGAAATTTGTAACATCAGTTTTCTCCCCTTTCTTAAACAGAGGCTTCACAATAGCATACTACTTTAGTCTATCAGGAACAATTCCTTGTTGCAAAGAGGCATTGAAAATGTGACACAGTCTACTGCTTACAGAAGCACAACACTGTTTTAACAATTTTCTAGAAATATTATCTACCCCACAGGAGTTCTTGGTTTTCATGGGGACAATTGTTCTATCAGTTTGTGATTCACAGAACCCTTGCAGTCTATTTGCTCAGACACTCATTGAAAGTGTTTATTAAAGATTTCAGCTATGATCTCAGAATTTTGGACAAGATTCCCTTTGTGTTTGATTTTGAAGTTTTCTGTGGGTCTTTTTTTATTGTTCCCTGTCTCCTTGCTAACTATTTGACAGGCAGTCTTCATTTTATTATTGGAGCTGTCAATTTCTCTTACATAATACAGTGCTTCTGATGTCTGAATAACTTTCTTTAGGATTTTACAATACATTTTATAATGTCTGATTAATTCTCTGTCCCTGGACCCTCTGGTTGCTCTATAAAGTTCCCTCTTACATTTACATGACACTCTAATACCCTTTGTGATCCATGGCTTCTTTAAGGATGCGGAAATATTGTTCCTACCAAACTTTTTAGAAAAAGCTTCTTCAAAGTGGGATAAGAATTCATTTATGAATTTGTTAAACTTTATATCAACATCATCTACTCTGTGCACTGAATTTCAGTCTTGATGCTGCAGCGTATGGTTCAAAATTTCCTGGGACTCTTTGTTCATAAGTCTGATTGCCTTCCAGGATGGGACTGTTTTCTTGAGAGGTCTGTAGTCAGGTAGAGTGAGGAGCTGTCTATCATGGCCTGATATGCCATTTAAGATCGGGGTGACAGTGAAGCTCTGGTATAAACTTATATCCAAAAATATACTGTTGCACTGACATCTTTCATTGCCTTGTGGTGGTCTTCAGTCCGTAGACGCAGCGCTCCACATTAGTTCATCCTGTGCGAGCTTCTTCATTTTAGGCATAACTGCAGTCAACACCAATTTGGACTTGCATATTTTATACAAGCCTTGGTCTTCTTCCACAATTTACATCTGTCACACTTACTTCCACCATCAAACTGATAATTCCTTGATACCTTAGGATGTCTCTTATCAACTAATCCCTTGATTTAATTAAATTGTACAATAATTTTCTTTTTTCCCTGTTGGCTTCAGTAACTTCTTATTAATTATTCAACCTACCCATGTAATTTTCGCCTGGCTTCTTCTGCACGTGTTCACAGGAACACACCTCTCCCAGAACAAGACCTACATTTTATTTTCACCTGCTGTGTTTTGTACTTAACTGCAAGTGTTTAGTGTTAATTTGTGTATATTTGAGTCTGATGAAGCTACCTCACTGATATATACAACTTATCCTATAAGTACAAAAATAAAAGTATTTAATAAATAGAATTAGTGTCTACTTACAGATGTAAGTGTGGTTTGTGGTAAGCCTACTCATCTGTAATGCAGTCTGAGGTCTAGGTTAGCTTGGAAGATGATAATTAGATTGTGAGTTGGTGGAGCGAACATGTGTAAATGCAGAAAACCTGCTTGTGGTAACAAATTGACAGCTAGTGAAGCATAATGTTTACATGTACACTGCACTGAAAAATTTCGGGGGAGGGGGGGGGGGGGGTCCAATACGTCACTTTTACCGAACACTGGCCCAACTAGTTCTGTGAGTACTTTAATTGCAAGCAGATGGTGAAAAACTTGATTTTAGAAATGATTCACCTCCAAAGTAACAACTTGGGGACCAGTCTCCAATGAGAAATAAAAGAAATTGTATTTTTTTTTAAAAAAGAGAGGTATGTTATTCTCAATTAGCAAATACAATAGTGTTACAATGAATTGTAACAGTTCAAATTACATGTTTCTGCCAACTTTTTTTATGGAATGGTGTAAACAAAAGATAAAAGGTAGGTATTCAGTTATCCACATTCAAGTCTTGAGACACCAGATGAGGGGGAGAGGATATGACCAGAAATGTTAATAATAGGGAGGATGGCATTGTGTGGTGTTCATATAGAAGAAACATTAATCGCAGTCTCAGTTTGCCCATATTCCTTTGCCATTTATCCCTACTGTCTCTTACGGTGTCCATCCCCCCACTCCCCCGCTCCATCATTTTGCCTGTGTTTATGAAAATCATTTAATATTTCCAGAATAAAAATCCCTCTCTTCCACTTACAAACAGAATTTTTAGTTTATTTTTATGTGTATTTGTTCTAAATTTACTGTGTAATGGGACATGAACCATGTTAGTCAGAAATTACATAAGAAGAAACCAGTAACTAGTAATCTCGTGAACCATACCAATATCTGAATCCCCATTGTAACCATTTTGTGCTGGTGTGGGAGAGTGACAATAAGTTATTGCTATTATGCTGCTGTACATCAAAATGTCTTCCCTTCCTTTGAGCACTTGGAAGTTTTTAAGCCATCAAAAATAGGGCTTGTTACAAAATAGGAAATTTGTTGTATTTAAGCATTACAGATCTGTGGTTTAATATCAGTTTTGTATTTGAGCATTGCAAATCTGTGATTTAATATCATTAGAGCAGGAGTTGATCTTGGAAACAAGCCCCATTCATTCATGTTCTGTAAATCCCATCATGAAGGAGAGCCCTCAGGGATATGTAACAAATCAAGTTATATATGTTTATGGGCTGAAGCAATCACCACAGCCTAATTCCATAAAATATAGTAATGTGGGGGTTGGTTGTACAATGACTACTTCTGGGTGGTGCTTGTCAGGTGGCGCTCGACCCCCATCTGGGACATTTTGGGTTCATTTGATGGCGAGGGAGACACAGACATTGTAGGAGTCTGCAAAAAAACAATTGATGAACAAAACAATTCTTTGTTGTTCAGTGTGTTGTGGACAGTTATATGGGAGCACCTTTGTCTCAGGCATTCTCTTCCCCCCCCACCCCCCCTCCCCCCACCCCCAACCCCTCTCAGTGTGATAGGCATAGCAAACAGCTTGGGGCATACCCATTTTGTCTGGGCGGTGGCATACTGAATTGAGCATTGCTGAGAAGCTGGGGTGCTGGGAGTGTGGAGGCAGTCACGGCCCTCAGCAAGAAGCAGGCGGCCAGTGACAAGACAGCGAAGGCATCTTAACACTGTAGCTGGTGGTGTCCTAGTGGTGTGACAGCAGGTAGTGCTTTACAAGAAGATGAACCCTAGATTGTAGGCTGCAGTACTAAATCATGCAGCAGCAGTTCCTCAGAAGCATAGAGCTGGGTGATAGTCTGTTCGCATCTCAGACCAAGAGTTGGCGGCAGATAAGTCTTGTGAAGAAGGCAGCAGTGTATTGGCTGCCAAGGACATCATAGTTACTGTTATTCATACCTGGTTATTCATGAAAATTTTAAGTTTAGGAATACATGTTAGTACCAGTGTTAACAAGTGCGCATGACACACTATCACGCATGCCCTCTCGAGGCTATAGCCAGTTCCAGTACAACATCCGTTGCAGCTGTACTGAAGTCACAAAGTGGGGCCGAGGCTGTTTCCCAGGTAATTTATTGCAATATGACATGTATTACTATATTATAGTTTTTAGTTTTTGACGTTGACCATTATGGACAAATTGTAGTTCCTTTTATTCTGGAGAAGGTTGGGTTATCCCAACTGAAATCTAAGTAAATCTAGGTAAACATTGCAACTGAGGCTGTTGTTAATTTAAAATTTACTGTGTAGACTCTAAGGACGTGTCCGACATGGACTGGGCACCAAAACATTGTTCACTTGACCAGGAGCTGGTTTGGGTCATAACGAAATTCAATGGAGGCACATTTAAAAATAGAAACCAGCAGTTAATGTGACACTGCAAGAAAGTTGGCTGATAACATCTGTTTCTTTTTGTTTGTTGGTCATCCACTTAATACATCCAGCAGCCACAAGCAGTAAGCTATCTCTTATGATTTTGTTGTAGAACCTCTGATTGCCCTATCCCTACCCTCAGGAGCCTAGCCAGTAGACGCTAGGTATGGGTCTTGCGATCCCAGTGTTCATTAGCAGAAAACTGGTTAACATCAACAATTCTCTGTAACTATAAGATCTGTGCATGCTTCGATGCAATAGCAGAACATGGTACGTCACATGGAATGAAGACCTTGACTTCACTGCCATGATTGTGAAGACGGTTCAAATGGGAGGGGGAGTAGAAAAAGAAGCTCAGTACCTTCAGGGTGTGCTAAGTGCTTGTGGGGTGGATGGTTTTTAAGGCAAGATACTCATTAGTGGCTAACCTCTGCAGAACCCATTGCACCTCAGTCATACACATCCTCAGCCCGTACACATCCTCCATGAAGTCCCAATCTCTCCCTATGTGATTTCCATATTTTTGGAGCCCTGAAGAAAGACTTTAATGTTGTAGATTTGCTTTGGATGAAGAGATGCATGCCTGGATACAATCATGGCTCTGTAGGCAACTGCAAACATTTTTCGATGAATGCATTGACCACCTTGTCTCACAGTGGGATAAATGTATTAACAGTTGTGGTAATTACTTTTTACACAACGTTCTTACTTTATTTTTCCATCTATCTTGTTTACATTTGACTGCTCCCTTATACTCTGTATGCAGGACAAGTACTCTGCTGTGTGGGAAACTGCTACCTTTGTGCAGTGGACCCCTGACCTATCAAGGGAAGTCCTACATTTCTCAATGCCATAACACAGGTCCAAAAATATGCAGGTAGGACTGTGACAGAATCAATGGAGCCTTTGATTGAGATGTTCACTCAGCTCAAAAGCAAAGGATCCGATCGGTATTGGAAACGATGCTGCAAATTTTGAGCTCTGCTTACATCACGTGCACAGTGCCAGGAGGCTTCACCACTTCTGCCAGCTGCCTGTACGAACCCAAGCAACAGACATCAGTGGGCTGACATGAGCCACAATTTGCAGATGATTACGCCTTGAATGCTCGATAGGTACAGGCACAGTCTCCTCCAAACATCTCGGATGAGCCCTCCCTGCCCCCCTCACTGGCTGCCAAACCGAGTGTACATTGGATTTCTTTCTGGGCCAGGATATTGTTCCCTAAGGGGCTCATAATCCCTCCTTGTGCCTTCTCAGATCCTGCTGAAGGAGTGGCCACCTGTCCACTCTCAGGGTGAATGAGCAAGGAAGGCCAGATGGCCAGCCTCCACATTAACATTCCATCTCGTGCAAAATTCAGCATGCCCTCTTCTCACATGATATCCTGCAAACTGCAGATAAAGGTCAACAGGAGGAATCCATATTCCTAAATTTCCAAAAAGCATTTGACATTGTGCCCTATTACAGAAGGTTAATGGAGGTAGGCAAAGATAGGAGCATACGGTATAGGTTCCCAGATATGTGAGTGGCTCCAAGGCGTCTTGAATAGCAGAACCTAGCCCATTATCTCAACGGTAAGTGTTCATCAGAGACAATGGTACCGTCAGCAGTGCCCCAAGGAAGTGGGATAGGACCACTGCTATTTTCTCTATACATAAATGATCTGGCAGACAGGGTGAGCAACAGTCTACAGCTGTTCGCTGATGATGCTGTGGTGTATCGGAGGTTGTGGTCATTGAGTGAGTGCAAGACGATAGACTAAATTTCCAGTTGGTGTGATGAGTGGCAGCTAGCTCTAAATGTAGAAAAATGTAAGTTACTACAGATGAGTAGGGAAAAAAAAACCCTGTAATATTCGAATATAGCATAAGTGGTGTGCTGCTTGACACAGTCACATTGATTAAATATATAAGCATAAGTTTCAAAGCGAAATGAAATGGAATAAGCATGTAGGCTAATGATTGTATTAGGGAAGGCGGGAAGGTTGGCTTCGATTTGTTGGGAGAATTTTAGGAAAGTTTGGTTCATTGGTGCAACCCATTCTTGAGTACTGTTAGAGTGTTTGGGATCCTCACCAGCTCAGATGAAAGGAAGAAATTGAAGCAATTTATCTGTGAGCTGCTATATCTTTTACTGGTAGATTTGAACAACATGCAAGTAAAAAGTGGGATTTGAAGCTCTCTGCACAACAGTTCTATGTTGGCACCATGAAAACAAGATAAAGGAAACTGGGGCTCGTATAGAAAGTAGTTTTTCCCTTACTCTATTTGTGAATGGAGCAGGACAGGAAGTTACTAGTAATGGTACAGGCTACTGTCCACTGCACCCTACAGTGGCGTGCAGAGTATGTGTGTAAATGTAGATGTAAAATGCATTACCACCCACCACTTATCGTGTGGTGCCGTAGCATCCATCTCGTGTATACTGCGAGGTGCCTTGTCAACAGAGCCCGTGGCCAAAACAAGAGACACCAAGGTGTCCAATGTGACATGTCAACTCTTTCTTACTGCTACACCCAGAAGCAGGAGTCTGAAGACTTCTGTCTGTGGCAGAAAGCATCTTCAGGTGTTCGCAAACTGTGACCAGTTCCTTCTGCATTACAGATAGCATGCATATGCCCTATCCATCCTAGTACTACTAACTCAAGAATTAATTATAAAAGCACACATAGAAATTTAAATATGTAACTTACTATCTACCAGCATGTCACCAACGAAGGCTGATGCCTTACTGAGCTTTGTAGCTGGATGTTCAAAATAAATGTCACCTGCACTACAGACTGCATGAATCTATACTTTACCCTTACTAAATTTAAGAATTAACCTAAGAATACATAAAAAATTAAATACGTAAGGTGCTGTTCTGCTGGCATGTCACAGGTGGTAGCTGGAAATCATGATCAGCTATTAATTGCACAGGTGAACATCTTACGTGGAGTTATGAAATTTCACCGAAGAGCAGAAAATCCAAACAATTACGAAAAAAATAGATTACTACTCACCAAAAAGATGGTAACATTGAGTTGCAGACAAGCACAATGAAAAGACAGTTACACAGTGAGCTTCTGGCCAAAACCTTATTCAGAAAAAAAAGGAAAATGCTTACATTCACACAAGCTTCACACTTCATGCACACATGACCGCTATCTCCAGTCTTTTCACTGTTCCTGTCTGCAACTCAATGTGTCATATTTACGGTGAGTAAAAATCTATCCTTTCCATAATAGTTGATATTCCTACCTGGATGTTTTGTTTTTAAACAATTAAAATAATTGTGATCCGTATGTCAGAGTGAAGAAGATCTATAAGGGATGCACACCTAGCTTTTGTGTGCCATTTGCATGTACACTCATTAGATCAGCTGTGAGGGCAAGTTCATTAAGAGATATCTAGTTCTGGCACGGACAGCTGTATGTGTAATGTCCAGATTTAAAAAAAATATATATGGAAAGCTCTGAATTGACTCAGAGAACTAAAGAGACCCATCAACCACTGAATGTAGGTATTATCCCTGCAGCTGTAGCTCTAAATTGGAAATGTTCTCAGAATTCGAATCCCCCCATTTTTTTCAGTGCCATTCATTTCTCAAAAAAAAAAAAATTTTCCATTAGTCTTGTTGTAAATCACTTCATAATTTTTCAGTGATTTTCAGAGAGGGGGGGGGGGGGGTTGCAAGTGTCCCATTCTTTAATTTTAGAAAAAAGTAAAATTAAATTAATATACAAAATTTTATATGGGCAGTTCCTCCATGTTTTCATAAACGACAAGTTAGAGAGGATGTTTAGGAAAAAAATTGTCAACCTACTTGTTTCCACATAAAAACTGCAGCCAATTCTCAAATTTTCAGTTTGCAATTACCTACAACCAATAGGATGTATATAAAGCAAAAAAAAAATGAAAGAATTTATAAAATCAAGTTTAATTGCAGTACACAATATCTCAGTTCTCAGCTAGATAGTGGGTTTCAAGGCCTGGATGATTTGATATGGAATGCCCCGTTAACCAAGTCGGCTATTTATACACACTCCCCTGAACAACCCAAACTTTCACGTCGCACTGTAGGTTCATTCCATTTCATATCGCTTTGCAGCATTATACCTAGAGATTTAATTATCATAACTGTGCCTAGCAGCACACCGCCAATACTGTATACCAGCGTTACAGGGTCACTTTTCCCTACTCGTAACCTACATTTTTCTACTTTTGGAGCAAGCTCTCATTTGTCACACAAAATAGAAACCCTGTCTAAATCATATAGTCTTTCATTTTTATTCGACTGCCCCTTGCAAATAACTTTGATGTCTCTTGGCACTCTGTGGTTTAGACATTATGACTAGCAGTACTCTACAGACACTTTTACTTATCTGCTCCTACTTCTGTAAATAGCAACTGCTATTTTGGAAATGTAATCATTGTAGAACTTAATAACTCTGTAGAAGAGTCAGAACTGTTGTAGCACTGGAGTGTGCTACATAGCATAATTGCAGGAACTGTGGCAGCATGTCGACTTTTATCCCTGTTTTGCGTAGGTTCCCCATTTGCACCTGTATTTCACAAAAACAAAGTAATCCATGATCGCCGGCTCTCTCTGTGGTGACTGGAAACACCATCATTGAATGTATATGACACACTGATGGACATGTTGCAGAAGCAGAAGATAGTCCCGGTTGGCGAGTGCCATTCGAAGGCTGCTGTTCAGAACTGAGGAGGCACATGACAAATGATGTGCCTTGAGTGATGGAGGCCTCTTCTGGTAAAGCTATATACTGAGGGTTGAGTGCCTGAGTGATGGAGGCCTCTTGTGGTAAAGCTATATACTGAGGGTTGAGATCAAATCATATTTCAACTTACCAAATGTCCACTAAAAATATACTATTTTAAATTTTAAAAACTTTTGTCTCTTACCAAAGGATATGCTGCAATGGTTAAGTCACTGAACTCATGTTGTCTAAGAGTAGGATTCAAATCCTGTTCAGATAGATATAGGCTTTCCATAGTTTCACTTCATATGAAAGCTGGAATTGTTCTTTTGAAAAGACAATGTCCAAGCTGTGCTTCTGTTGAATTTCTAATGAATTCATCATCAAAAAATTGTAAAACCCTCGCCTTTGTTCCTTTTTAAAATCTATTATCCTCCTTTTGTTTATTCCCAACTTGAATATGATTATACAATGTATGAAACAGCAGGCATGTGTAACTCAAAGTAGTTAGATACTGTTCATTTTAAGGGGAACAGCCATGTGACCTCTAGTTACCCAAGAAGAATGAGACAGCATATCTGGGTAGTGACACCTGTTTTAAGGATCTAGCCACTGCTGTAACTATTGACATAAAATAATTTCACCAGTAAATCTCATGAGTAGTAGTTTAGAAGTAGACATAATGTCTTACACAGCTTGACATTGTAGATGTTAAGAGGCTGAATCATAACAGGAGCAGTTCACTGACATGGCTGATTATAAGACCCAAACTAATTTTAGAAACGAGAAAATACAAGAACCATTGCACCACCTATGATTGTAGTTAAATCAGCTATTAAGTAAATTTTTTAGTATCATCACGATTTTGTATATACTCCTCAGTATAAGCAAGTCAATATCCTTGGATGCTAATTTATTTTTACAGGGACTATTTCATAAAGCAGTTAAGTAGATGATGAGATGACGTCACTACAGCCAGAAATTCTTCATTGGCTCACATTTGGTCAGTGTACTAACAGAGACAATGATGGGGGAACATTTCTGATACTGTAGCAATATTCAGAACCAAGGAAAGGTTTCCTTATTTTGGGAACCAGAACATGTGAGAAATGGGGGAAATAATATTTCAGACACAGTAGCCAAAGATGTCTGCAGAGATACTTATACTATATCCCTGCATTCTCTGATCTCATTACTGAGAAGGAAGCACTTATGAGTCAGTGGGAGGAAGGGCGATTGCAGGTAATATACAAAAAGCTGTAAAGTCACTCATTTGTCCATGGTACTTGTCCTGACTCAGGACATTACTTGGAATCTCACACCTACCTTTGCAGATGACAGGACTCAGTAGATTGTGGTACCTTATGTCCCTCCTCCATGGAACGCAACTTTGATTGCTGAGCAAAGATAATCAGTATTATTATTAATATGTACTATGTTTTTGAATTGGGTCCGCTCTTAGCAAAACACAATTTTGTTTTTTACCCCAAACTTGTTTCGCCGCAGTTGCAGTGTCATCAGTGGGCTTTTATTTTATGGTTGTTAAACATAAAGAATGTTCTTTACTGTTCGTAACATAAAATTATCTATTCATACCTTTTAATCACTTAGTGTGGTTTTCCTGCTGTATTATGTTTTTACAGTGTCTGTTTTCTTTTATGGTTTGTCATCTGCATATGTGTGTGTGTGTGTGTGTGTGTGTGTGTGTGTGAGAGAGAGAGAGAGAGAGAGAGAGAGAGAGAGAGAGAGAGAGAGGATGAGGAGAAAAGAAAATGTAAGTGAAACATAATGAAAATACACACACACAGGTGCGCGTGCACTTGCGCAGGGGGCTCACGGTTCTTTTGTGAGTTCATGCGTAGTGCGCATGGGGCTCCAAGCTATTGCAGCCAATTCTTTCCCTGGCAGCATTTCCTTCACCCTGCCTTCCCTCCCTATCCTCGCTCCTTTCCTGTTGTCACCTCCTTCCTCTCTCTTGGTGTTCTGATTTATGTTGACCTGGCTATCCACCTGGTTTTCTGTATTGGTTGCAATTTTGTTCCTTTTGCCTATTCTTTCATCCTTTTTGACATTTAGGTCCCCACTTGAGGTTTGACCTCCACTTCAGAATTTCCTGTTTTTAGTGTGAGCCATATGGGAAAGAACTCCCTCTCTAGCATCTACGATGTGGATTCCTTTCCCCCCTTCCTTCCCCTCTCCCTTCCCCACTGTAGCCCCATTCCATCCGCTAGGTCACCAGCATGTATAGCCAGTCTGTGTGGTGGGGCTGTTATGTACCCATATGGCTGAGTGCCCTGACAACACGGGGATCACACTACTGATACCTGAGCTGTACCTTCCCCCTGTATGCCAAGGAGTGGTTGCTTACCTTCTTGGAGCATCGGAACTCCCGGCAATGTCTGTCGTGCCAGACGGCCACTGCTGTGGCTGGGTGACGGCCATGGGGAGAGCCCCTGGTCGGAGTGGACAGTATCAGGGCAGATGCTTGGGACATGAAGCATATCAAGCTGCAAAAATCTGGCTGTTCTCAAACAGCTGTCTCTTCGAATGATGAAGGATCATTGAATGCTGCTTTGTGTGACCTGGCAACCTCCCTTCCCTGGCTACACCATGGGAGGAGGGCCAAGCTCGCCATCTTGCAATGAAACCCTTTCCCCATTACTTTGTTTGTACTAGGACATATGGGGGCACATTCCCACTGTTTTTCATGGAAAATATCGAGGATAAATTTCATGAAGTGGATTCTCTTAGTAAGATGCAGTCGGGCTCCCTCTTGGTCAAAGTTGCTTCTGCCACCCAATCCACAGCTCTTTGTGCCTATGATCATCTTGGCAACGTCCCGGTGTCTATCACTCCTCACCGATCTATGAATATGGTCCAGGGAGTTACTTTTCATAGGGTCCTCATCCTGCAAACTGATGATGAACTCCAGCCTAATCTGGTGCAGCGTGGCATTCATTTTGTTCAACATGTGCAGAAGGGTCGCAAAGACAACCACACCAATACTGGCGCCTTCATTGTGGATTCCCGGAGAAGGTCAAAGTTATGTGCTACAGATGTGACATGAAGCCGTACATCCCTCCACTTATGCAGTGCTTTTGGTGCTTGCATTTTGAGCATATGACTTCCATCTGTATGACAGATCCTTTGTATGGTGACTGTGGCCACCCACTCCATGAGGGAAGCCCTGTTCTGCCACCTATGTGTGTCAATTGCGCTGACCACCACTCCCCTTGCTCACTGGATTGCCCGCCTTACAAGAGAGAAAGGAAAATCCAAGAATACAAGTCCTTGGATCACCTGTCTTATGCTGAGGCTCCATCCATTGTCACTATCTTCAACTTTTGCCTCTGTTACTTCATTTCCTCCTCTTCCCTTGACCTTATCCCAGCCCCGTCCCTCTCTTCTCTCCCCCTCCCATGCAGTTTCCACGACCTCCCATCAGGGAGCCACTCCCCCGCATCAGCCAAAGAAGTGCCCCCCTTCTTCGGCATCTGCTGGTGATCAGGTTCCCTCCCGGGACCCCTCTCCCTAGTGTCTCTCAGGCCAGAAGATTCTACCCACCACTCGTTCACGAGGCACACCATCTGTGCACCCCAAGGTCGCCCCCTCTCTTTCAGATCCAGATCTTGCAGAAGCCTGTACTCTCTCTGTGCCCTGCCCACCCCCACCTCAGAAAGAGTAGAAGAAGAAACATAAATCCCAAGACAAGGCACCCCCAGTGCTCCCGTAGGTGCCATCTCGCCCCTCATGACCTGAGTCTGATAATTGTAAATAATAGATTTCAGCTATCAGTCGTCCTCTTTAAATTTTATTGGGAGATCTAGATTTCAGCTAGAAACTAGCCATTCTCAACGTACTATCATTTTTGATCAATGCATGTAATGCCTGTTGGTCGGGCTTCATCCACAGTTCAATGAGTATGATAGTGCACTGACAATGGCTAGTTTCTAGCTGAAATCTAGATCTGCCAATAAAATTTAAAAGGACGACTGATAGCTGATAGCTGAAATCTATTACTTACAAGTCGCTGAGTGCAAATGCCTTCTGAATGGAAGGTAACCTGATGAGTCTCATACCTTATTTATGGATGTAACTCCACCTTCGTCAGTGATGACAACTGACCGAGTGACCTGACCTCCCCCCTCAGCTTACCACAAATCATCCAGTTGACTTGCAACAGATACTATCATCACCTACCCCAAATGCAACATCTTGTCCCTTCCTATTCTGTGTTCTGTCTTGTTCTTCAAGAAACACATTTCTGTAATGAACACTCTCCAATATTTTGTTATTATCGGGCATTCTGTCAGAACCGTGGTGGCCCCGGATAGCATCCAGTGGGGTCTGCACTTTGGTTTGCTCCAATGTCATTAGTAACTGGATCCCTCTATGTACTAATTTGGAAGCGATAGCAGTTTGAGTGCACACAACTCCGGCAATCACCATTTCCAGTGTCCACCTCCCTCCAGGTAGGCCACTTCCTTACATTACACTGTCTACCTCAACCATTCAACTCCTGCCCCCATTTCTCCTCCTTGGGGACTTCAATGCCCACCATCCACTGTGGGGGAGTGTCACTTCGACGGGTAGGGGTATCCTAATTGACCAACATATCATGGATCTCAATTTGCCTCTCCTTAATGATGGTTCCACTACGCACTTCAGTGCTGATCATGGCACCTTATCTGCTATCGACTTCATGATCTCCTCCCCTATCCTCGTGACTTCCCTACACTGGTCATCCCATGATGGCAGACAGGCCCCCACATTGGGCATTCCGCAGGGCCAGATGGCCTTTATATACATTTGCTGTGAACTTTAACACATACATTTGCTGTGAACTTTGACACCTCCCTCTTGAATTCCATTGATTTAGTTGTGCAAGGCATCTCTGCCACTGTTTTTCATTATGCTGGTACTGTTGTCCCCCTATCCACAGGTCCCTCTCACCACCACCTGGTTTTATTTTTTATTTATTTACGTATCAAGTTCCTTAAGACCAAATCGAGGAGCAAACCTCCAAGCCCATGGAACATGTCAGTACATAAAATTACAACATAAAAGTAATAACAGATAAAAATAAAAAAGTTTATGAACCCAAAAGAAGTCAGTCCATAAGTTTAAGTAAAAGCAATCAACAGTACAACAAGAACCAGCTTACTTTTTCAAGAAACTCCTTGACAGAATAGAAGGAGTGACCCATGAGAAAACTCTTCAGTTTCAATTTGAAAGTGCATGGATTACTGCTAAGATTTTTGAATTCGAGTTGTAGCTTATTGAAAATGGATGCAGCAGTATACTGCAGATGTAAATGCAGGTTTGATTTCTGCCATGAATTAACTGAGTGAAAGCTGCTTATTCTTGGAAATAAGTTAATATTGTTAGCAAGAAATGACAGTAATATATATATTGAGAAGCCAATGTCAAAATATCCAGACTCGTGAACAGGGGTTGACAAGAGGTTCATGGACTTACACCACTTACTGCCCGAACCACCCATTTCTGAGCCAAAAATATCCTTTTAGAATGGGAACTGTTACCCCAGAATATAATACCATATGGCATAAGCAAATGAAAATAAGCAAAGTAGACTAATTTTTGTGTCAACCGATCACTCAGTTCAGATACCGTTTGAATAGTAAAAATAGCAGCATTAATTAAGTCTTAGAACACGATCCTCAATGTGGGCTGTCCATGATGGTTTACTATCTATCTGAACACCTATAAATTTTAACTGTTCAGTTTCACTAATCATATGACCATTCTGTGAAATTAAAACGTCAGGTTTTGTTGAATTGTTTGTTAGAAACTGTAGAAACACAGTCTTACTGTGATTTAGCATTACTTTATTTTCTACAAACCATGAACGTAGGTCATTAACTGCTCTATTTGAAATGGAGCCAATGTTGCACACAACATCCTTTACTACCAAGCTAGTGTTATCACCAAACAGAAATATTTTAGAGTTACCCATAATACTAGAGGGTGTATCATTTATACAGGGTGTTACAAAAAGGTATGGCCAAACTTTCAGGAAACATTCCTCACACACAAAGAAAAAAATATGTTATGTGGACATGTGTCCGGAAACACTTACTTTCCATGTTAGAGCTCACTTTATTACTTCTCTTCAAATCACATTAATCATGGAATGGAAACACCCAGCAACAGAACATACCAGCATGACTTCAAACACTTTGTTACAGGAAATGTTCAAAATGTCCTCCGTTAGCGAGGATACATGCATCCACCCTCTGTCGCATGGAATCCCTGATGCGCTGATGCAGCCCTGGAGAATGGCGTATTGTATCACAGCCGTCCACAATATGAGCACGAAGGTCTCTGCATTTGGTACCGGGGTTGCGTAGACAAGAGCTTTCAAATGCCCCCATAAATGAAAGTCAAGAGGGTTGAGGTCAGGAGAGCGTGGAGGCCATGGAATTGGTCCACCTCTACCAATCCATCGGTCACCGAATCTGTTGTTGAGAAGCGTACGAACACTTTGACTTAAATGTGCAGGAGCTCCATGGTGCGTGAACCACATGTTGTGTTGTACTTGTAAAGGCACATGTTCTAGCAGCACCGGTAGAGTATCCCGTGTGAAATCGTGATAACGTGCTCCATTGAGCATAGGAGAAAGAAACTAAAATGAGCTCTAACATGGAAATTAAGCGTTTCTGGACACATGTCCGCATAACATCTTTTCTTTATTTGTGTGTGAGGAATGTTTCCTGAAACTTTGGCCGTACCTTTTTGTAACACCCTGTATAAATATGGAACAGGAGTGGCCCCAACAATGATCCCTGAGGCACTCCCCACCTTGACCGTACCCCACTCAGAGACCCCACATCATAGCCATTCTCAACATTGTGAATAATGACCTTTTGCTGTCTGTTTCTAAAGTAAGATATGAACCAATTGTGAGCTACTCCCCGTATTCCACAATTGTCCAATTTCTGGAGCAATATTTTGTGATCAACACAATCAAATGCCTTAGTTAAATAAAAAAATATGCCTATAATTTGAAACCTTTTGCTTAACTCGTCGAGTACCTCACAGAGAAAAGATAATATAGCATTTTCAGTTGTTAAGCGACTTCTAAAGCCGAACAGTACATTTGATAGCAAATCATGTGATATAAAATGATCGATTATCCTTACATACACAGCCTTTTCAATAACTTTAGCAAATACTGATGGCATAGAAATAGGTCTAAAATTGTCTACATCATCCCTTTCTCCCTTTTTATAAAGCAGCTTTACTACTGAGTACTTTAATCATTCAGGAAACTGACCATTATAAAGGAAAAATTATAAATATGGCTAAATACAGGGCTAACATGTGCAGCACACTACTTTAATATTCTGCTAGGCACTCCATCATAATCACGAGAGTCCTTATTCTTTGGTGATTTAATTATTAACTCAATCTCTCCCTTGTCTGTATCCCAGAGGAGTATTTCAGACATCAGTCTCGGAAAGGCTTTTGCCAAGAGTGTTATATTATTCCCTGTAGAAGCTAAATTTTTATTTAATTCACCAGCAATGCTCAGAAAATGATTGTTAAATACTGTACATATGTCTGATTTATCAGTAACAGAAATATTTTTACTGCAAACTGACTTTACATCGGAGACGTTGTGTTGCTGACCAGACTCTTCCTTCACAACTGACCATATGGCTTTAATTTTATCCTGTGAATTAGCTATTCTATTTGCATACCACATACTCTTTGCCTTCCTAATAACATTTTAAGCATCTTACAATACTGTCTGTAATAGGCTACTGCAACTTGTAACTACTTCTAACATTTTGGTATAATTCCCACTTTTGTTCTACATGATACCCTTATCCCACTATTCAGCCACCTGGTCTGCCCATTACTGCTAGTACCCTGTTTAGAATGTTCTAATGGAAAGCAACCCTCAAAGAGCATGAAAAATGTGTTAAGGAAAGCATTATGTTTATCATCTGTGTTATCAGCACTATAAACATCCTGCCACTCTTGTTCCTTGACAAGTTTTTAAAATACTCTCTATTGCTGTTGGATTAACTATCCTACATAGTTTGTAATTACATGTGACATTTGTTTGAGTACAAAAGCCTTTTAGTGTTAAAATTTGTGCATCATGGTCTGAAAGGCCATTCATGCATCTAGTAATGAAGAATGAATAAAAATATTGTCTATGGCTGTGCTACTGTTTCCCTGCACCCTAGTTGGAAAAAACACAGTCTGCATCAGATCATATAAATTTAGGAGATCTACTAAAATCCTTTTTCTTGCACCATCATACACAAAATTTATACTGAAGTCACCACATATAACTAATTTCTGGTACTTCCTACAAAGTGAATCGAGAGCCCTCTCTAGCTTGAGCAGAAATGCTCTGAAGTCAGAGTTAGGGTACCTATAAACAACAACAATTAGAAGTTTAGTTTCACTCAATTCAACTGCCCCTGCACAACATTCAAATATCTGTTCAGTGCAGTGCCATGATAGGTCTATGGACTCAAATGGAATACTATTTTTTATGTACGTAGACACCCTCCACCCCACAAGGAAATCCTTGAAAAACAGCCAGATAAGCTGTATCCTGATAAAGGAAGCCTCGGAATTGTCAAATTATTTAAGTGGTGCTCCTTGGTGGACCAAGGATGTTGCAGTCACTGTCCAGGACTGCCGACAGGTGCTGTAGCGATTTAAGCAACATCCTTCACTGACCAACCTCCTCGGTTTTAAGCATCTCCATGTTAAGGCTCGTTATTTTATCAAGTGGAATAAAAAGGTATGCTATAAGCGCTATGCTTCCTCCCTGGGGATGCATGCCTCTTCATTGCACGTTTGGTCCAAGCTCTGTAACCGTCTAGGCCGCCAGCAACAGTCAACTGTCCAGGGTCTGAACCTCCGAGGTGCTCTGTGCACTGATCCATTGCGAAGGACTTAATTGAGTTCAGAAAGGGTGGGCTAAGTACAGTTAGCGGTGTCATGTTTGATGCTGTTAGAAGTAGTTCCTGTGAGTTAATATGGATAGAGGTCATTAGTCATGACAACTGGAATAAAATAATAATTCGATCCTTTTACTGACTTCCCAAATCAAATAATACAATTGCTGAAAAGTTCAAAGAAAAACGAAGTCTAATTTCAAACATGTACCTGACTCATACAATTACAGTTGGTGCCGACTTCAATTTACCCTATGTTGGCAAAAATACATGTTAAAATCCGGAGGTTCACATAAAACATCATCCGAAATTGTGCTAAATGCATTCTCTGAAGATTATTTCGAGCAACTACTTCATGATACCACTTGAACAGTAGACAGCTGTGAAAACACTATTCATCTCTTAACAATAAATAATTCTGAGCTAACAATGAGCATGTAAATGGATAGTTGGATTAGGGAATGCAGGCTTGTCTTAGCAAGACTGAATACTGTAACTCCCAAATCCATCAAAAATAAACATATTCAAAAAAGCAGATAAAAATTTGCATGACACCTTCATCAGAGACAGTCTCCATTCCTTCCAAATTGTCCGCAGCTCATGGTCTAGTGGCTAGCATTGCTGCCTCGAGATCGCGGGGTCCCGGGTTCGATTCTCAGCTGGCTTGGGGATTTTCTCTGCCCGGGGACTGGGTATTTGTGTTATCCTCATCATTTCATCATCATCATCATCATCATCATCATCCCTCATCATCATTATTCATGACTGTGGCTAGATTGGACTGTGTAAAAATTGGGACTTCGTATGGGCTCTGATGACCACACAGTTGGGTGCCCCACAAACCTAACATCAACTCCTTCCAAATTAAGAGTGTAGGTATACACCAGATGTTGCTTGAATTCAAAGAAATAGCATCAACAGCAAATGAGAGATTTGTAGCAAATAAATTAACAAATGACAGAGCTAATCCTCCATGGTACACAAAACAGGGGCAGAATACTGTCACAGAAACAACAGAAAAAGCATGTCAAATTCAAATGAACACAAAACCTCCAAGATTGGCAATCTTATATGGAAGCTTTAAATTTAGTGTGAACTTCAGTGTGAGATGCTTATAATAGTTTGCGCAACAAAACTTTGTCTCGAAACTTGGCAGAAAATCCAAAGAGATTCTGGTTGTGTGTTAAGTATCCTAGTGGCAAAACACAATCAGTGCCTTCTCTGCATGATAGTAATGGAAATACTATCAATGACAGTGCTGCTAAAGCAGAGTTACTAAATGTAACCTTCTGAAATTCCTTTACCAAAGAAGACAAAGTAAATATTCCAGAATTCGAGTCAAGAACAGCTGCCAACATGAGTAACTTAGAAGTAGATATACTCGGAGTAGTGAAGCAACTTAAATCACTTAGAAGAGCAAATCTTCTGGTCCTGATTGTGTACCAACTATTTCCTTTCATAGTATGCTGGCACAATCATATAAAATCACTCGCTCGACAAGAGATCCGTACCCAAAGACTGGAAAGTTGCACAGGTCACACAAATATTCAAGAAAGACAGTAGGAGTAATCCACTGAATTACATGCCCATATCATTAACATTGATGTGCTGCAGGATTTTGGAATATATATTGTGTTTGGACACTACAAATTACCTCAAAAGCAACAATCTACTGATACATAGTCAACAAGGATTTGAAAACATCATTCTTGTGAAACACGAAGTGTTGGGTGCTATCAACAAAGGATTTCAAATTGATTCCTTATTTCCAAATTTCCAGAAGGCATTTGACACCATACCTCAAAAGCATTGTAATCAGATTGTTTGCTTATGGAATATCATATCAGTTATGCACCTGGATTTGTGATTTCCTGTCAGAGAGGTCACAGTAACTGATGAAAAGTTATAGAGTAAAACAGAAGTGTTTTCTGGCATTTCCCAAGGTAGTGTTGTAGGGCCCCTGTTCCTTATCTGTATAAACGATTTAGGAGAAATCTGAGCAGCTGTCTTAGGTTGTTTGCAGATGATACTGTTGTTAATCATCTAGTAAAGTCATCAGAAGATCAAAACCAATTGCAAAATGATTTAGATAAAATATCTGTGTGATGTGAAAATTGGCAACTGACCCTGAATAATAAAAAGTATGAGGTCATCCACATGAGTGCTAAAAGGAATTCATTAAACTTTGCTTATACAATAAATCAATCAAATTTAAAGGCCATAATTCAACTAAATACATAGGAAATACAATTACAAACAATTTAAATTGGAAAGAACACATAGGAAATATTGTGGAGAAGGCGAAGACTTCATTTTATTGGCAGAACACTTAGAAGGTGCAACATCTCTACTAAAGAGACTGCCTACAGTACACTTGTCTGTCCTCTTTTGCAGTACTGCTGTGCAGTATTGGATCCTTACAAGGTAAGATTAACAGAGTACATCAAGAAAGTTCAACAGGCAACATGTTTTGTATTATCAAGAAATAGGGGAGAGAGTCTCATCGACATAATACAGGATTTAGGGTGGACATAATTAAAACAAGGACGTTTCTTGTTGCAGCAGGATCTTCTCATGAAATTTCAATCACCAACTTTCCCCTCTGAATGCGAAAATATTTTGTTGATGCCAACATACATAGGAAGAAATTATCGTTATAATAAAATAAGGGAAATCAGAGCCTACACAGAAAGATATAGGTGTTAGTTTTTTCCGCACTATGCTTGAGAGTGGAATAACAGAGAATTATTATGAAGCTGGTTCAACAAACTTCAGAGTAGCCATGTAAATGTAAATGCAGATGACTGGTTTAATTTCCTTGCATCACAGTTTTCCATTACTGTACAGAGTATCTCTATGGTATTTTAAAACTTCAGTGTATTACAGCACTTGAACAACATTTTTTTACTGTTTCAATAAATACTTCTTTAGTCACAAATGTCATCTAATTAATTTGCCTTCTGACCCCATCCACAACATCCCTTCGACAACATCCCTTTGTTGACTGTGGCAAAAGTATAAGAGATTCAAGACTTCAAATTGTAGATGTTGTCAAAGGCCCCACGAAAACTCGATGTGTGGCAAAAGTCCAAGATTATATCACTGGAAAATCACCCGAGTGTGTTCTACCTCAACTCCACCCCTCCTTGATCAACTAGGGACACGCTTGACATCCTCACTTTTTGTTTTATCAGGTGTGTGAGGAAAATAATCAGACTGATTTTTTATCTACCAAAGTATTTATTTTTTTCAGATGACAATATTGGGTCCTTCGGCAGCTGTAAACCACCAGAGTCATCGTTCCTGTGTTGGCAGTCGCACTGAAAGACTTCAACTGGTAGGGCCTTTAGCATGTCGGTCACATTCTTTTGAATGATCTCCAGAGCCCCAAAATGACATATTGTAAGACACTGTTCAATTTTGGGAAAAGATAAAAGGACTCAGACCAGATGAATAGGGGTGCTGTGGAACAACAGGAATGCCTGTGAGACCAAAACTTCTGTGATGGAAGTGGCTGTGTGGTGTAGGGTATTTTCAAGATGCAGCATCCTCTTAACTGTAGTGTCTCATCTCATTCAATTAACCATTTTCCTGAGCTTTTTAATGATGATGATGATGATGAGGATGTTTGGTTTTGTTGGGCACTCAACTGTGCGCTCATCAGTGCCCATACAAAGTCCCAATTTTTCGCACAGTCCAATTTCTTTACTGACTCCAATTTAACCACTGTCACAAATGATGGTGATGGTGATGATAATGATGTAATGAAGAGGACATCACAAATACCCAGACCCTGGATAGAGAAAATCCCCAACCCAGCCGGGAAACAAACCCAGGACTCCGTGATCCAGAGGCAGCAACGCAAGCCACTAGACCACGAGCTACGGACTGAGCCTTTCAAGGACATCATTATAAAACACTTGGTTGACAATGTGTCCTGTAGGGACAAAGTCTTCATGCATGATACCCCTACTGTCAAAAAAGCAAGTCAGTGCTGTTTTGATGTTCAATTTGCTCATTCAAGCTTTTTTCGGTTGAAGAGATATCTCTATGTGCCACTCCTCACTTTGCCACTTTGTCTCAGGATCATACTTGAAAAATCCAGGATTCACCACCTGCGATCACACAACTGAACTAATTATAGTCATTGGAATCCTCTCAAGAAGATCAACACATACGTCTACTCGATTGTCCTTCTGCTCAGCTGTGAGGTTTTTTGGCACAGTTTTGGCTCAAGTGTTTCACATGTACAAAACTTTGGTCAAAATTCGATGAACAGTGAAAGTGTTATTAGTAAACATTGGTCTGATCTCACAAGAGCATGCACATATTTGATGTTTTTGTCAGTTTCTGAAGTTGAAAATCTCCCTGAGTGAGATTCGTCTTCAACCTGTTCTCAGCCTTCCAGAAATGATTTTTGCCAGCAGAAAACTTGTGATCTTTATAAGGAATGTTACCCACAGGCCTGTTTCAACTCTTCAAAAGTCACGCTCACAGTGTCCCCCAAATTTAAAACAAAACTTGATGGCATAATGTTGCTCTAAATTCTGCTGCTCCGTATTTGTACTCATAACAAAAACACAACTTCACTGATGATGGCACTCTCAAAAATCACGTGATGGCTGTGCAGAGCTGGAACTTGGACTAAGCACCTGGAAGGGATGAACACACCAGACTACACAAGCAGAGCAACACAGTTTTGCCAGATTGCTCACAGTGTTGTCAGTCTCATTACTTTTCTCATACACCTTGTATATATGAAATTGCTGAACCAGTGGTATAACGATGGCAATGGGGTTACTTCCCATACTATGTTCGGTAATTAGTTTGAAACTGAGTGTAATGTTTGATCTGAATAAATCATGTAAAACATTACTCGTTTCCTTTAATGTTATGGCTGGGCTTGTGAGTCAAAACCCATTGTTGCCAACACATTTAGGTTTTTCATTATTTCCATAAAGTACTTATCGTGGATGTGGGGATGGATTCAAAGGGCACAGCTAATTTCCTTCCTGATATTTTCAATATTTGAACTTGTGCTCCATCTCTAATGACATCATCAATAGTGAGGCATTTAACCATAAACATTTCTTCCTGTCCTTAAACAGCTATTACTGTTCTGTATTCTTCATATCATCTGTAACATACACAAACAAAAACTTTTAGTTTGTGAATTTCATACCCCAAAAACTATTTAAATTTGTTAGTTAGTCTGATTTCTGTGACAACATAAAATCATAAAATTCTTTTTGAGAGGTACTTTCAGCTTAATGTTGATTAAATTTACTAGTTTGCTCTCATATTTATTGCATATACTGTAATGGAGAGCATGTACCTGTTCTTTTAAGTAATTTAAAATTGTGTTTCTTTCAGGACTAATCATTTTATGTTATTGCATTGACCTCAAGCTTAAGCTGGCACATTTCCAATGCTGGAAGAAAAAGTAATCATTGATTAGGCACTTCAGTTTGAAAAAAAATTGAGCTCTGTGGAAGAGAAAAGGATACGATCACTGAGAAAGTAAGCAATTGATTTTAAATACAACTACCAGGTAAAATATTGTTTCATGTTTACAGTTTTTTCTTTATCTATTTCAGATGTGTGATAGATGGTCATCTCACCTTCTTGTGTTTCTTCTACTGGTAATATGGTCACCAGAGGAAGTAAAAACTGGCAGAATACTTGTTCTACTGCCACACATTGGTAAAAGTCATTTCATGGCATTTGAACCTTACTTGCGTTACCTCACTGCAGTAGGACATGATGTTGTTGTATACAGCCACTTCCCACTGAAAGATCCACCCCCTAATTTCACAGATGTAAGTTTGGTTGGCTATAGGCTTCAGGATTATGCCACAAATGCTATTCCACCATTTCTTACACTGTTGCCTCTGAAGGCTTATATCACTGCATTTTTCTTTGGGTTGGGAGGTGTTGTCCAGTGTGCAGAAGTTCTTGGCTCCAAACCAATGCAAGAACTTATGAAATCTGATGAGAAGTTTGATCTCATTGTTACAGAGCTTTTCAACTCTGACTGTGTGCTGCCCTTTGTACACAAGTTTGGTGCTCCCCATATAGCATTAAGCTCCTGTGTCCCTGTTCCAACATCTCTTGATCGATTTGGAAATCCTGACAGTCCAGCATATATTGCAAATATGTTTCTGCCGCTTACAAATAATATGAACTTTTTTGAGAGAGTTTCAAACACTCTAATGTATTTATGGACAAAGGCAGTATTTTACATTATGTATGACATACCTTCAGAATTAGTGGCTTGGTACCATTTTGGTTTATCCATTCCAAGGCTTAGTAGCATAGCATACAACACCAGTCTGCTGCTCACCAATACACATCCTGTTATCAATTCTCCAAGACCGTATGTGCCAAGTATAATTGAAGTTGGTGGAATACACTTGCCAAAAGTCAAGAAACTTCCACAGGTGGGTATTATTGTATTTTTTAATTAATGAGAAATTTTGAATATTTCTGTGTAATAGTGTAGCAATACTTGCTAAAGTACGTATTAATCAAAGTGTGAAAATAATGGAGTTACACAAATTTTGGAGGACTAACAGAGGTACTCATAATCAACCACCTGATGATATTTGGAAACTATAAATTTATTTCTGAACAAAAATTCAAAACAGAAATTGTTGGTGAGAATGTTGCAAGGGAAAGGAGAAATCTTATTGAAAATGGGGGGGGGGGACAGGGAGGGGGGGGGGTGAGAATGGGAATATTACTAACACAGGAGTAGCAAGCAGTATTGTTTTATTCCTCCTTAGTACCTGCACTGTCTGTCTATGACCCTCTTTCGGGTGATGTTACAATTACTTGTACCTAATTCATAAGAGTTATTGTCTACCAAAAAACTCAGCCTCACAAATCTTGGTCCTATACATAGGGCTGAAATTCAATAAATCAGAACTGGTCAAAGACCTACTCACCTTCTCCCAACCCCTATAGTGGAAACACTTATTGACACATCTCTGACCAAAACTAACCAAAATCCAATATGGAACCTTGTGTCTCCCAGTTCATTCCTCTGTCCAACTGTGACTGTTCCCTATTCCTGTCCAATGTACCCCTGGTTACCTTCCAGAAATTTCTTACCGTCAATCTGGCCTTATCCTTTTTTCTCAAACCCCTGCCAAAAACATAGGTCTCTTTGTGAAGGAAAGAAATCACCCAGAACATTAAGGCACACCTAATTTGATCACTCTACCTGCAGGCAAGAGCTCCACCACTGTGATGATGAACCACAGTGATTACCTGACAGGAGTTGTATGCCAACTGTCTCCCTTCCAGCTTCAAATCCTGTTGCAGTAATCCCATCCCAGAAGTCCAGCATAAGCTTCAGCACCTACTCAGATCATTAGAAATACCTCCAACCCATTACCCACAGCCTAACTTTCCGTATCAGAGACACAAACCAGTTTCTTCTTTGGTCCTCTACCATGTCACCTCATTACCACTTGGGTCCAAGTTTTTCACCAATGACACCACATTTCCCTTTACATCATCACCACCTATGACCCACTACCTTTACAATGTCCTATCAACTCCAAACCCACCATCTCATTCCTTACACACCTAACAAGCTACACTCTTACCAATAATTGCTTCTCCTATAAGTGAGCAATATACAAACAAAACTGTACCATGGCCATGGACACCCACGTCATCATTGAAGGGCAACCTGTTTATGTGTCATCTCTCTTCCTAGCTACCCAAAATCACGACTCCATTATCTAGTGCATTTTCAATGATATGGACCCAGCTCCACAGTCTTAACATGTTATCGGCTATCCTCTTCATTTGCTCCTCCATAGTGCAACGAGTCATCTTTCTGAAAGTTGATCTCTGTTCATATCAAGTCTGCTAGTCATCAATATTACCGCCATTTTGATAGCTGCTGTCCCTTCTGGGAAAAAAAATCTCTCTTCCATACAGTTGGCCACTTGTGGATGGTGCATCTGCAATGATGAGCACTTAACTTGCCCAGTATGCTGAAGGTCAAGAGCTAGGTGCAATACCTATTCTACGCAATCACCCATCACATTCTATTTTACATTAGTCTACATTTACATCTCTTCTACCTCTGCTAGTCATTCCTTTCCCTGTTCCACTTGCAAAATAACTGTCTATATGCTGTAATTCCTCTACATAGCCTAATTCCTCTTATTCGTTTTTTGTGGTCCGCCTACAACATGTACATTGACGGTGGTAGAATAATTCTGCAGTCAGCCACAAATGCTGTTTCTCTAAACATTATCAATAGTGTTTCATAAAAAGAACATTGTCTTCCCTCCAGGAATTCCTACCTGAGTTCAGGGAGCATCTTCGTAATACTCATGTGCAGATTGAACCTACAATAGCAAATCTAGCGGCATGCCTCTAAGTTGCTTCAATGTTTTCCTTTAATCTGACATGATGGGGATCCCAAACACTCAAGCAGTACTCAGAGATGGGACTCAGAATTCTGTATGTGGTCTCCTTTATGCAGGGTGTTACAAAAAGGTACGGCCAAACTTTCAGGAAACATTCCTCACACACAAAGAAAGAAAATGTGTTATGTGGGCATGTGTCCGGAAACACTTACTTTCCATGTTAGAGCTCATTTTATTACTTCTCTTCAAATCACATTAATCATGGAATGGAAACACACAGCAACAGAACGTACCAGCGTGACTTCAAACACTTTGTTACAGGAAATGTTCAAAATTTCCTCCGTTAGCAAGGATACATGCATCCACCCTCCGTCGCATGGAATCCCTGATGCGCTGACGCAGCCCTATAGAATGTCGTATTGTATCACAGCCGTCCACAATACGAGCACGAAGAGTCTCTGCATTTGGTACCGGGGTTGCGTAGGCAAGAGCTTTCAAATGCCCCCATAAAGGAAAGTCAAGAGGGTTGAGGTCAGGAGAGCGTGGAGGCCATGGAATTGGTCCACCTCTACCAATCCATCGGCCACCGAATCTGTTGTTGAGAAGCGTACGAACACTTCGACTGAAATGTGCAGGAGCTCCAACGTGCATGAACACATGTTGTGTCGTACTTGTAAAGGCACATGTTCTAGCAGCACTGGTAGAGTATCCTGTATGAAATCATGATAACGTGCTCCATTGAGCGTAGGTGGAAGAACATGGGGCCCAGTCAAGACATCACCAACAATGCCTGCCCAAACGTTCACAGAAAATCTGTGTTGATGACGTGATTGCATAACTGCGTGCTGATTCTCGTCAGCCCACACATGTTGATTGTGAAAATTTGCAATTTGATCACGTTGGAATGAAGCCTCATCCGTAAAGAGAACATTTGCACTGAAATGAGGATTGACACATTGTTGGATGAACCATTTGCAGAAGTGTACCCGTGGAGGCCAATCAGCTGCTGATAGTCCCTGCACACGCTGTACATGGTACGGAAACAACTGGTTCTCCCATAGCACTCTCCATACAGTGACGTGGTCAACGTTACCTTGTACAGCAGCAACTTCTCTGACGCTGACATTAGGGTTATCGTCAACTGCATGAAGAATTGCCTCATCCATTGCAGGTTTCCTTGTCATTCTAGGTCTTCCCCAGTCACGAGTCATAGGCTGGAATGTTCCGTGCTCCCTAAGATGCCGATCAATTGCTTCGAACGTCTTCCTGTCGGGACACCTTCGTTCTGGAAATCTGTCTCGATACAAACGTACCGCGCCACGGCTATTGCCCCGTGCTAATCCATACATCAAATGGGCATCTGCCAACTCTGCATTTGTAAACATTGCACTGACTGCAAAACCACGTTCGTGATGAACACTAACCTGTTGATGCTGCGCACTGATGTGTTTGATGCTAGTACTGTAGAGCAATGAGTCGCATGTCAACACAAGCACTGAAGTCAACATTACCTTCCTTCAATTGGGCCAACTGGCAGTGAATCTAGGAAGTACAGTATATACTGATGAAACTAAAATGAGCTCTAACATGGAAATTAAGCGTTTCTGGACACATGTCCACATAACATATTTTCTTTATTTGTGTGTGAGGAATGTTTCCTGAAAGTTTGGCCGTACCTTTTTGTAACACCCTGTAGATGAGCTACACTTTCCAAAAATTCTCCCCATTAACCAAAGTTGACCATTTACCTTCCCAACTATAGGCACAGTATTTAATCAACATGACTGTGTCAAGCAGTACACACCTAATACTGTTTTCAAACATTACAGGATTGTTTTTCCTTCTCAACTGCATTAACTTACATTTTTATTCATATAGAGTAAGCTGGCACTCATCACACCAAACAGAAATTCCATCTAATTCATTCTGTATCCTCCTACAGTCACTTAAAGACAACACTTTCCCGTACACTACAACATCATCAGCAAAAAGTCACAAGCTGCTGCTCACCATATCCTTCAGATCATTTATGTATATAACAAACACGAACAGTCCTATCACATTTCCCTGTTGCATCCTGCTGATACCTGTGTCTCAGATGGAAATTCGCTCCTGTTGCAGTCATATTGTGCCCCATCAGGTGCCAGGCCACATGTGAAAGCAGTCCTATCAAAAACCAATTCTGCTGTAACTTTTCCACAGCCTTTTCTGTGGGCATGACCGTCAGCCAACTGTGTACCCAAATGAACAGCTACTGCCTAATTGTGGCCAAGAGCAAAGTTAAAATAGTGGCAGGCTCAGAAAAGGTACTCTATATATAGGAAAAAAATTAAATTTATGCATAAAGAAATGTATGTAAATAATATAGGAGACAGGTAACAACTCACTGAATAGTAGGGGCACTGAGTTGTCAACAGTCACACAGACAAGGCTGAAAACAAGTCGCAACATAAAACTACTCAAGAAGCCTGCAACCATGGTATATCATTTGAGAGCACTTCTAACACTGTTGAATAGGTCAGTTGAAACTGGTCATTTGTTGTTCCAAAAATTTATACTGACACGTTTTGGGTATAGCCCATCTTCAGAATGTGTGCCAAATGAAATGCAATGTCTTAAGCCCAAGCATAACTTACAAAAGTCCTTCAGAGTAAAGTTACTGAAAGCATTATAAAATATACAAGGTAAAATAATTATACCAAAGAAAAATTTTCCTTCATACAAAGTATAATGTGATGAATGCTTCCTCACCGTTAGTGTTCCAAAACCAAGGTATCAAAATATGCCACCAGGTGGCATTGCTGTATGGATACAGTGGCATCACTAGTGTGCACAAAAATAAATGAACAACTTGATTACACAATACTATTGAAAATCTGTAAGAAATAGGAAGAAAGACGTATATATAAAGCTAAATAAAATAATTCAAAATTGCAATACAATGATTCAAACTAATTACAATAATTCAAAATTATGTACACAAAAGTGCATTAAGCTTCACGTAGTTCATTAGGGAGAGAAAGGATAACAGGAGAGGTGGAAAAAGGGGGTGCAGCTTATTGTGGCATAACAAACAAATCACAATTCAAAAATCATGTAAAAACCAAAGTATCTAAAGCAACACACTATGTACTAGATAAAATACACACCCATGTGGGCTAGTGGATAAAGCGAGACATCAGGATTGGAGAAGAAGCATCTTTATTACACAGAATGGTGCTTCTACACTGACAAAATATTTATTACATCACTGAATTAACTAGTAAACAAGGAATCCATAAGCAGTATAATGCTTTTACAAGTAACATTAAACATTATTACATCAACAAAGTCTTTTCCATAGCACAAGGCCATTTAAACCTTGTCTTTTTCACTACAGTTTAGTTGCTTTTTAAACAAGTATGTCAGTAATTTTATGTTTATTGAATTTTAATTTGTCAGCTTCGATCATGATGGTACTTCATTTTGTTACTTTGTGGCTTTTTAAGTATATGTGCTGGTGTTCAAAGAACCCATTGTTTCTACACATATTTGGACATTACATTGTAGTACTTTGTCTCTTATTTCTGTTGGATTATTGACATTGTATCCTGTACCTCTATGATCTGCATGACCTTTTGCTAACCTATTTGTAAATACTTTCAAGTTTGTATTGTGTTTTTACTTCATTGATGTAACTATGTTTAATGTTGCTTTTAAAAACCTATATTTCTTATAGATTCCTAGCCGACTAGGTAATTCAGTGATATATTAAATATTTTGTTGGTACAGTGTCACCATTTATGTATTAAATATGCTTCTTAGCTGTACCTAATGTATCCCTTTATCCACTAGCCCACTCGGGTGTGTACTTTATCTATCATATTTTATGGGGTATAAGATACTGTGGACAGTATGACACACCATAATTTTTAAGCATTAATAACATTTTTACCAGTTATATTATTAGATTGCAAAGCCAGGCAAAAAAATTCTTAGTTTATAAAACTGAACTGACTTTTAAAATCACTGAAAATCATTATTTGTACTATCTTCTTCTTCTTCTTCTTTTTCCTCCTCCTCCTCGTTGTCATCATCGTTTTCCTCTTCATCTATAAGACAGTCTTCACTGCCATCGAGAGTGTTTCTTATGCTGCACTTCTTGAAAGAGTTAACAATAATGTCTTCTCTCACTCTAGACCACAACTGTTTTATCAACTGACACACTTGTTTGCTTGTAGTTCATTTTTAAAGCTCCCTTCAGTATGAATTCATGTTGGGTTTCATCCATCATCCATTTGTTCCATTTCTCTTTTATATAAACTTTAAATGGTTTATTTATTGAGACATCAAGAGTTTGCAATTGTGAAGTAAGTCCTCCCGGAATAACAGCAAACTCTGTACTTCCCAGTCTCAGTTTCTCTTTCACAGAAATTATCTAGCACAAGAAGAGAACTCTTCTTCAATAAAGCACCTGTCCTTCTCTCCCGCCCTCTGTTAATCCCTAATTTTATACCAGCCTTGTCCATCCAGCTCTTGTCATGTACGTGAACAACAATACGTGGCAGTATTTCGGATGATTGTGGCATTGTTTTGTGCTTGAAAATTATCATTGGATTAAGTTTAGTACCATCAGCACAATGTGAAAAGGCAACATTTTAGTGTATTTTTTCATGTCCACTTGCTTTTATACGTACAGTTTTAGTGTGTTTCATGGCAATAGCTCTGTTAGCCAGAAAATCAAATGTGAGAAGAGTTTTGTCCATAGTCACTGTTTGGCTTAGTTCCACACTGGTTTTCTTTCAGTGTTGAATAATAAAATGATGGAAAGATAATATTTTGTCTTTATGTGCTTACGGCATTTTCTGAGATGTTTTGGTTTGCATGCTAAGTCCATGATGCTTCATAAACCTGTAGCACCAATCAACTCCACCCTTGATAACGTCTGTTAAGTTCCACTGTAACGCTAATGAGGGTGTATTTGAATCATTTTTGTATTAATTCCAATGACTTTTGATGAATGTGCTACTACTTTCAATTTATAGGTCACATCATATGAATACCTTTTATTTTTCTATTATGAAACTAACTGTTAACAAAAATATTGTACTATTACTGATAATACAAATCACTTCAAATTCAAGTTTATGGCACTGTAGACTGCAGTGATGCATCATACGCTAGACAGTGTTCTCAGTGTGTGATGGTGGGATGGGAGGGAGACAGTGTTAGCAAGCTTGTGAATGCGCGCAGTTCATGTTCTCTGCATTGGTGCACTGACGCCGCCAGTTGAATCCAGTGTTGCCTGATAGAGAGAAGTTTTCCATGTCATCAGATATGTGGCAATTTTTAAGACTGGTGGGAATTTTAGATCAATCACTGGACATTTTTATATGAATTTCAATAAGATGCACCTTAAATTTGGAGGAATTTTTTCAAAGAAAAAAGTGTGTCTTATAGTCTGTAAAATATGGTAGTACTTTTGATGGTTTTGTTGCTTTACATTATTTCAAGCAACCTATTTAGCAGTAAGCCGAAGTGGCAAGAGACTGTAAACTTTGTCAGCTTTGAGACAAATCCTTTCTTGACCAAAGGTACATGTACACTCATGCTTATAAATTAAGGATAATTGCAGAATATGGTGCCACACAATGTGGCTCTACAGAAAACTGGTGCTAATAGCATGAGCACTTAGGGAACACACACGACACAGATCTGTAAGTCCACGGTATTGGTGATAAGTTGAGAAAACCATCCCAAAACACATGTGCTACAAAACGCCACTGTTTCCTGCGCATGTACCCCGACATCAATATGGGATATGATCACCATGCATACATACACAGGCCACACAACGGGTTGACATACTCTGGATCAGGTGGTCAAGCAGCTGCTGTGGTATAGCTTCCCATTCTTGCACCAGTGCCTGTCGGGGCTCGTGAAGTGTCGTATGGGTTTGAAGACGTGCAGCGATACATCGACCGAGAGCATCCCAGACGTGCTCGATGGGATTTAGGTCTGGAGACCAGGCGGGCCACTCCATTTGCCTGATATCTTCTGTTTCAAGGTACTCCTCCAGGATGGCAGCTCGGTGGGGTCATGTGTTATCATCCATCAGGAGGAAGGTGGGACCCACTGCACCCCTGAAAAGGCAGATGTAGTGGTGACCTGTTACAGTTCCTCTGTCATAGACATGCAGGGGTGTACGTGCACCAATCATAATGCCACCCCACACCATCAAACCACAACCTCCATACAGGTCCCTTTCAAGGACATTAAGGAGCTACTGTCTGGTTCCTGGTTCACGCCAGATGAAAACCCGGTGAGAATCACTGTTCAGACTATACCTGGACTTGTCCGTGAACATAACCTGGGACCACTGTTCCAATGACCATGTACTGTGTTCTTGACACCAGGCTTTACAGGCTCTCCTGTGAGCAGGGGCCAGTGGAATACACATTGCAGGTCTCCAGGTGAATAAACCGTGTCTGTTCGGTCGTCTGTAGACTGCGTGTCTGGAGACAACTATTTGAGTGGCTGCAGTAAGGTCCCGAGCAAGGCTACCTGTAGTACTCCGTGACCATCTGCGGGTGCTGATGGTGAGATATTGGTCTTCTTGTGGTGTTGTACACTGTGGACATCATGTACTATAGCACCTGGACACATTTCCTGTCTGCTGGAATCATTGCCATAATCATGAGATCACACTTTGTGGCACACAGAGGGCCTGTGCTACGACCTGCTGTGTTTGACCAGCCTCCAGTCGCTCTAGTATTCTACCCCTCATAACGTCATCAATATGTGTTCTTTGAGCCATTTTCAACACATAGTCACCATTAGCATGTATGAAAACATCTGCACACTTACTCTCTGAACTGTACTCTGACGTGCACCAACACACCTCTACTCATGTGGACTGCTGCTTGTGCCACCGTGCAACAACCGCAGGTCAAATGCACTGTGTGGTCATACCTCAAGGTGATTTAAAGCTGCAAACCGCCCACCATGTATCATCATTATCCTTGATTTATGAGCATGAGTGTAAATCAGTGGACAAGCACAAGCACACACGCATGCATGCGCGCGCACACACACACACACACACACACACACACACACACACACACACACACACACACACACACACCTGTACAGCTACTCTGTGCCAGCTCACTGCACAATGCCAGGGTACTTTTTCAGTAAATAGACTGGGGGGAGGGGGTTAAATGGGTGGGGAGGGGGTGAAGTGGGGAGTAGGAGGAAGAAGTGGGGGAGGGTATCTGATGGCTCTGAATGAGGTAACAAGTATACAAGGAGGGAGAGGCAGCAGGTGTGTGGGATAGGAATGTGACACAGAGGCACCTGAATCTGTTAGTTCATGCAGCACTTGTTGATGGTGATGTAAGTGAGTGGATTAGCAGGGAGTGACAGAATAGAGGAATGGGAGGTGGTGGTGAAGAGGGGCTGAGTGCAGGAGGTTATTGGAGATTGAACCCAAGGGGATTCAGGAATGAAAGATGAGTTCGAAGATGTTTCAGAAAAGCTGTTGCTGGGGAAAAGGGTCCAGATAGCGCAGGCTGTGAATCAGCTCACTGAGTATGTTACGCTCAGCAGTGTGTTCCATCCACTGGTTGGTCAATTCTTCTTCTGGCTTCCTCAGGGATACAACCCATGTTGCAGGACGTTGGGAGTGGATGCATCATGGGGTTGGACTAGGATATTTTGTAGGTTGTGGTTAGCAGAATACCTCTTTAGGTAAGATGGGAAGGATTGCAGGGAGGATGTCCCTCATTGCTTGTTACGATGGTAGATGGTTGAAGCCCTGGCAAAGAATATAGTTCAGTTGTCTCAGTCCAGGATTACATTGGATGATGAGGAAGTTATTCCTTTGCAGCTCATTGTTGGAGGCAGCGGGAGGATTAGGGCATTTGAGGAAATGGCATGGGAAATCTGTTTGTGGACGAGGTAGCACTCTGTCTTAAGGCTACAAGTGGCCCATCAGGACCATCCGACCACCGTCTCATCCTCAGTTGAGGATGCAGATAAGAGGGGTGTGTAGTCAGCACACAGCTCTCCCGGTCGTTATGATGGTCTTCTTTGACCGGAGCCACTACTATTCAGTCGAGTAGCTCCTCAGTTGGCATCATGAGGCTGGGTGCACCCCGAAAAATGGCAACAGCACATGGCAGCCTGGATGGTCACCCATCCAAGTGCTGGCCATGCCTGACAGTGCTTAACTTCAGTGATCTAATGGGAACTGGTGTATCCACTGTGGCAAGGCTGTTGCCTGTTTGTGGACTAGGTTTGGGGAATAGTTCCCGTCTGTAAAAGCCTTAATGACATCTTCAGCATATTGGACAAGTATGGTCACACCATATGGGAGAAGGGTGGCCACATTATATGAGAGTGATTTTTGTGGTGTGCAAAGGATGACAACTGTCAGATTGCAGGTACTGTTGATGGTTAGTGGGCTTGATGTGGATATAAATGTGGATGGATCCATCAGAGAGCTGAAAGTCACACCATCTTCGCCGCAGTTTCCCTTTCCTCTATTATGTTGCTCCCTCCAAATCCACTCCCTCACAACACTGCACATCACTGCACAAACTAACTGGTTTTTTTAGGAGTGTGTCACATTCATGTACTATTCACCTTCCGCCTGTCCCTCCCACATTCCTATCTCATCCACCTGCTGCCTCCCTCCATGCCATCATCCATCATTACCCAACCCTCCCTCTCCACTCTCCACTTTTTTTCTCTTCTCACACACTACACACAACACAACCCCTCACCCGCATTCTAACTGCCAAACTGCAGCCTGGATTCGTGTAATCAGCAGGGTGTCAGGGAGAGAACAAAAACTTTCCAAATGTGATTCAGTACAAGAATGCTGAATATTTGATGGGTATTTTCAATAATTGATGAAGTGGTACTGAAGAGAACTGGGCAGAAAAAAAATGTGTGGTGCAATTTGAGTAAAAGACAGGACTGCTAAGTACATCAAGAGGCACCAAGAAATAGTTAATAGTGGGAAAGGAGGAGGGGAGTGGAAGTTGTAAACAGAGATCAGACTAGAATGGTTTGCTTCATCAAAGCGGCCTTCAGGCTGGACACAGTAGCTGCTGCTGCTGCCAGTAGTACTATTTCCTTATTTGTTTGTTTATTTGCCATTTTCTTTTAGCCTGTTACCTAGATACAAGAACAGACCAAATGTTGCACAGGAATTAGAATGTATGAAAATAACAGTTAATATTTTAATATAACTTCAGATGAGTTAATATACCTAAGCATTGTGATGTTTAAGGGAAAAAAATAGTAAAATATCTATTTAAAAACAATATATAAATAATTTTAAAAATCTATAACTACCCTTTGTGCATCTGGCAGACGGATACATGTTCATCCAGAATCCAGAAGACACATGATGTTGGTCTACTGTACTATGCTATATATTGCTACAGCACAAATTTTGTAATTTCAGACTAGACTATACTACAAAGCACTACATTACACTGCTGTACTGGCATCAGAATGAAACCAGATTTCCTCATAGTCTGAATAGTTAGCCCCTGGAGCACTGAGGCACAACTCAGCATTCATAGGGACTGTGCTACAAGTGTCAGCCGAGATGAAGAGATTTGCAAGATGGCTGTCAGGGTCCCAGGAATTCCATCCTAGTCATTATTGAGGCTCATCTCCAGAAGGTTGTTGTAGGTAGATGTTCTGTCATGGTGTCTCTCTTTGCCATGATGTGTGGCCTCTTCTTGGTTCACTCTTGCCCATGTTGGTTTGCAGTTTACAAGCTGATACTTTAGCTGTCAGCAAGTTCAGATTGTGCCAAAACTCCCCATTATTGTGTTGTGGGCTATTGTATTGCCAAACATGTTCTTTTCCTGGTCTGTAATAGCTTGTGTAATGACGTGATCCACGTGCTGATTGCTCCACATTCTGTGGTGTATTTTTTTCAGTAAGTAGCTGAGATATAGACCGTCTCCCAACAGGTATAGCTCCCTTGTTTGCAAGGAATTATGACATTCTTGATCTTTCTTTTACATTAGAAAGCAAATGTCAGGTTCACCTCCCTGTTCTGCCCTGTCCCAGATTTCTTGCCACTCTCTGTCAATCCATGCTTTCATTTCCTTGAATCCAATATCTTCTTTAATTTACCATATTTTCCCTTCACTTGAGCCAGTATTTGCATCTTGCCTCCTTACTGCTGGCCCTGTGGTAGTAAGCCTAGTATTATCAGCAATGCCCCAGTAGGTGTTCTACATGCACCCATTAGGTGCAAGAGTAGACTTCTCACTGCTCACAGAAGAGTTTCTGCTGTCTTTATCTTTCTGGCTCTGTATTATCTTACCAATCTTCGGTAGGTAAAGGTAATTTGAAAAGAAATACCGTATTTACTCGAATCCAAGCCGCACTTTTTTTCCGGTTTTTTTAATCCAAAAAACCGCCTGCAGCTTAGAATTGAGTGCAAAGCAAGCGGAAGTTCTGAAAAATGTTGGTAGGTGCCGCCACAACTAACTTCTGCCGTCGAATATATGTAACGCTACACAGGCATGATTTGTAGGCACAAAGACAAATACTGGCGCCAAAACCTCTGCGTCAGTAAATAAATATAAAAAAAGGTGGAAGACGAGCTTTTTTTCTCCGCCCCGAGTTTCAACCACTGCATTTTCATACATTATCCAACAAAGTAAAAACAAATTCCGTATTTATATTGTTCATATTCGAATGTAGCAGAATTTCAATATACTACGAAAATCCGACTGGCAAGACTGTTTGGGATATTTGTCAATATGGCCAACTCTACGTTCTGAATTTTTGCCTACCTGTGAGAAGAGATGGTTGCTAATAGGAACCTGATGAAATGTGAATCACATACAGTATTCTCTTCACCATAAGAATAATACGAATATAAACATTTTGCCATGTATTCTTTCGTGTTTGCTGCTATCTCATTTAAATCCTGTCTGCCTAATAAACTACGAAACTAGAGTGAGACAACAGCAAACGCGGAAGAATATACCTATCGTGTCATGTTTATATTCTTATTATTCTTACGCCTAAAAGTGATACAGTCAGAAATGAAGCACGGCAACTGACTAGATTTTAAAATCTAAGATGACTCTAATTTCTGTGCAGAATTTGATGTACTAAAGAAGCGGCCGCAAAGATTTTCAAACGGAGAAAAATTTTCGCCTAACTCTCGTTCAGAACATGTTCTATCATACGCAGTCTATTATTTGGTTCTTGTTGATCATTATCAAAGAAAGCAGCAGTGTAAGTAACAACAAATAGTAGTCTCTTTCCATTGTTTCGTTAATGAGACGATTCCTCTCTCTCTCTCTCTCTCTCTCTCTCTCTCTCTCTCTCTCCCCCTCTTTTTTTTTTTTTTTTTTTTTAAAGCGGCGGTAGCGCGCACAAAAGCAAGCCATGCCGCGAGCGGCGATAGGCCGTAAACACACACTATCAGAATGCGACAAACAATGCCTGACACAGTACAGTAATGCATTTTCAGCTTAGAGTGACATAAACACCTATAACAAAGAAAACGGCACTTATCAGATCAAAGCAAAATAAGCAATCGATTCAAACCAGACGAAGCACGTGAAAAAGGAAGGGTACCCGTATAAATACGGACGGAGTGCCTGACGCATAGCAAGGGCTACCTGGTAAAGCTTAACTGCTAAGCTTACAACTCGAACCAAACTACTGTAGGTGTATCGTCATTCATTCGACCTAAATTGTGTCCCATATTACAATGGACCAACTTTGTTTCGATTTGGAGGTGCGGACTAAAACTTTTCTCTCTCCTTGAATTTTGAGTTTCAAATTTCAGGTGCAGCTTAGATTCAGGAATTTTTTTTTCCTTTATTTCGAGTCTCATTTTTCAGGTGCGGCTTAGATTCGAGTGCGTCTTAGATTCGAGTAAATACGGTAAGTGTTCAGTGAGTTGATTTATTGTTCCAAAACACACAGGATTAGTCTCCTGGCAAATTCTGTCTCATGTACTCAACTATCCACTATTCAAGATCATAATTAGAAGTGAATAAGCCACAGTTTATCCCTTTCAGTAAATAAATTTAAGTTTACTTGCCTTTCAAAAGAAATATTGTATTTGCACCACACTCAGTCAGCAGGGTTTGCTATGAACACCTGAATTCAAGTTAAAGTTCACTAATTATTTTATTATTATTATTGGAGCTTCATATTTTTGCACTGTGCCTTCTGCACTTGACAGTAAATCATAAAGCAACTTACGGGTTTTAGTGTTGTAGGACTGCTGAATCCAATGATGCACACTATAACACATGTAATAAGCGCTATTTTATTACTCAGAAGCACACATATACAGTTATATACATTCTTGATTCTCTGTGCATGTGTGTACACTTTCGCGTGTAACAAACAGACTACCGCAAAGAGCTTGCCAAAACAAAGATATTACACGCGACTTGGTCGATAGTCACCACATTACCCCCCCCCCCCTCCCCCCTAGAGTGTGGAGCAAAAAACATAAATATTGGGGCATACATGTAAAGGAAACACCCGGGGGGGGGGGGGGGGGGGTTTAAACTGAAACCATACCTTACCTTACATTACATTAGTAACGGAAGTCTTCGAGCCAGCAAGGTGGCTGGATGGTCCTGTCTGACTGGCTGAATCCTCGTACAGCAGTCGAGGGATCCGAGGAGGGGACGGTAGGTTTTGAGGAGCCGGGATAGTGGACCTGAATACCTGTTGCAGTACATAGTACTTTTACCATTGATGGGTCAGTACCAAGAGGCAATGAGACAGACTGGAGAAGATGAATTTGGGTTAAGTTGTCATTGGGGGTGCTGGCTCGTTCGTAGAAGATACACACATTATCCAGCTGCATAACAAAAAAACACTTTAGAGCTGCAAATAAAATCTGTGTTCACATTCACTACCACTTCCATATACGGGCTGACAGAATCTCCACACGAGTTGTCATCGGCAACATCACACGTTCTGGGGCTGGCCCCTGATATGTCACTGAATCCTAACAGGGGAGAGGCAGGGGGCTGCCTTTAGGAGTTGGAGTGCAAGGCGGGTGTATCAGGGGGTCGGGGCTGACTGGGTGGGATATCGGGCAGTTCTCCCAGAAACCACACCAGTTTGAGGTGGCAGACAGATACCGTTTGAGGTGTGCCGTTAATGAGCACTTCGAACATGGTGGTACGCCGCGATATGACTCTGTGCGGGCCCAAGTATGGAGGTCTGAGTGCTGGTCGGATGGTGTCATGGCACACCATGATGGGAGTGCACGACACCAAGTCCTTATGCAGAAATACAGGAAGGAGCAAGTGCGGTCGAGGAGGAGGCACGCAAATGTTAGTGATTAGCTCCTTGACATGCCCGACAAATGTCGAGTCGCAGATTTCATCTGGAGGAAGTGAAGGCTCAACTAGATCTGCTGGGAGTGTGATGGGTTCTCCATATAGTACTTACGCCAGGGATGCACCAAGGTCACCTTTGTACGTGGTCCGAATGCCTAACATTACCCATGGTAAGGTGTCGGCCCACTCACTTCCGTGGCACATCAGGGAAGCTTTAAGCGTTCGGTGCCAGCGTTCAACAAGCCCATTGCTCTGGGGATGGTATGCTGTAGTCCTAAATCGTTTCACCCCACAGAGTTCACAAAGCTGTCGGAAGAGGGCGGACTTGAACTGGCGAGCCTGGTCAGTGGTGATAGAAGCTGGGCAGCCGAAGTGCGAGATCCACATTAATAAAAGGGCTCGGGCCACTGCATCGGCTGTGACAGTAGTGAGAAGAATTACCTCTATCGAGCGGGTAAACCTGTCAATGGCAGAGAGTATGTAACGGAAGAGGCCCGAGGGGGGTAAGGGCCCAACGATATCAATGTGTATGTGCTGGAATCCTCTTTTTGCCACATCGAACGTACCCATGGGGGGCCATGCATGACGTCCTACTTCCAACTTTTGCATGCTGAGAAGCCACACATGCTCACACCCAACTGTGACATTGTTTTATCATCCCGGGCCAAATGAAATGTTCAGATACCAGATGTGTGGTGGTGCGAATGCCAGGGTGTGCCAAGTCATGGATACTATTAATAATGTCCCAGCAGAGAGGTGTAGGAATCACCAGATGTATGCGTGCTGTTGAAATGTCACACCAGATGGGTGATGAAAAACCAGGAAGTGTCTGTCACTCTAGTTTGAGCCCTGTTTTAACATCTTGAGCGCAATGCAGCGAGTTCAGTATCCTCTGTCTGCAATTTAGGGAGTTCACTGAGGTCCAGTTGTCAAGATAAAACCGACACACGAGATAGAAAATCGACAATGATATTGTCTGCCCCTCTGACGTAATGTATGTCATTCATAAACTGACATATGAGGTCCATATGCCAAAAATGTCTCGGGGATGAGTCCTTTCCTGGGTTACAGAAAGTGTATATCAATGGTTCATGGTCGTTAAATACCACGAGATGGCGACCTTTGATATATGGTTCAAATGGCTCTGAGCACTATGGGACTTAACATCTTAGGTCATCAGTCCCCTAGAACTTAGAACTACTTAAACCTAACTAACCGAAGCACATCACACAACACCCAGCCATCACGAGGCAGAGAAAATCCCTGACCCCGCCGGGAATCGAACCCGGGAACCCGGGCGTGGGAAGCGAGAGCGCTACCGCACGACCACGAGATGCGGGCACCTTTGATATAGTCTTGGAAATATTTGATAGCAGCGTAAATAGCAAACAGTCCCTGGTCAAAGGTTGCCCGTTTACGTTGGGAAGCGGACAGTTTGTGGGAGAAAAATCTGAGCAGCTGTACAACACAACACACAGGTTGCTGAAGTACAGCCCCCACGGCTGTATCACTCGTGTCTGTAGTAAGTGAGTGGGAGCATCAGGAATGGGGTGAGCAAACTTAACGGCCGTATGTAAGGCTGACTTTAGGTTATCAAATGCGCGACGCATATCTGGAGTCCATGTGACTGCCTGAGACCCTGAAGTGTTTTTTTCCTGTAAGAGCACCCATCAGTGGGGCTTGTATGTCGGCAGTGAGGGGGATGTGTTTGCGGTAGCAATTTACCGTTCCAAGGAAGTGGTGGAGGCCCTGAAAATTTTTGGGCAATGACACCGTACTAATGGCCTTGACCCATTTGGGTATGGGGCGGATGCCGTCGGCAGAAACCCCGTGGCCCGGAAAAGTGACACTAGTGCGGCGGAGTTGTGACTTTGCATTGTTCACTGCGACACCATTTGCTTTTAATAGTTGGAACACTGTATTTAAATGGAGTTCATGTTGCACGAGGGAGGAAGAAAAAATTAACAAGTTGTCCAGGTAGGCATATGCAAAGTCAAGTTTTCCAACTAATGAGTCGATGAACCGTTACCATGTCTGTGCAGCATTTTTAAGGCAAAATGGCATAAACAAATACTCGAACAACCTGAACAGAGTGGTGATAGCGGATCTTTCAACATCCTCTGGTGCCATTGGCAGTTGGTAGTACACCTTGTGACAGTCCATTACACAGAAAATTTGTGCCCCATGCAGTTGGGAAGCAAAGTCTTGAATACTTGGTATGGGATAATTATCTAGAATTGTTCTGGTGTTAAGCACCCGATAGTCACCGCAGAGGCGAAAAGTGCCTTCTTTCTTGGGCACCAAATGAATGGGTGATGAGCAACTTCTAGGCAAATAGTTTTACTATCTAAAAGTTCCTGAATAATATCTTTGGCGTGTTTAAGTTTTTCCGGGTTTAAACGCCTAGCCTTTGCACGTACGGTGGGCCTTCTGTGGTATTGATTCTGTGGACAGTACCGTTGCTGATCGCGAACACTGATGGGGATGATGGAACCACACCTGATGGACTATGACTAACCTGTAATGCACACGCTTGTGTGTCCCAGACTGGCAGGTCAGTAGCAGTGGCCATGATCTGCTGATAGTCCTTGTTGTAGAGCTCGGTGGGGTACTTGGTAGTGTATCAGGCACAGCTTCTGTCCAGCAGTAGAAATGTCACGAAGTGTCGGCGACAGGTGCGAGGAAGCGGTGCCCAGGGTGGGGGGCGTGGCTCTGTGTGACAGCTGGGCGACCTGCTTACGAGTGTCTGTGAGCTTGGCTTGCATGGCAGTGATGCATAAATGGAGGGCTTCATTGCTGTCCCGAAGTTCGTCATTGTGTGATCCAAGAGAGAGCACTGCAACAGCGGTTTCAGCTGGCTCACTCAATAGAGTGGCACACTCAGATTAGAGGGAAGAGATACCTGAACCGGTGGTACGGTCTATTGAGTTAAAGGTTAGTGTACCTTGTTGTAGGTTGGGTGACAGTGTGTAGGCTAAGAGAATATCTACCCCAAGCACAGGTTCATCCACCTCCACGATAACAAGAGTCCACTGTAAGGGGTTATTAATGTCCTGCAGTTTAAGGCTTGAATTAGTTATTCCGTGAGATTGGATCAGGGACTTATTGGCAGCTCGAAGCGGGGGGCAAGGCTGACGCTCGAATTTAATACCTGCAGACAAAGGTATCACGCTAACCTCAGCCCCTGTATCGACTAGAAATGAAAGGCAAGCCACTGGGTCTTTCATGTACAAGTGTCCTTGCGCGTGAGGTGAAGAAGTATTAAGTGATAGGAGTCTGTGCGGTGCAACGCGGCCCGCAGCGCCTGAATTGGGTTGCATTATTAGTTTAGGAACGAGAATGGAGAACGACATTTCTTAGCCGCGTCGCCAAAGCTGGAATGGAAATAACACCAACTTGGACAGCACGTGGTGTCATCCGTTGTGCTGGCTGAGGTCGAAGTGGTAGTGGAGGGGTTCTTGTTTGTAGGTTTCTCCGGCGGTGTCGTTGCAATAGTGCTGGTAGGAGAGGAGTTACGGTGGTGGCTGCCAGGTGGCGTTTGGCCTGCTCACATGTGCGGAGCAAGTTGTGCGTACTCTGTAGGGCCATCTTGGGGCGGGGGGGTATGTGGGGCGGGCAGAATGTTGTAAACCTGATCTGCGATATTCAGTCTAGCGTCTAGTGGGATTGAAGTCACATGGAGAAGTTGAATTTGAACTTCCGGAGGCGTGGAGATGGCGCCAGACCTGCGACGGGGATCTGGAACCCAGCGACTTTTGACGGATGAGGTGGATAGCTTCCTCTGTCAATGTGGATAGTCTCTCAAGGATGGTGCGTCGGGCAAACGCATATTTGTCTGTCATGGGGGAGGAAGCCACAGTATTGCAGATCAGGTCCAGTTCATCATGGAGGTGACATAGTAAGTAAAGGAACTTCGAATTGCTTCGTGTTGCTGCAAGACGTGGTCAACCAGGGCAAACCATGTGCATGGGTGGTCCTCGCGAAGGGGTGGTAGCTTTGGCCAACGGATGGGGAAGTCTTGACATAACTGTTTATCAGAAACTGTCACTCCCTGTCCATAGTTCTGTAGCGTAATTGGCTCGGGTGCAGTAGCGGTGCACAAGCTTCCACACTGTCAGTGACACGCAGCATGGTAGGTGTGGCTGCCTCGACCTTGGTCGAGAAGTCAACGAATTGGGCGTTCAATGGAGTAACACCAACAGGCCTAGAATGGACCAGTGTGGTAGAGTCGACTGTAGTCGACCGATGAGCGGAGAACGACAGAGTACAGTTTCCAAGTCCCTCCCCTACAGGTGCATTAAAATTGTTAAAATCACCGAATGTTCGTGGAACACACACGGCAAACATGGCAGGAACAGCATGTGCCGTTGGAAACACTTGTAAAGCAGACGCTGGTAGTACGGGAGGGGGGGGGGGGGGTAGAGGGGGTTGGTGCAAAATCTGTAGTTCCAGGATAAACAAGAAATTTCCCATCTTGAGTGTCTGGCACTTGGGAAGCCCGTAAACATAGTCACTGGGATTTGAGCACATTGTGTCGGCCGTTGTTCTGCACTCGGAACACATGGGAAGTTCATATTCAATGTGAAATGTTTGCATTCAAAGTTTTGTGCACGAAAAACGTTCTATTGATAAGGAACACTGCTACACAACTGCTGACTCATGTACGGTAACAGAAAGTTATTGTTCGTACCTGTTGTCAGCACACGTGGCTGTGGGAATGTAGAAGCACTGTCCGGTTGAGTACAGCTAGTCGGTGTGTTCGGGAACTGCATCGAACTATTCCAAACACGAGATAGATAATTGGAAAACCATACCGAAGCGTCCGTTGGAAGACTTTGTTGGCACATGTATGGTGTAGCGGGTGGCAAGCGATCCATTGTGTACCACTCGATGGTACGAGAGTTCGTTGTAGCACTCATGAACAAAATTCAGGGTCACCAGTATGGGTTTTAGTGTTGTAGGACTGCCGAATCCAATATGCACACTATACCACATGTAATAAACACTATTTGATTACTCGGAAGCATACATGTACAGTTATATACATTCTTGATTCGCTCTGCACATGTGTACACTTTCACGCGTGGCCACAGACTACCACAAAGAGCTTGCCAAAACAAAGATATTACACACGACTTGATCGATAGTCGCCACAAACTAAATAATGGATGAGTAATGAAACTTAACCACAATTTGTACTCACATGATTGAAATGTTTCCTTACAGCTCATGCATGATTGACTGCCTAGTACCTATCTCCAACTTTCATGTGCGGATCATGTATCATCAATACTTTTCAACAGTGTCCATCATCAGAAGAGCCACATCATATTACAGGAAGTTACAAGACTCAGTTCCTTCCAGTAAGAGTTGCATCAGCACAAATAGCACCAGGGGCTGAGATATTGTACCCTTACACACTTCTGTAACCACATACCTCATTCAGCAGATTTCTAAATGTTCATATTTACACCAGTTGTGCTATTGTTTGCAGCAAACATTTTGCCCTGAATGAAAAAATGAAAGATGGAAATTGTGATACCTCACAGTAAAGCATCACAAACATTGCATAATGCTATATCTTAGTTTGCTCCTTTTCTATTCACGTAATGTATAAAGCTAATACTTCCAGAACTTTTGTTAAAAATTCTCTTAATTTCAGGACATAGCAAAGTTCATGGATGAAGCAGAACATGGTGTTGTGTATGTTAGCTTTGGTTCACTACTGAAAATAGATGCTTTGCCAGATGAAAAACGTGATGCAATGGTCCACGCATTTGCACGTCTCAAACAGCGTGTACTTTGGCGATGGTCATCTGAACTGTATGAACGTCCAGCAAATCTGATGACAAAATCTTGGATACCTCAGTTTGATGTACTCAGTAAGTTTTCAATTGGAAATAATATTCTCCAGTTAATATGTTATTTATTTATATTAAGTACGAATTTGAATAGCAGTTACTTACCAATCAAAGAAACAAAGTGAGAGCAGCAGCTTACAGAAATTTGGAGTTTTCAAAATCTAGCATCTCTTCATTGTGAGATGAATGGAAAAGAAGAAACATACAGGAATTCACAATATTCTGTTATGTGTATCTCTTATAAAGTTATCAGTACATAGAGTTGATTATTTTCTTTGCTATTCCTGTAACTTCTGGCACAGATTATTCAGAGTACAAAACCTCGAACCACATTATGTAATTGGCTTTTGATTATAGTGATCTTTCTTCAGTGGCGATATAATGAAGACTTTCTATATTTATGTAACCCTTGTGGACAATGGACCTTGCCAAGGTGGGTTGGCTTGCAGGCCTGGCCAGATAGCTGTACTTAGGTGCAACCAGAACAGAGGGATACCTGTGGAAAGACCAGACTAACCTACTGTTTCTGAAGAGGGCAGCAGCCTTTTTAGTAGTTTTAGAAGTAATAACATGGATGACAGGTTGATCTGGCCTTGTAACATTAGGCAACATGGCCTTGATGTGCCATTACTGTGAAAGGCTGGAAGCAACAGGAAAATACAACCGTCATTTCCCTTGAGGGTATGGCACTCTACTGTATGGTTAAATAATGATGGAACCCTCTTTGATAAAATATTCTGATAGTCCCCCATCAGAATCTCCAGCTGGTGACTATCTTACAGGGAAACATCACCAACTTGACCTCATATTTTAAGGAGAACAAAACCATACTTGCAAGATATCAGTCCCAGCAATCAACTCCATGTGAAAACTAGGGCCATAATTCTGAGAGTACACAGTTATGAGCATTGGAAGTACAGTTTTTAAACTTTTGCACCCACTGGTTGTTTGGCTCGCTCCACACCATTGCTGCCGACGAATGCCCACGAGAGAAGTACTGTACAGTGAAGTGACAGCCAGTTCCATTCTATTCACACAATGTTGAAGGCAAGGGAAGAGAGGTGGTCAGTGGACACATTAACATGTTTTGAAATCATGTTTGAGAATATCTCATTCTACATGACAAACAGTAAGTAATATGAGTACGTAATATGTCAGCCTACGCACAAATAATGTAAAATTATTTTAATGATATTCTTATATGGATATTTTGCAGCTATATATACATCTCAGAATCAAAATTAATAAGCTTAAGCACTGAAGAAATATTGCAAAATTAAGTTAATGATTTAAACAATGGAATATTCAGGTTGGAATATCAACAATATTATGAAAATAGCAAATTGCTACTCACCATAAAGATGATGTGTGAGCTGCAGACAGTCATGATGAAAAGACTGCTACATGTTAGCTTTTGGCCAAAGCCCTCTTCAGAAAAGAGAAATGCTCACACATTCATACGAGCTAGCACACCTCATACACATATGACCACTACCTCTGTCCACTTTGGTCACACTGGAACAGAAACACATTGAACGGGAGCCAAAATCCAGGATGGAGCTGGGAAGGGGGAGGGATAGCAGCGTACAGGTGAGGGAAGAGGAATCAGCGCCACCCGGTGGAGCGTGCAGGGTCTAGAGGTGGCAGGACATAAGTATATCGGACACAATAAGCTTTATATGATTTGATGTCACATCAGTGTATACGTGCATTCCAATTGATGAAACAATTGTCATCATCATACGAAGACTAAAACAAGAAGGAGGCATATCAGATGCACACATTGATGAAATAGTAGCTATGCTGAGGAGCATAAAAGCACAAAACTACTTTGTGTTCGACAGAGAACTAGAAGAACAAGATCTTCAGACACATAATAAAACCAAACAAATACAAAGATGTAAACTGGTGCCGTTATTTCAGTGACATAATATATGCTTTATTGATGAACCACATACACACACAAACAGCTACGCAATGAAATAAACAATTTACACCCAAAAATTTATCTCACATTAGAAACAGAAAAAGGCAACTACTAAATTTTCTAGATCTTAACATACAAAAGATAAACAACACTCGAGACTTTCACAATATTCAGGAAACCAACAACCACCAGCACCACTATTCACAATCAAACCACCCATTGGCCAGCAAGCACACAAGCTTCATATTCATGCTCCACAGAGTAAACAGAACACCCATAAGCAAACAGAAACTAAACACAATAAAACAAATAGCATTGGAAAATGGTTATGATACTCATATAAAAGAGAAAGTAAACCAACAAATATGTAGACGGAGAAGGAATGAGCAGTCCACGTGCACACTAGACCTTACACAATACAGAACACAACAGGCAGACAATGAGCATGTGCGGCGCATAACAGACCAACACCACACACAGGAAACTAAATGGCACTTACTGACCTACAATAATAGGCAACATATTAAGAAAACAGAGACTTCGCATAGGGTACAAAAGTGAAATGAAATGATCGTATGGCATTGTTGGCCGGGAGGCCCCATGCGGGGAAGTTCGGCCGCTGTATTTCAAGTTCTTTTTAGTTGATGCCACTTTGGCGACTTTGCGCGTCAATAATGATGAAATGATGATGACGAACACACAACATCCAGTCATCACGAGGTAGAGAAAATCCCTAACCCCGCCAGGAATTGAACCTGGGACCTCGTGCGCAGGAAGCGAGAACACAACCCCAAGACCAGGAGTCGTGGACCCGCATAGGGTACAGAACAGACAGCACAATATAGAAAATGATCTGAACACTGGAAACATCCACAGATTCAACTGATCAGGCACATATAAACTGACCAGACAGTATACATAGGACAAACAAGCAGGAACTTTAAAACAAGATATTTAGGACACCTCAGAGCTCTAAAAAGTAATAGCTCCCACAGCAGATCTGCTGACCACCTAATATAACACATCCATCATCCCAACTGCAATAGAAACAGATTTAAAAGTACTAAAGTACATCCATGGCCTCTACCATAAACTAACAATAGAGGAAAGCTTCTGCATACAGAAGTCAGTAGCAGAAGGAAACAGGTTATAAATGAGTACACTACAATATACAAAGGCACACTATTTAACACAGCAAAGGAACTTTACAAAAAGACAGCACAGGAAGTTTAAAACACACAAACACAGAGAGGGGGGGGGGGGGATAAACAAAATTCAAATTCGGTGCCATGAAATAGGGCACACATTAAAAACATTTACACTATGTTTTGGTGAAGTGAAAAGCACTCATTACAAACAAAATTCTGCAAAATATGTGCAGAGTTTGTTTGTGCTACTCAGTAACTCATGCTAATGCAAAAGAAAAAGGCTCTGCCAAAGCAAAATGTAACTAATAACAGATACATGCTTGAAATATCCTGGCACAACAAAATTACATTGTAAGATTAACTCTCAAACCAAATTCACATTACCATCATTTGGTCGCAGGTAACACGCTACCAGTACATGATAGTATGCTAAGTATACATGCATAAGTACATAAGGACTAAGTATATGAACATATAATGTAAAATTAAGGTAATAACAAAAAAATTACAAAAATTATTCTTTAGGCCCTATTTTTGCAGATCAGTTGTCAGTTAAAATATGTTCACATTTCACAAATTTTGATAAAGAAAATCTGTTGATAATGGCACAGAGATGTTGAACCATGTTTAGGTCACATGGGGTTTTGTGTAACAGGCGGACTTCATATCCAATAATTTTAACTGTGAACACAGAAAATTCAAGAGCATCAAGACCAAATAATGAATATTTATTTTTTCATTATTTTCACTCATCAGTAAATATTGTATTGTTGTTGTCCAAATGCACATGATAATTTTATATGAAACCATTACAAGAAAATGGAAGATACAAATATGTACACGAAATAATATATAAATCCAATACATAAAAGAATAGACACATACAATACATAGGTGATATAGTATATAGTAATACAAATTTATACACAGATATGCTTCTGTTATTAAAAAATATGGTCAGTTCTTCAGTTCTATTCCACCACAATATTATTGCACTTGACCTCCTGTCACTGATATCAGAAACAAGTAGTGTTTTACAGTAAAAAAGTACAGTGGTGACTAAGGAAAACCTTTGAATTGTGAATGATTTCAAAACAGTTGTCCAAATACTATCAAGTAGTTCATTGTGTCCTCATGAAATATCATGACAAAAGCTCACAATAACCTGACGGAAGTGCCCTCATTCCCAGGTTCAATAATACTGTGGTAGGCTAATACTGAGCCAGCAAGTCCTTTTGTACAACAGTGGAGCAGTAAAGGTTTTATATCATCCAACAGCTGTCTGTTAGATATGTAAATATAATGAAAATGTTTTGGGGAAGAGACAGTATTTTGCGTTTTTATTTAATGTAAACATTAACAGAAAAATGTTACCAAACAGTGTAGTTACTCGCTGATTAAAAACATTATTCAAGTAATTTTTTTTTAAACTTCTACTTTAAATATATTTTCATCTTGCAACTATCTGACATACACTGGAAATAAGTATGAAAGCCAGCATTTATCTGAAATCTTCTTGGTGGGCCCTGATATATGAAACATGTCAGTATATGTATAGTGAAGGTATTGTTAGTACAGGGCGCAAAAAAAAAGAACCATTCAATTTTAAAAAAATAATAACTATCATGTTATTTGAGATATGGGCATGAGCAATTTACTGTTGGAAAGAGCAAACTCTCGAGTTTTACATGGCATCTCAAAAAGAATCATCTAATTTTAAAAAATCGTAAATATATTTTATTTGAGATAAGGTATATGATTCATTTTTCTTCGCTGTGAACACTGTTACAGGGAGCACATATCTCAATATGCTTGAGAACTTTCTTTTCCCACAGTTGGAGACTGATTCAAACGACTTCATTTACCAATAGAATGGGGCACTGCCATACTGACATCTGGGAGTGGGGAAATTTTTAAATCAAGGGATTACTGAATTATGGTTTGGTCGCACTGGACCAAATGATTCAATCTTACATTACTGCCCTCCAAGGGCACCAAACCTGACCATATGTGATTATTTCTTGTGAGGGTAAAAGACTATTTATGTGTCAACAACAATGTGTGAACTGGGACATGGCATAACAGCAGCTGTAGAGAATGTAACTCAAGAATGCTCGCTGCAGTGTGTGAACAGTTTGAATACCACATTGACATATGCCGTGCATCTAAAGGGGGGAATATTAAACAGCTATGAAAAGTTTTGAAAAAAGCTTTTTGAGTTTTCTGTCATCAAAAAACAAAATTCACTGTATATGTTTATTAGTTTCAGAAATATAGACGTGCCAAATTGGATGATTCTTCTGATACACCCTGTATTTTACATTTTCAGAATATGGGTTTTCAGTATGTCTGTCAGAGATTGTGAATTATTATTCTGACAGCTCTCTTCTGTAACAAAAAAATTGTTTTAGGTGGCAAGTGGTTTAACCACGGAACATTATTCCATATGTTACAATAGAAATATGCTGTCCTGGTGGTGGTGGTGGTGGTGGTGGTGGTTAGTGTTTAACGTCCCGTCGACAACGAGGTCATTAGAGACGGAGCGCAAGCTCGGTTTAGGGAAGGATTGGGAAGGAAATCGGCCATGCCCTTTCAAAGGAACCATCCCGGCATTTGCCTGAAACGATTTAGGGAAATCACGGAAAACCTAAATCAGGATGGCCGGAGACGGGATTGAACCGTCGTCCTCCCGAATGCGAGTCCAGTGTGCTAACCACTGCGCCACCTCGCTCGGTGCTGTCCTGGAACCGTCTGATGTACAAATGTTGGTGATAAAGCTAAGAGCAAAACAGATTGAATTGAGTTTCTGCACAAGTTTTATTACATGGTCATTAAAATTTAAGTTTTCATCGACATGAATCCCGAGCAACTTATACAATGCTGATTGCTGTTTTATCCGTGTCGCAGCTTTTGACATGTTGACTGCCATGTGACCACCGGCGGACACAACAGAGATTTACACGTGATGCAATGCATCCACCAGTGACCACATGCTCCACTCCCCTTAGAATGGTGCCATCTAAAAATATAGTCAAAGAACAGACACCATTGATGACCTGCAGCCGTCCATAATGAAATTAGAATTATATATTAATACCATCAGCTGCTGACGGGCGTTCATATATATCAACAGGGACAGGTGAAAATGTGTGCCCCGACCAGGACTCAAACCCGGGATCTCCTGCTTACATGGCAGACACTTTATCCATCTGAGCCACCAAGGGCACAGAGGATAGTGCGACTGCAGGGACTATCTCGCACACGCCTCCTGCGAGACCCACGTTCTCACCTTATATGTCCACACACTACATTCGTAGTGTCCCTACCCAACACACTCATTACTCGTGGAAGATATTCTTACCAAGTCCCATAAGAGTTTGAGTAATATGTGTGCATCTGCATGGAAGAAGAAGGCCATGGCCAGTATTGCCAGAACTATATATTTATATGGATGTGGTGTCTGTTCTTTCAGACATGTCCGAAAGAACAGACACCATTGATGACCTGCAACCATCTATAACAAAATTAGAATTATATATTGTAACAGTTGTGGTACTAAATGTAACACTTCTGTCACTAAATGTAACTGGGTTTTCTCTTTTGATGCTGTCAATTGTCAGGATGAGCATTCTAAAGCATTCTGTCAGGGTGAAAATATTAAATAAATTAGCTTTTCTCTCTTAACAACATGTGGGCAGGGTGGGTTCTTCCTTGGCTCGGGTATGAGGTAGAATGAAACAGCATTTTTACATAAGATAACTTTTATTGAAAGTTTCGTACAACTGTATCTTACTGGACGTTCTGGTTCGGAGAGCAGCAGCTGTGTCGTTTGCGTAGCCTTCTGCTGCGGCAGCGGCGGTGGCGTCTGATTATGCGTAGCGGTGTGTATCTCGTGTCGCCGTCTCACCCAGCTGACTGGAGAAGCGCAGCGCGAGGTGGCCCGTTTAATTATTGCGAGCGAAGTCGTGCATCGGATGGTGATACCTTGAATGTGGCGTCCCAGTGTTTCTCTTCTCTAAGCGGCCGCGTGTGTTGTGCATTGGCCAGCGGAGCGGCGCGGCGGGGGAACGCCAGTGTCCCGGACTCGAACAACGGACTCCCGCTTGCCAGTATTCGGCTGTCAGATCTTCATCCCAGCTCACAGGTGACTGCTGATGTGAGGCCGTCTCCTTCCCGTCCTCACGAGTCACCCGGGTACGTAAAGATCAGACTTCAAATACCTTTTAACTTCTGTCTTCTGGCGCCGACGCTGCTGCTTGCTATTCCATTACAGCGGTGGACTTGGTGCGTCTGTGCATGATGTAGTCTCTTCTTGCATGACGGTCTTCAGCACCGAAACTGACTGAAAACAACTGCTACGCTTCTTCACTTCTTCGTCGCTCATCTCCGTCTTCGTCTCGTCTTCATCCGTCGGGCCCACCGCGTCTCGCGTATTTATTCACTTCAGTTCACTGGAGGTGAACGACTTCACAGCCATTGCCTCTTCTGTCACGTTGAAAAGCTTCTCGAAGAATCTTCTTAACGTCGGTCATTGGCTCTTGGGATGTAGGCGAGGGCCTTTGCTCACATGTGACAACTGAGAAACACGTGAGCCGGTCATTGCCTCTTCTGTCACGTTGAAAAGCTTCTCGAAGAATCTTCTTAACGTCGGTCATTGGCTCTTGGGATGTAGGCGAGGGCCTTTGCTCACATGCAACAACTGAGAAACACGTGAGCCGGTCAGGTGATGCCCTGACGGCTGAATCGACAGTGCCCGCTTATGTGGAACTTGCTGACTTCACGGTCATTGTCTCTTCTGTTCTGCTGTTCTGCCCACTGAATGCCAGTATGTAACTCTCTAAACTAAACCAAGTTTTTCATTTATATTCTAATTTCTACTTCACTTTGATTTCACTAATTTATTTACTTAAGTACCACTCAACAATATTAATACCTTCAGCTGCTGATGAGTGTTGATATATATCAACAGGGACAGGTGAAAATGTGTGCCCCAACTGGGACTCGAACCCGGGATCTCCTGCTTACATGGCAGACACACTATCCATTTGAGCCACCGAGGGCACAGAGGATAGTGCAACTGCAGGAACTATCTTGCGCATGCCTCCCGCAAGACCCACATTCTCACCTTATATGTCCACACACTACATTTGTAGTGTCCCTACCCAACACACTCATTACTCATGGAAGACATTCTTACCAGGTCCCTTAGGAGTCGGGTAATATGTGTTCATCCACACAGAAGAAGAAGGTCATGGCCGATAGTCTGGGAGGCGTGCGTGAGATATTTACTGCAGTCGCACTATCCTCTGTGCCCTCAGTGGCTCAGATGGATAGAGTGTCTGCCTTGTAAGCAGGAGATCCCGGGTTCGAGTTCCGGTCAGGGCACACATTTTCACCTGTTCCCGTTGATATATATCAACACCCGTCAGCAGCTGAAGGTATTAATATATAATTCTAAAAATATAGTCGTCTATTCAGAAGTGGGCTGTATGGCTGCTTGTGCGGTTTGAGGTGCCATGTCACGGATTGCGCAGCCCTTCCTGCCAGAGGTTTGAGTATTCCCTCGGGCATGGGTGTGTGTGTTGTTCTTAGCATAAGTTAGTTTAAGTTTAACTAGTGTGTAAGTCTAGGGACCGATGACCTCAGCAGTTTGGCCCCTTAGGAATTCACACACACTTGAACATTTTTGTGTGACTACCAGCAGGCACAGGGGGATGGCATGAACCTCTGCTGTGTCTGCTGGTGGCCTTGCGGCAGTCAATGTGTTCAGCAATGGCTTCACTTTTGATATCTTCAACCTTCTACGAAACTCTCCTTCACTAAAAGATCAGGTGGCTATGTATGCTAAGGGCCTTGTAATTACATGGAGCAGCCTTGATTATAAACCTTCTGGTACCTCATCTACCCCTGCCAACATTTTATGTCTCAAGGATTTTTTTAAAATCTCTTTTAATGCTTCTTGTTTGTCTGTTGAATCTACCTTCACACTACAAACAGCTTTTGAATGTTCTCTGATTTTTCTTGAATTGTGAACTTCAAGGTGAATAAAGTTGTTCCATTAATAGAATAACTGTTTATACAATTTGGCAAATTTTATTTTTTAATACTAATATTCTCTACATTTTTGAGAATGATAACCTGGTCTGCATATGTTCTCTGTTTGTCCTCACAGTTCCCCAAATAGCATTTGATTTGTTTTCAAACTGCCATATGGAGCTATCATTAGTCAGAAATTTGCCTTAGCAATTATTTTTCAATATACCCTCTTGTTGTTCTTAACATCCATACATATTATAAAGAAAAAGTGTGCTAAACAAGTAACGTTCAGCCAAAAGCCCTTCATGTTAATTCGACAACACACACGCGCACACCCATGCCTGCCCCTGCATGCACGCACGCGCACACACACATGACCACTGTCTCAGGCTGGCAAGGCCAGACTTCTTGTCTGTGACTCAACATCTTCATTACAAGGTGGGTACCAACCTATCCTTTTCATAATAGTGTCATTATTCCATCCTGCATTTTCCATTGTTTGATACATATTATAAAAATTAATTCCGCAGACAGTATCCACATATGCAGTTAAATGTGCCTACAAAATTATCTCATGGTACCACACATGATTCAAGAGATATCATAAACACTGAGATGCATGAAAAAAATGCCACATCATGTTTGGAGTTTACTACTAAGACACTCCTACAGTCAAGCCAACTTGAGGTAATCCGAGTCAACTTGAGGAAATCGCTGACACCTGGCAGTGCTTTCGACAGTTTTCAACTTTAAAGCACAAATGGCCATAGGTGAAAAAAATAACCATCTATACATCTATGAAGAGATGTTGCCATAGAAACGTTTACAAAATTGCATTGTAGACACACAAAGCATATTGTATGCGCATACAATGCAAAAATCCATACAAATACCGGTTTGTTTCCATATGAGGTAGTGTACGGGCAAAAAGTGCAATCACCATTTGATTTAGTGAAGCTACTACATACAGAAACAGTCTGACATTTATATCCCAGAGAGATATTATTTTTGATAATGTAGGTCAGATAATATTATCTGAAAAACACAGTTCTTTTTTTAAGAGTTCTACAACTGGTTTTTTTTTAATGCAAGATGTGATAGAGGGACTTGCCTGTGCATTACCATAGGGTCTGATTCTTGACAGCTTCTTTGGAAAGCACATCTCAAAAATCTGAGGAGAAGGAATTATATGCATCATCTGTATTAGTTTTGGACTGCATTTATGACCAAGACTCAATGCTTTGATATTTACAAAGTTTGCAGTTTTTTTTTTGTAGAAGAATTTCTTGTATACATGAAGTGTGCTTTTCTTTCTTTCAATGCCACTGAAGGAATGTTGAGGACAAGATCATTGTGCTCTGATAACCCTAAAACAAAATTGGTTATCTCTGTAGGACCTACATTAAAAAAGAAAATTACATGTAAGACAGTTAGTATTATTTGTTACCTTCTTAGGGTCAAAAAAGTTAGGAAATAGGTTAAAACTACGTCAGAGATTTAAGAATTGAATTGGTCTTTCAGCCTACTTTTGTTCATAAAGTTTGTACTGAAATCCCCTAACACAATATAGTGACTCTTGCAGTAAATAGAATGTTAAGTATTGTTTCTAATTGATTAATAACTATTTTTGTATCTTCAGTAGGTGATCCATATACTGCTATAAGACTACGATTATGACTGCACAGCTGCTGCTTCAAAATGCTTTTCTGCATTCAGTGATTCAGCTTCATACCTTCTTTTAAAACTGATACCTAATTTGGTAAAAATACATGCACCTCCATTTTTGGGATTCTTTTTACAGTATTAACTTGCCAACTTAAATGGGTAGATGTTAATGCTGTTTAATTCAAAATTTCTACAAAAGTGCTTCATAATGCACATGCAGTCAATAATTGTATCATTCATTGTTACCTCAAGTTCTAATGATTTCTTTCCAAGACATGGAATGCTTAGGTGTAAAATCTACAGGTAACTAGGATGCAGACTGGTTATAGTTGTATTGACTTTATGCAGTATCCTGTTCTGTCCTGTGTCATGGCAAGGTCCCAAAAATCCTTGAGAAGCACAAGTCTTCTGCACCTCAAGGAGCGTTCACTGGGTTATGGTGAGTTGCTGTTGTATCTAAGAACAATAAATTGCAGTACTCTAGGGTCTGACGGTAGATGAGTGGAGTTGGAACAGTAATTTAATAAGATCAAATAGGATTCAATAAGGTTATCAGAAGGGTACTGAAAAAATTGAAGACCAAGTAGAATTTAAATCAGGACATATGTTTTACTGCTGAGAGAGTGGGGAGGAAATTTAGGTGTAGACTTGATTATAAACAAGAAAATATTGTTACTGAAGGAAACTCAGATGCAATTTAAGAATAATCAAAATTACTTACATCCCTTGGAAATCATTCAAGTCTTTAACTGGTGTGGTTAAACTGTTGAAGTCTTTCTCTAGGTTCACAAATGCTAGAGTATCCCGATTTTAGTTCAGTCTGCCTTCTGTTATTAAATGCCATTTCAGATTTGCTTCTGTAGTACCGTTACCTTTTCTGACATCAAACTGATCACTTCCACTGTTTAACAAAATAAGGTAAACAATATACACTGATGAGCCAAAACATTATGACCACTGCCCATCGTGACAATGGATGCAGCCTGGTAGCATTACAAGCACATGATGCAATAACAAAAGCATGTAAATTGGTAGCATTACAAGCACATGATGCAATAACAAAAGTATGTAAATAGAACAAACAGACGAGTGATCATCATAGTGAAGCTTGGGCTGCAAACGGGGAAATCCATTGAGATACACGACATCGATAAAGGGCAGATTATTATTACGCAGAGCCTGTAAACAAGTATCTCAAAACCTGTGAAACTGGTCGAATGTTCACCCGCTACTGATGTGAGCATCAATGGAAAGAGGTTGGACAACGAAACTACAGTTAGGCAGTAAACGGTTGGACATTCACGACTCTTCATAGAGTATGTGGTTCGGAAGCGTGTATGCTCAGTAAACTAGGGTAGCTGGTAATATGTGGCTTCTCTACCAAAAGAGCATAATACTGGTGCATGCACAGGTATTCCGGAACACACTGTTCATCCTACATTGTTGAACATGGAGCTCCACAGCACCACCCCTACATTTTCTTCTGTTGACCCAGTGACATCATCAATCACAATTTCAGTGGGCACAGTACCATCAGGATTCAATTGTTGATCAATGGAATATGTTGGCTCGTCAGGTGAATCACTATTTTGCTGCATTAGGTCGATCTGTCATCGAGGTGAATGGTGGCTCAAAACATGCAGCACACCACTGCCACAAACGCAAGCTGGTGGGAGCAGTATTATGCTATGTGAGACATTCTCCTATACTTGCATGGGACCTGTGGTAGTAATCGAAGACAGGCTGACAGCTGTGAACCGCCATCATCACTCCATGCTTGATGTCTCCCGATGGTGATGTCATCTTGCAGTAGTATAACTGTCTGTGTCTCAGAGCCAAAACTGTGCTACAGTAGTTTGTGGAGCATTATTGTGAACTCACAATGATAGCTGAGCAACCAATTTCACCTGATGTAGATCCTATGGAACCCATCTGGGTCGCTAGGAGGTGCCATTACCACATATGCAAATCAGCAGTTCATTATTTATGTGAATTACGTGACCTGTGCATAGACAAGTAATGCCACATACCTCCACAAATCTACCAAGAAATTGCGATATGCAGAATGTGTGACGTATTTCATTCCAGACTGACAAACAAGCTGTAAAGCAGTTGGTCCTACTGTTTTGGCTCATCCGTGTAATTTATCATCACTTGCAGGAAGACAGTTTTCTCCCCTGCTCAAACCAGGGATCATAAAAATATATGGTCTAACTCCTGGAAGCCAGGAAATTCTGTAGTTACTTCCGTTATGGGTTCATGGGCACCTACCTGCAATTGGTAATGCACTTGTAACCATACGACTTGCTTTCTTATATAAACATCATCTCATTGGTATATTTTTGAACATAACCCTCTCTTCCATTGCCATCAAGAGCACACACAGTAAGTAGTACAGTGCAGTGCTCCTTATTATTGCCATTTTTGTTCCTCCTCCATCCCATCGCCAAGACACTACCAGTTGCAGTCGCAAAATTAGAGGGCTTGTAGAGTGCACAGAACATATAGGATGCAGATTCTCAGCAGAGAAATACATATGAGGGTTTTTAATCATTGTCATGCTACTTTTAATTCACCTCGTTTTCAAATGGGGATCAGCAATTACAGTTATAAGGATTTTTTTAGATTTCTGTGGTATATAAAGGGTGATTATAATTCAAGTTCTGGTTTCAAAATGCTGTAAAAAAAAGAATCACTCTCAGAATGACGTCAAATTTGGACAGAATGTTATGAAAGATGGGAGAAACATTGATGATGATGATGATGAGGTCCCATACTCTGAGGAGCATAGGGGATGATGCCAACTAGGCAAGATCCTAGCAGAGGTGGTTTGCCATTGCCTTCCTCTGACCGTAATGTGGATGAATGATGATGATGATGAAGACAACACAGCAACATCCCTGACCCCACCGGGAATCAAACCCGGGACCCCGTGCACGGGAAGCGAAAATGCTACTGCAAGACCACAAGCTGCACATGGGGAGAAACATTATGGGAAAAAATCAACAAAATATTTCCCCTTAGATTGGCATCATAACATAATTAGATTCAGCTATAAATGACAGATGAATCTCAATATGACAAAATGGCTCTGAGCACTATGGGACTTAACATGTATGGTCATCAGTCCTCTAGAACTTAGAACTACTTAAACCTAACTTACTTAAGGACATCACACAACACCCAGTCATCACAAGACACAGAAAATCCCTGACCCCGCCGGGAATCGAACCTGGGAACTCAGGCGTGGGAAGCGAGTCAATATGACCATTGCACGTTAAACCAACTGTGCTATGCAATGTGCACTGGCGTACAAGTTCGGTAGTCAACAGTTGTGGCACTGTTACTTTGGTAAGCCCATCCACAACAGCAAGGTTATACCAGATTGGATGAGAAAAATTGGTTTTTAGTTGTCCAAAGGCCACAAACGGCATGAAAACCAACAATGAAATCAGTTTTTAGTTGTGATTACACTGGCTTAAGATATGTTCTTCCCGAAGTTGAAATCGAGAAACAGCCTATTCGACAACAGGTCAGTGTCTTAGGGATAATGTTCAGAAAGTATTGCACAATGCACATCTGCAATTCAGTTGCATTTATAATCAGAGCACCAAACATAGTATCTTTCAGATAATCCCACAGCCAGAAGTCACACAGCAAAGATCATGTGATATGGATGGCCAGGCTGTAGGGAAATGACAGCTGTTAATTCTATCATTTCCAAAATGCCTTTGCTGCTTTACAGGCATGCAATGTGCAGAGGAGCACCATCTTGCATAAAAAGGATCCTATCCACACATTCATGCTGCTGAAGGGTTGGAATGATGTTGGTGCACAAAAAACTCTCACAGCATTTACCAGTGAGGGTATATTACCCATTCTCCTCAAAAAAATATAGCCCTACCATAAACAATACTGTCAACCCACACCACATTGTTACCTCTGCAAAATTAAGCATCAACCCACACCACACAGTTACCTCTGCAAAAAGAAGCAGTACTGGCTGATATGCGAGTGGATTTTCCATTGCCCATAGGCTGCAGTTCTCTGTATTGACATGTCCTTGGAGATGGAAACAGCCTTCGTCTGTCCACAGAGCATTCCATAGGCAGTCATTGTCAACTTCCATGCAAGCAAGAAGTGCTAGGGCAAATATTTGTCTAACTGGCAGGTGACCATGAAACAACTCCTGAGCATGGATGACTTTATATGGACAATAATGCAGCATCTTTTCTGCACTTTACTGGCAGGTACATTCAGAGTTCAGGCAATTCCCCCTGTACTGCATATTTGCACCCCACTACCACCATCACCACTTTTTGTTAAATTTTTCCTGCCAGTTGGTATTCAAAAGAACCTTTGTTTTTTAATTTTTTAATCTCCAGGCTGTTGGCAGACATCAGACCAATGCCTTTTTCTCACACCCTTGGGGGTCCAGAATGTCTGCAGAGTTAGTGGCACACAGTCATGGTTCTTGTAAAAGAGCTTTATTGGCAACAGACAATTTTGCGTATTCTGCTACTTATGATGCCATCTAGAGGTAGAGTTATTGTTAGATTTTTTTTCCCCCGTAACGTTTCCATAATATGTTGTTAAAATTTAATGTCATTCTGAGCAGTGGTTCTTTTTTTTATGGCATTTTGAGACTGGAACTTTGATTATAATCACCCTGTACTTCATTGTAGGCTGCCCTGGCTGCTATTTCAAGATAATTCACATAATGCACTGACAGTCTTGAAGAAGTGTCTTAGTCACATATCTTCAGGTGAATCTTATCAAGTTTTGTTAAACTTTTATGCAATTTTAACTATGGGTGTAAAGAATGGATAATTTTGAAAAATCATCAGTATTCTCCATGAAAACACGGGAGAACTGCCGGATATCAGTAACTTCCTGCCACGATATTTCGGCGCAGAGTCTTCTGGCCATCTTCAGGTGAATGCTACTGTAGTTGTACTGTACTGTAGTACTACTACAGTAGCATTCACCTGAAGATGGCCAGAAGACTCTGCGCCGAAATATCGTGGCAGAGTACTGTAGTAGTACTGTACTGTAGTACTACTACAGTAGCATTCACCTGAAGATGGCCAGAAGACTCTGCGCCGAAATATCGTGGCAGGAAGTTACTGATATCCGGCAGTTCTCCCGTGTTTTTATGGAACAATCAGTACGCCGGGAAAGCTTTAAACATCACATCATCAGTATTATACAGCACAAGGGGATTATGCTGATCACATGCCTTCAGAACCAACTTCACATTCAGTCTCTATGTTTAGGCTAGTGTGTCCCCATTTGCCATCAGACAATAGCTTGAGTTAGAGATATTTATCTTCCCATTTCGTCACTGCATGAACTCTCTCTCCCTCCCTCCCTCGCCATTCACAATTTTATTCCTCTGCTATTTCTGTGCATCTACATAGTTTAATAAAACTGTTTTTTTCTGTTATTTATGTCCTTACAGATCACCCCAATGTAAAAGCGTTTGTGACACACAGTGGATTATTGGGCACAATTGAAGCCGTACATAATGCTGTTCCTGTGGTGACTGTACCTTTCTTTGGAGATCAGGATCACAATGCTAAGAATGTTGTTCGACAAGGGATAGGTATTCAGCTAAGCTACAGCAATTTAACAATGGAAAACCTGTTGAATGCTTTGAACCAAGTAATTTACAATATAAGGTATGTAGTTCACAACATTTTTTGTAAAAGTTTTAAACCTGAATAGTTTGCAAAACAAGCTTGGCAGTCTAATGTGTATGTAATCTGGCATAATGGAAGACATGTAAGTGCCCTATTCTTGTCACAGTAAAATGTTTCACAATATCACTCCCCATAGTTAACTACTATAAATTTAAGGAAAAAGTGTTACTTCTACTTAAGGGCTATTTCTAAAATATTTTTCAATCTGTTATTTGCCTGATGTAGTAACCATGTAGTGTTTCTCATTGTGTCAAAAGTTGATGGACGGGGTGTTAAACTGTTTTTTTGTCAGCTAAAGATCTAGAATTGTAAGCAGCTTCTAATATTTTAAAAATGAATCATTTATTTTTTCTATGCAAAATTATTGCTTGTGATGATGTGACTGAAACACAAAAAATTCCTATTTTAACATATTGTTTCAGTTATAAGGAGAATGCGATACAGACATCTAAGATATTTCGTGACCGTCCTAAGTCTCCAATGGAAACTGCAGTTTACTGGACAGAATATGTTCTTCGACATGGAGGTGCACCACATTTACAGTCAGCAGCTAAAGAACTCAATATATTTCAGTACCTTCTCTTGGATGTAGTGGCTGTTCTGTTGATTTTTAGTATCATTGTTTTAGTAGTCCTTGGCTATTGTTTTAAAATTATGCTTTCCGTATTACGTCCCAAACAGAAACTTTTATGATATATGGACTGGTATGAAAGCAGGAACTCACTGACATGGAGGGTAATCAAACAGTGTTCTGTATGTCAGTAGTTAAGTTTGCAAAGTTTATGAACTACACAGAATGTAATAACAATTTTTGCACTTCTGCATCAGAAGTCATGTAGTTTACCAGTGGCGTGAACATTTTGTTGTTACTATTTATTGTGAAATGCTTCTCAAAATAGAGGTTCAGAAATGAAGAATTTTCTTGAGGATGGTTTAGTTATAATGATCTCAAAAATTAGCAAGTGTATTACAGATGGTTAAAGCTTCTCAGTTGCTGCTTCTGGTCCATCAATTTCCATGGACAACAAACAGCATTCTCGTTTAGTAGCAGCTTGTTCATTCATATTTTATTAAACTGAGATGATGAATCTGTGTATATTATTGAGGTTGGTGATTTTAGTAATTACTATATTTATTGTGTAGTATAATTTTGTCAGACATGATGCCAAATATGTTGTTATATGATGGGTAGTTTTTAATTGTACACTGTTTTATTCAGCACCAACTAAAGCTAATACTACAATGATGATCAGTATTATTGTTTTACTTATAAAAGCTTCCAAGTGTTACTGTTACTGCTTTACTCAAACTGTAAATCTCCAGTCTGTTAGATCAGGAGGAAACTTAATAGCATCTCACTAATGGTTCTATGTAATAACACATATGCAGTTTTTGTTTTTGTTCTTTTTCTTTACATTAGATCCTATGTGAAATATTCAAACTATGCGGTGTATTACAGCTGAGAGTTCAAACAAGAACAATCAGAAACCTTTGTTTAATTGATTTATTCCTACTGTCTATGGAAACTAAGCAAATCACAATACAAACTTCCTCAAAAATTCATTGTTGAAATTATGGATTTGATGAAAATAAATCTGGGCATTACTTTTCCAATGATACCATTGCAATACTTGTTTATGATCCACACTTAAAAAAGTTGTAGTAATATTTTCCATTTTGTGTGGTAAATGGACAAAAATATGTCAAACAGCAACATGCTCAACAAAATACCCCCACCCTGAGCATAGGAGAGGGCAGGGAATTACAGTTCCCTTGTGAGCATTTGATTGTTGAATATGGGTTGTTGGATGTTTTTAGCAGAGAAACGCACAATACCGTTAACTTAAGTATCATTGACATACACTTTAGACATGTCATGGACATCACTGAAGCACCTGGCCTTTGCTGATGACCTGTCTGTATTAACAAACAACAAAAATGAAGCTGAACTAGTGATAGATATACTACAGTACAGTAAATCTCCTGTAAAACTAAACTCCAAATTTCCTATTTAAAAAAAAAACTCAGTATATGGACACCAAATCAAGTGGAAAACTTCCACTGAAAACATTGTCTCACAGGTCACTTACTTCAGGTACTTAAGACAAACCATCCAACACAGGGATGAACACAATCTCAAACACAGAAAGAATATTTAAACTGAAAAGATGTACAAATTGACTTGGAATCACTGGCACAAATGAACAGTGTCTTGTAATGTAAGACTTTGGCTCTACAACAAAGTTGTTTTACCAGAAGCCTTGTATGCAGCAGAAACCGCATTTATTACAGGGATGACCAAAAGTCATAACAGAAAGAAATCAGAGCAAAAAATTCATAGAAAAATGTATGGCACTCTTCTCCAAGATGAAATTTGGGTAAGATGATCTACATAGGAAATCTATGAACACACAATCATCATCTCAGATAAATTTAGGAAAAGACACCAACAAGTCTATGGATACCTATTGGAGATGGATGAAAACAGACTCCCAAAGCAAATTTTTAACATCATTCATGCAAGCAAATTCAAGACCAATTGGATGAAAGGAACACAAGAAGTCCTGCAACAACTAAAAATTTCAGAAGAAGAAATTGAGGACTGGTAACAGATCAGTATAACCCTTGGCCACGAAACTAGTTGGACAAAGCTGTTGAACTGTTGCCATACAACTTCCATCACAATTCGTTCTGTCTTATTATAATTCATTTTGAGATCTACTTACAAATTTGCTCTAATAAGGTATTTCACTCACTTTTATATTTATCTGTATCAGGAGGAAGCAGTGTAACATCACATGTAAAATGGAGGTGGCTCAGATATGTTCTAGTAACAAATATTGATTCATCATTTTTCAAACAATGGAAAAGTCAGGATGGAATAATGACAATATTATGAAAATGATAAATTGTTACTTATCAAGTAGAGGAGATATTGAGTTGCAGACAGGCACAACAAAAAGACTGCTATATATTTAACAAGAAGGCCTTTTGACCAAACACTTAAGTGTGTAGCAGTCTTTTTGGTGTGTCTGTCTGCAGAGTGAGTAGCAAATCTATCCTTTTCATAACACAATCATTCATCGTTTTTTCTAGTTAAGGATCTGAAAACTTCCTCTAGGAGTGCTGAGATTTTTTAAAATGATATGAAATCTCCTTGCCTGCTTCCTCTTTAAATTTTGAATTTCTCATTACCTTGATTAAGTGTAATGGGATCTACACCACTGAAATATTCTTCACTATGCTACCACAGTTGGATACCTGCCATGTTTCTCAAGGAATGTTACTGCAGATTTTGTTGAAAATATCTTAAAGATTTCTGAAAATGTATAGCAGTAATGGAAACTTCTGGATGAAACAATGTGTAAAATAAAGGAAAGGCAACCATTCAGCTACAGCATACTGATGTGTGGAGCATAGAAACACATAGCAGAAAATTGAATATTGTTTCATAGATGTATGAAAATGTATGGATCCCAGGAAAAGTGGTCATTCATACTCTTTTCTTTGTTCTGTAATTTTATTTATGGCTTGCAGAACGTCATTTGTGCTGAATCTACTCCTGAACCAAACCTGGTATCTTCGATTGATTAAAATCTTTTTTTTTTTTTCTATGTAGTTGGTGATAATTTTGGTGAATATCATCTATATAACAGAGAAGAGGCTGAGAAATCTATAGTTCTTTCCTCTTCTTTCCCATATTTTTTGGAAAAAAATACTTGTAGAATTGTTCCAGTTTTAGGAAATTTTCCTGCTCTATAGACATTCTGTAAAGAAACTGCAAGTTCCTTTATACATATCCTTTTGTACTCTTCAAACCACCATGAAGTGCATGACAGGATACGTCCCATGGTACCAGATATTAGGGCTTTTGCCTGTCCCACTCTTATGTGGGGCACAGGAAAAATGATCCTACATACCTGTGCACAGTGTAATTAGTCTAATCTTGTTTTTGCACTCCCTATGGGAGTGATATGTGGGAGCTGGAATATATTCCTAGATTCATCACTTAAAGTTGGTTCTAGAAATTTTCTAAGTAGTATTTCATCGGATGGTTTGTGTCTATTTTCAGTCATCTGCCAGTTCAGTTCTTTCAGCATATTTGTGAAACCCTTCCACAGAGCAAACCATACTACGATCATTCACACTGCCATCATTTGTATCTGATCAGTACCTGCTGTCAGTCCTATTTGATACAGGTCCCAACACTTATAGAATGGCTTGCATGAGTGTTTTGTATGTAAACTGATTGCACTTCCCTAGTATTCTGCCAATGGAAAGCCTTATGCCGCCAGCTTTACCTACAACTGAGCCTATATGGTTGTTCCATTTCATATCATTAAATGGTTATACCCATGAACTAGTATGAGGTGACCTATTACAACTGGGGCTCACTGATATTATAGTCATAGAATGCTATGTCTTTATTCACCATATAGCAGAGATACTGAGTTACAGATGGTACAACAAAAAGACTGTCAAACAAAGCTTTTGGCCCAACAGGCTTTCATCAGAATTAGGCAACATACACTCACACAAACACAGCTCACACACACATGACTACAGCCTCTGGCTGCCAAGGCCAGACAAATACATTGGTAGCCAGAGACTGTGATCATGTGTGCATGAGTTGCATTTGTGTGTGTGTGTGTGTGTGTGTGTTTTGCCTAATTCTGGTGACGGCCTTTTTGGCTGAAAGCTTTGTTTGACATTCATTTCGTTGTGCTAAGTGTGACTCAACGTCTTCACAATGTGGCGAGCAGCCTTTTCATAATATTCTTCTTGTTCCATCCTATATTTTCCATTGTTTGATACTATGTTTTCCCCATTTTTGAAGTGCATAATTTTACATTTCTGTACATTTAAAGCAAGTTGCCAATCCTTTCACCACTTTGACATCTTATCAAGATCTAACTAAATATTTGTGCAGCTTCTTGCAGACAGTTGCATTATAGATCGCTGTATCATCTGCAGAACTTCAGAGGTTTTTATTAATATTGTCCACAAGGTCATTAATATATAGTACGAACCACCAAGGCCCAACAAACTTCCCTGGGGTACACCCAAAGTTATTTCTACTCTTGTCGATGACTTCCGGCTAAGACAACATGCTTTGTCTTTCCTACCAAAAAATCCTCAATCCGGTCCTTTTGTATTACTTTCCTCCAGCTTTAAAGACTGATACTGAAACACAATTATCTGCTAGCTCTTTCAAGAAGTATTCTGTTAAGTATGAGGCAATATTCAGTTCCAGGTTACTTACTAAATTCATGAAAGTAGTGGGACAAGTTAAATGGCCCTGTAAACAGAGATGATTTCCTTATGTCAATTTTTGTAAATTTGTATCCCTATTGCATATGTAAGTCTGTTGGAAAGTGTCCCTTAAATTGTTGACTACAATCAGAATAACAAAGTGACTGATCTGGTTGTAGGCCTGCTACTGTAGCGGCAACAAGAAAATGTGAATGGTATCACGTTCTGTCCCTTTCACCACTGATAAATTGCTTTGGTACACCAGCTAGTGATTAAATGGTCATTTGTAGACTGTGCTTGCTGCTGGTAACGTAACTGTTGTGATTTTTTCGTTTTTCCTGTGAATCACCTTACGTTTATGCTGTAGAATGTCTGAAACTTGCAGAGAAAGTGTGCAGGAAAGTATGAGTGCTAAACAGAGCATCGGTGATCTGGTAACGTTTTGCAGGCTTACACACATGAGTTTGTGTGCTCAGTGCTGGATTATTTTGAGTAGAGAGGCAATAGTACATCTCTACTCCCTCTAACAAAGGCAACTGAAAGAACTACAGACTCACAAAAATGTGTCATCAAAACTGGCAAGAAAAAGGTAATACTGTGCACAAGGGGCTGGTTCACTTGAGATAAGGACTCTAAGTAAAAAGAGGAAGACAGTACTAGGACATATTTTAACAAGATACTGTTTAAATCATTTTCTTGAAAGAAAAATGCCTAAGGAAAGGGCAAAAAAATTATATGGCAATAGTATGAAAGACATAACATTCAACCTTAAAAAGACTGTGTTACTGTGAGGCAGAATTGTGCTGTGGCATCAGGACTCATTTGTTGACAGTTGTCAGTGCCCTCAGTTTCAGATACACAAAATTAAAGAACATACAATTATATCAAAAAGAAGTGACATTGTTGTGTGGCATTGTTGATTCTTGAGAGACATTTTTGAGATACAGTTTGAAGGTACTGTTTGGCTGGATGGAACCTCCCTAAGGGCCAGTCATTCTGTTGGAAAAGACTGGACAGACAACAGTATATATGTAAGTATTGCTGCAAGAGTGCAAGTTTGCACAGCGAGGAGGGGGGTGGGGAGGCATTGGGCGAGACCTGTGGATATAGAATATTTTTAATATTTTGGAAGATGAATGATGACTTCCAAGTACCCACAAAAAGTTCTACTTCCAACCCTTTTAAAAACCTGCATAATACTGACATTTAAATCATTTTCTTGGAAGAGAAATGTCTGAGAAAAGGGCACAAGAATTATTTTCTTACACACTGGAACTTACTGTGGTTTTGTACCAAACTGTCTCCTCGTTTACAGATTGAGGAAAACAAGCAACAAACACAAGTATTTTCTTAAGTGGTTCAAGAACCAACAGCGGGTAAACTTATATCAGCCATGGTTCATTGTTCTTGATAATACCCTGTAACATTCAGTTGTGGCGCCGATGAGGTCGACACCAACATCGATCTGAGTATCGTCTTTGAACTAAGCTACGTATTATCTTTGAGATGTTCCGCCATGTCAGTTCTTTGTGAGCCTTTGATGTGTTTAGGTGAATAAACAAACTACTGTTAAATTGGTGTTGTTTGGTGTAACCAACCCGAACATCTACCTCACTGGTGACCCCAAGTTGTAACATCTTCCGTTTTTGCCGTTTTACTGTGTCCGTGACCTTCACATTGGTTATTTTCGCGTGTATTACATCAACACAGCATTCAAACAATGACTTCGCCCCAGCGCCTAAAGCCAGATTTTGTGATCGACATGCATCGTGTTGCGGACGATGTACACCTGCCAGGACTGCAACACGATGCCTTTCACTCAACAATTACTCCAATTTCGCCAGACGTTTTCAAGCCTGCAACAATAAGGGAGGTTAGGAGTGTGCATGACTTCGGCTATCAGACACCTATGTTCCCACCACATGTGCCCTCCCTCATCGACGGTGCAGTTACCTCTTACAGATCTTCATGCAGTGCAGGACCAATGCCGATTTCTGCAAATGATTCGTTGGAAAACCTACAACCACCAGGACAATGATTTGCAATGCCGCATTCTGTGCAGTACCACTCGGATACCTGACACGTGGCCGGAACTCCTTCGTTCACAGATCTACCTCCTCAGCATCCGACCACGCCCGCGCCTGCCTCGGTTCAGCATCAGAACGTGCCTTCCTGCTTCGATACCTCGGCCTGCAACAGGAACAATAACTTGTTATCTGTGCCTGACCTCCATCTCCGTCCCACTGCTATACCTCAGTGTTTTGTGCCACGACATTCACCTTATCCGCACACCATTTTGAGTGAAGTGACTATGAACAGTGAACATTCACACATTCTGTCCCAAGTTCCACATCATTTTCCACACTGTGCTTCTGCACAGTCCGCACCTCCACAGCCTCCCTGCAACACAGGTGGCCCCAGCTCTGATCATACATCAAGCTTTCGGTGGACTAACATGCGTTTTCAAACTTTGAACTTTTTCTCATCTGTCGCCCCCGCGCCGGCTCCAGTCAAGCTTCCGCTACCGTTCTCGGCACATCTCGGTGCCTCATCCGTCTCGATCTACCACAACGCATCAATCCAAACACATCCGCAACATGTTGAGCTTCCGCAACCGCAATCGACACATTACGGTGTCTCACCCAAATCGGCATTCTGCGTTGCAATGCATCACACTCAACCACAATGTATCACTATCACGCTGCCACCCGACAAGCCATCGTCGCTACATACCCTGGAGGCACACTCTCCTGGAATACTACAGCAACAACAGCTCGTTTCAGGTAGTGCCCCGACGAACTCAACTCAACCTGTTCTTCCGAACATTCTACAATGCTTACTGATGCTGCCGCCATTTAATCCCAACAGAGCAACAACCTGGTTCAAAATTGTGGACAAAGTGTTCGACCATTACAAACTCGACGAGTCAACCAGGATTCTGTGCCTCATCACCCACCTGCACGACCAGGAGGACTTGATTGCTGATCTGGTCGACACCCTGGACTCAGCTACTTGGTACACTCTAGCCAAAAATATAGTTCTATGTCGGCTTGCACACTCAACTGAGGCAGCAATATGGCAAGGGCTCCACGTCGAGCAAATAGGCAATGACAAACCTCCCCAGCCCTGGAGACGGCTACGTGCCCTGGTCAGCGCCGATATATTCTCTGACACAGCTCTCCTCGCCATCTGGTCAGAGAAACTATCTCCTCACATCCGCTTTGCTCAGGCTCAAAGTTCTCCTGAACCTGACGAGGAAAGAGTGACAATTGCTGACAAGCTACACGATGCATCACTGCTCTATTTCGCCAGCCACTGCCTACCTGACAAGTCTCCGGTTCAGTCTCATTGCCCTGCGGCCGGACGCGACTGGGCCCGTACTGTGCTGACCATTCCACTCGCTCCAGGAAGCCGTAAGCAAGCAACTTGGACGCCACTGGCTCCACCCACGGTCACACCCTCTCCTGCAACCGAACCTGTTGCGGCCACCGAGCCTCAGCCGCCGCCACTGGCAACGAACTTTCTGCAGGAAATGCAACCGCACCACCCGTACTGTTACTTCCACACACAAGGCGGCACGGAACTGCAGACCACCCTGCTGATTCTCAAACGCCAATCGCAGGCCTCCTGTGCACAACATGACAGGCACCCCCCAGTGCTCCATTCTGATCAGGAATGACCAGATAATTGCAGACGACTTTACATTAAAGACATTTCGTTGGGATACCTTTTCCTAGTGGACACAGGCGGGGATGTTTCGCTGCTACCTATGTCCTTAGCGTCGTCAAACATCCGCCCTCATCATACTTCATTGCAAGCCGTGAATTCAACTAAACTCAATTGAGTCAGCAATATGGCAAGTGTTCCACGTCGAGCAAATAGGCAATGACAAACCTCCGCAGCTCTGGAGACGGCTACATGCCCTGGTCAGCAACGATCTACTCTCTGACACAGCTCTCCTCGCCATCTGGTCAGATAAACTATCTCCTCACATCCGCTTTGCTCTGGCTCAGAGGTCTCCCAAACCTGTCGAGCAACGAATGACAATTTCTGACAAGCTGCATGATGCATCAGTGCTCTATTTCGCCAGCCACTGCCTACCTGGCAAGTCTCAGGTTCAGGCTCATCGTCCTGCAACCGGACACGGCCGGGGCTGCACTGTACCGACTGTTCCGCTCGCTCCGCGAAACAGTAAACAAGCAACTTGGACGCCACTGGCTCCACCCACGGTCACGCCCTCTCCTGCAACCGAACCTGTTGCGGCCACCAAGCCTCGGCCACCGCCACTGGCAATGAACTACCCATACTGTTACTTCCACACCTGGTTTGGTGAGGCGGCACGGAACTGCAGACCACCCAGCTGCTTCCCAAACGCCAATCGCAGGCCTCCTGCGTACAACATGACAGGCACCCCCCAGTGCTCCATTCTGTCCGGACACGACCCGATAATTGCAGACGACTTTATATTAAAGACATTTCGTCGGGATACTTTTTCCTCGTGGACACAGGTGCCGATGTTTCGCTGCTGCCTATGTCCTTAGTGTCGCTGAACATCCGCCCTCATCAAGCTTCACTGCAATTAGTGAATTCAACTAAACTACAAAGCTCGGGTTCAACTTCCCACGTTGTCTCACTCTCCGCAAACTGCAAACTCAAGCGGACTTTTTTAGTGTGCGAAATTGACAAACCTATACTAGGCATTGACTCCTTATGACACCCTAAACTTTCACCGAACCTAGTTTGAAACACCGTGTTTCATCAACCATCCAAGACTCACCTTCCCTGTGCTCCATCCAGCAACCCCCCCCCCCCCCCCCCCGCCCCCCCGTAACACATCGGTCCGGGCTTATCTCATCCGTACATGCTCATTTCTGTCGACGATGTTTCAAGAAACAACACACAAATGTCTTGTCGAGCTCGAAAACATTGGTCGCCAACACAAGGAAAACTGAGCTCTCCCTCTGGCTCCATGAAACTCAGATCCAGCTCTCCAATGCAGCAAAAGAGTTACAGACACTACAGCAAGGTCAGTAAGTGCACTGAATCTGCTTGCAGTCCCAGCAATTGAGCCTCCGTGTGTTTACCTCCTACTACCTCTCGCAACTGTGCTATCAAGGCTGCCATAACATGTACTGACAGTTCTGCAGGACCACACCCTCCTAACACAGCAGCGTTTGATACTCGGCCGGACATGAGTGCACATGCCCGATGAGCGTCACGTGTTCCCGAACCGACGGCTCCAACCCTGCCCCTCACGGACAGCGCCTCAAACTATGCAACTTCAGCACCTGCACGCCACTGTGCGACCGCCACTGACAACAAACAGTGCACTCGCACCAAGTGTATCACCCGCAATTGTGCTGCCACAGGCCGCACCCTCGGACAATGGACTCACTAACGGCTCACAAGCTCTTCCGAGCTCACCTGCCCACAGTGCCACTGCTTCGGGCCAGCGGCCATTTTGTCGCGTTGACTCCTGGGACACTTTGCTGCCTCGGCTACTGTCAGATCCGCCGAGTGGCTCCAATCACCACAACCACGCCTTGCCCGCCACACATTGTAAACAAACCGCCTCCTGCGCCGCCAGCAACATTTCTGTAATCACCAACGGCATGGTTCACGCGCTTCGCCTCATGCCAGGTCCCCCAATCGCCGGAAACCACGTAGACTTTGCCCCGAGCGACTCGCCGACCTTAAAAATCAGATTTCTCAAGTACTAAGCTCCGGCGTCATTGAACCCTCTGCCAGTAGCTGGTCCACGCCCGTACATATGACACCCAAGAAAGACATATCCTGGCGCATGTGCAGAGACTACCATCGTCTAAATGCACGAACAATTATGGACACCTACCCCATACCCAACATTGGCGACTTTACCAGTTCCCTCATAGGTGTGACCACATTCTCTGTCATTGATTGCAAACGGGCCTACCACCAGATCCACATGGCACCTCAAGACACTGAGTAGACAGCAACCACCACCCCGATCAGGTTATTTCAGTTTCTATTCATGCCCTTCAGTCTGAAAAACGCAACCCAGACCTGGCAACGCTTCATCACAAAGTGCTAAAAATTCTGCTTTGCTTATCTTGATGACATTTTCGTGTTTATCTCCTCCGTCGAGGACAACATTCGACATGTGCAAACTGTTATGAACACACTCATGGCAGCACGCATTGAGACCAACCAGGACAAATTGCAGCTGTATCAACCCGCTGTCACTTTTCTTGGTTTTTGGGTCTCTGCTGACGGCATTTCACCGTCCCCTGAGAAAGTACAAGCAATAATAAACCTACCCAGACCTTCGTCATTCAAAGAGCTCCGGCACTTTCTGGGGATGGTTAATTATTATTGTCGACATCTACCTTAGGCGGTGATTCAGGCTCTGCTGATGGATGCCTTGGCAGGCACTAAAACTTCTGGATCTTGGCCCGTTCTGTGGACCCCTGCTCTGACTGACTCTTTCACTGTCGTCAAAAATCTTCTTGCTGAGGCCTGCACCATTGCTCATCCTCGTCCCAATGCGCAGCTTTTCATTACCACAGACGCAAGTGACACTGCCATCGGCGCTGTCCTTAGCCAGACAATCGATGGCCAAACTTCGCCTCTGCAGTTCTTCTCGCGCAAGCTCATCAACGCACAACGGAAATATTCCGCGTTTGTCAGGGAGTTGCTCGCAGTCTACGAAGCAATCAAGCATTTAAGACTGACTTTGAGGGACGCCCTTTCTATGTTTTCACGGACCACAAACCCCTGGCAGCGACCATTACAAACCCGCCAACTGACCTGCATCCTCGCCGCTTCAGGTACATGGACTTTGTGTCTCAGTTCACCACCGATGTCAGACACATAAAGGGTGCTGACAATATAGTTGCTGATTTCCTTTCATGAGTCGACGCCGTCCATTTGCTGTTAGACCTCTCTGAACTGCCCAACCTCCAACCCGCTGAGGAGGAGACACAAAACCTGATTTCAGACTCTACCTCTTCCCTACACTTCATCCGCACCACCTTCCCTAGCATTTCTGCTGAGGTCTGGTGCGACGACAGTACGAGCACGTTACGCCCCCTCATCCCAATCACACTCCGTTGAGCTGTCTTCAACGCATTGCATAATTTAACACACCCTGGTGTTCGTGCGTCCGCCGGCCTTGTAGTGGAGCACTTTGTGTGGAGAAATGTCAACAAGGACTGCCAGCAATGGGCACAGTCCTGCGTCGCGTGCCAATGCTGCAAAGTACGCAAGCACACTTCACCTCCCCTCGGCGCCTTTTTGATCCCTCCTGGGCGATTCCAGCATATTCATACTAACATTGTCGGCCTTCTCTCCACCTCTAACGGCTTTCGTTATGTTTTCTCGTCTATCGAGCGAACAACTCTCTGGGTCGAGGCTGTCCCTCTCCCCAATATAGAAACTGTTGCTCGAGCTTTCGTCGAGTCAATGGTATCGCGTTTTGGATGTCCTCAAAGGCACAATAGCTGAGTTCATATACGACCAGAACATTGTTCTCCCTGGCGAACTAGTGAGCTCTTCTGCTTCTCTCCCTCAGTCTGACTTACCTTCCTTCGTGGACCGCGTCAGACGCCACTTCATCAAACTCCATATCCCTCTGCCCGCCAGCCATTCCCACCTTAAGGTTCACGTCCCGAAATCTCTGGACAATTGCGAGTATGTCATGCTCCGAAATGACACTTCGTGCCTCCCTCCAACCTCCATATACTGGCCCTTGCTGAGTTCTCCGGCGCTCAGACAACACCTATGACATCCAGATGAAACATTCAGCTGTCACAGTCTCTCTCAACAGACTTAAGCCTGCTCATGCTGAGCCTTCTTCTACCACCCTTCAGGCCACCACCACGCCACTCACTGTCGTGGTTCACGACGCTCCGACCACTTCCTCCATGTCAGACTTACACACTCAAATGAGTGACTTCCAGCTCCCATCATTGAACTCTCCTCTGACCTCGCCCCCTACCCCGGTCTCACCCACTCTGTCGAGTGACCACATGCTCCCCATGTCGAGCTTACCTACGATCACGCCCTCACCACCGGGCCCTTCGCCGGTCCCTTCCACCTCTCACCTCTCCCCCATCTCCTGCTACACCCTGATGAGGTTTCTCACGCCCCCCCCCTCCTCCCCATCTTGAACGTGCCCTCGCTTGAGGTGTTTGTGCCTGTCCCCACAGACATAATCCAAGACATCTCAATAATATTACACGATTATACACTGTTTGTCATGTGTTACCCTTCATCCAGTGCTCATGACACAACCTCCGCCATTCCCTGCCACCTGGTGAAATATGTTTCCCTCTCGCCCGATGTTGACCTGGACATACTTCGTGTGTCCACCACCATGCCCACCGGAGACATTATCATCATTGCTCCGTTCCACTCGCAAACCACTGGCCTACCTGTCGCCACACAACCAGTACACCCAGTACGACGCCTGGTTCACGTCAACGGCTTCCAGGTTCGGTGGCCGAACCTTCCTTCATGACATTTACCCACACAGTTCCCTGACGATGCTGTCAAACTGACCGTGGTCCAGCTCCTGTGGACCACCCCTGCCGACGCCTTAGTCATCTCCCCAGCCTCTCAAGAGTACTCTGTACTGCTGGCTGATGCCAGAGAATTGGAATAATGTTGTCAGAGAGAAACGTTGTTTTAATAGTGTGCTAAAGTGAAGCGAGTGTATAAAACAGTATAAAAGATAAAATGAGGTTGACACCAACATTGATCTGAGTATCATCTTTGAACTAAGCTAACCATTATTTTTGAACTGTTCCACCATGTCAGTTCTTTGCGAGCCTTTGATGTATTTAGGTGAATAAACGAACTACTGTTAAATTGGTGTTGTTTGGTGTAACCAACCTGAACATTCACCTCACAGCTATCAGATATAAAACTCCAACAAAAGCAACAAAAAAGCAGACACCGTTAAAACATAAGAATGTGCAAGTTCATGTTGATTTTTGTAAGGACTAGTTCGTGGAACTTATGAAACAAAGTAACCCGCAGTTTCAACAGTATGTGATTGAGGAGGTGGCAAAAGAAAACTGTCATAGGATTATAGGCTTCCCATATACTACTGCCATTTTAACACCATCAAAGTAATTTGGGTGCATATCAAGTATTATGTGGAAACAACTAATACTGTGGCAGAAATCAAAAAAATATTAGAGGAAGCAGTAGCTGATGCCAGAGAATTGGAATAATGTTGTCAGAGAGAAACGTTGTTTTAATAGTGTGCTAAAGTGAAGCGAGTGTATAAAACAGTATAAAAGATAAAATTGCATCCACAAGCAGTTCGGGTAACTCTTCCATGGACCATAGCATAGATATTGACAGTATCGGGAAAGGAAATGAGCTTGAACTAAGTTGCTGTAATTTGTTGCTTGAGTGTTTGCAGGTGTGGTTCATGATTTGAACTTCAGGTGAATGACTTCTTCTGCACTTTCACAACAGTTCTCATATTTGTATTTAGAAGTACCCTTCTGCACAAGTGGCATACTACATGCATACTACAGTGACTGATAAGTAGTTAAACAGCTTGTTAGTTGTTGTATTCATATGGACGATTCAGATTCATTGGAGCATCCCTTTCACACCAAATATGTCACTTAAATGTGAATAACACTGTTTGTTGTAGAAGACAGTGTAAGTCCACTTCCTTTTGTTGAGATATTCAGGTACTAGTCAACTCAATAGTGCTAATTAATAGAGTGATCTGAAGGTCATACAGAAGTGTGCAATTTTTGCTTTCACTACTATTCTGCCCACATACACAGTTTGATGGCCAAAGACTTCAGGTATAAGAAGTTATGCCCATTCTTCCAAAAGGCCTTGTCAAATAGGGTGGATGAGTGGACTGAGGTTGAGGATTCTCTCTGACCTTGGGGAAGGAATGTGTCCCTAAAAGGGGGAAGAATCAACAATGATCAATGGCATGAGGATGCAGAATGCAATGGAACCACTGCATTAAAAAAACATAATGTGTACCCACAGGACATGTGGCTTCTAACTGAAAAAGTGTCATGATGATCTCTCCATTGGTAAAAGATTCCAGATTAGTCCCCCATTTGGCTCTCGGGGAAGCGCTGCCAAGAGGGAGGTGACCATGAGGAAAAACTGGAATAATGACCAATGGGATAACATTCTACAAGGCGGAACTTGGAATGTCAGAAGTTTGAATGTAGTAGGAAGGCTAGAAAATTTGAAAAGGGAATGCATAGGCTTGATACAGATATAGTGGGGGGTCAGCGGAGTGAAATGGATAGAAGATAAAGATCAGTTCATCGGTGTCACACTGGATAATGTTCTGGAAGCTGCACAATATTCCAACGAGACAGTTGGTCATCATCCTCAGGTGATTACTGATGTGTTGCTGTAGTGGCTCGATAGTATATATGCTGACTCACTGGGAAAGTGTAGGCGCGAGAAGTTGGGGCTGTAACATTGTCGCAGATGAATCATAGAGTATGACGATATCTGGTGCTTCCTGCTAGAGAAATGGACCACAGTCTTTGCAAGTGTGGCGCGTGAAAAGTGTGGCAGCAAATTGTGGCCAAGCACGCATGCAGACAGAGTGTTCACACCCAGTTTAAGTGTATGGTCTCTGATTCTCCATCTGTGTTGACTCGGATTCATTCATAGGCATTGCTGAGTTGAAATCCCATGTCTTCATTAATCAGGTTGTTACTTACACATATTTTGAGTGCTTCTTTAATGCTGTGGTCCAAGTACATGAAAGCAGCTGAAAGGATCTTCGTCTCTCCATAATTCATGCTGTGTTCTGTGTCAAGACAGTGTTCAGCAACAGCAGACTTTTCTGGCTAACCCAACCTGGTATGATGCCTATGTTCAATGCTTCTATCCTTAATAGTGCGACACGTTGGGTCACTTCATTATTTCCCACACTGGCGCAGGATTTTATATATCCCTGGTCTCCCCAGACCGATATTGTCTTTAATGGGACCCAGCATAGTTTGCAATCATGCTGGAGAGTGGAAGACACATTTTATTTGATGTTTCTTGAACAACCTGCCAATCTTGAAGAACACACCCTCAACATAAGGTAGAAAACCATCCTCATGGACTTCTCCATTTCTTCTGATTGTTCTTGAGCTTTAGTGCATGTAGGTTGAAATGCATTACGGATCTGATATATCAGATTATGTGTTTTGTCAAACACTGACTGAAGATGGCTAAGCTCTGTTGATAAGCTCCATGCACCTAAAGTAACACTAACCCTATGATCAGGAGTCCGTAATACGCCATTCCATTGGGATGGGTGATGGCAGCTCAAAGCTTGTAGATACAGGTCAGTGAGAGTTGGTTTACGAAACACACGGTAACCCAAGGAAACATCTTCTTTTCTGCAGACCAAGATGTGTAAGAACGGATGGTCTACGTTTTTTCTCCACTTACATGGTGAAGCAAGTGCTTGGATGGAAGGAGTTAAGGTATTCCAGAAATGCAGGAACCATTACTGCTCCATAAGACCAAACTACAAGCATTTAGGTTTCAACACAGCTGACTGAAGTGCTTTTCCCTCAGTCTTTCATAAAAAGGTTAGCTGCTACAGCAGACAAAGGGTTACCCATAGCAACACTGACAATTTGCTCAAAATATTACTCATTAAATAAGTAGTAAGTCGAGGTAAGCACATGTTGGTATAGATATAAGATGTCCTCTTCCAATTTTCTTCCTATAAGATGTAATGAATCCACCAGAGGTACTCATGTGAACAAAGAGACTACAAAAAAAGTGACTAATATTTCAGCTGGTTTGAGATACAAAGTCTTCAGTCATTGTACAAAATCGTCTGAGTTTTGAATGTCATGTTCATATTTTCCTATCACAGGGTTCAGAAGAGAAACCAGGTATTTTGCTAGATAATATATTGGGGCTCCAGTATTGCTCACGGTGGGGCAAAGCAGAACCCCTTCCTTATGGACATTACGCAGCTCATAAAGTCATGGTGCTAGTGGTGCTTACACTCTTAAGCTCTTTTTAAGATGTTCAGGAAACTGACTGGATTTGAGGATTGCAGATGTCTTCTGTTGTACCATATCAGATGGATCCTTCTGGACATGATGACACGCTGAGTCCTGCAGTAAATCCATCATCTTGCCAAAGTAAGATGTTGCAGGCAAAAGAACAGTAGCATTTCCCTTGTCAGTAGGTAAAATTACTATTTCTGTGCCTTATCTTAAAGATCGAAGGGCTTCCCTTTGAGGTGATTGTTCAGGTTGGTTACACAAAACAACACCCATTTGCAGTAGTTCATTTATTCACATAAACACATGCAAGGCTCACAAAGAACTGAACATGGCAGAACAGCCCAAAGACAATCTCAGAGTCCAAAGACAATGCTCAGAGTCCAAAGACGAACGCATATCGATGCTGGTGTCAACCTTATGGGTGCCACAGGGCTACCACCCCCCCCTCCCTCCCCCAACAGTATTTAGTACTAAGAGAGGCCGGCGGGGTAGGGGGGGGTGACTAAGGCGTCGGCAGGGGTGGTCCGTGGGAGCCGGACCACGGTCAGCACGACAGCATCATCGGGGAGCTCTGTGGGTAGATGTCATGAAGGAAGTTTTGGCCACCAAACCTGGAAGTCATTGAAGCGAGCCAGGCGTCGTACTGGGTGTGCTCGTCGTGCGGCAACAGGTAGGCCAGCGATTTGTGGGTGGAACAGAGTGACGACGACGAGGTCTCCGGTGGGCATGGTGAACACATGAAGCATGTCCAGGTCAACATCAGGCGGGAGGGGAACACATTTCACCAGGTGGTAGGGAATGGTGGATGAAGAGAAATACACGACGAAAAGTGTATCATCACAGAGTATTATTGAGGTGTTGTGGATTATGTCTGGGGGGGACAGGCACAACCACCTCGAGCAAGAGCACTTTCAAGATGGGGGCGGGGCATGAGAAACATTGACAGGGCGAGGCAGGCGGTGGTGGAGAGGTCGAAGGGACAGACGAAGGACCCGGCAGTGAGGGCTTGATCGTAGGTAAGCTCGACGTGGCGAGCATGTGGTCATTCGACGGAGTGCATGAGACCCAGGTCGGAGGAGAGCTCAACAATTGGAACTGGAAGTCACTCCACGGAGCGTGTGAGACCGGCGTAGAGGGCGAGGTCGGAGGAGAGCTCAATGATTGGAGCTGGGAATCACTCGATCAATTGTGTAAGCCCGACATGGAAGGAGTGGTCGGAGCGTCATGAGCCATGACAGTGAGTGGCATGGTCGTTGCCTGAAGGGGGGTAGAAGAAGGCTCGACATGAGCATGCTTAAGTCTGTTGAGAGAGACTGTGACAGCTGAATGTTTCATCTGGATGTCATAGGTGTTGGCTGAGCGCCGGAGAACTCAGTATGGGCCAGTATATGGAGGTTGGAGGGGAGCACGGACAGTGTCAACTCTGAGTATGATGTACTCGGAATTGTCCAGAGATTTCGGGACGTGAACCTTACAGCGGGAATGGCTGGCAGGCAGAGGGATATGGAGTTTGATGAAGTGGCGTCTGACGCGGTCCACGAAGGAAGGTAGGTCAGACTGAGGGAGAGAAGCAGAAGGGCTCACGAGTTCGCCAGGGAGAACAATGCTCTGGTCGTATATGAACTCAGCTATTGTGCCTTTGAGGACATCCAAAATGCGATACCGATGACTCGACAAAAGCTCGAGCAACAGTTTCTATATTGGGGAGGGGGACAGCTTCGACCCAGAGAATTGTTCGCTCGATAGACGAGAGAACATAACGAAAGCCGTTAGAGAAGGGGGAGGGGGCCGACAATGTCAGTATGAATATGCTGGAAACGCCCAGGAGGGATCAAAAAGGCGCCGAGGGAGGGTGAAGTGTGCTTGCTTACTTTGCAGCGTTGGCACACGACGCAGGACTGTGCTCATTGCTGGCAGTCCTTGTTCACATTTCTCCACACAAAGCGCTCCGCTACAAGGTGGCTGGATGCACGGACACCGGGGTGGGCTAAATTATGCAATGTATTGAAGACAGCTCAACAGAGTGTGGTTGGGATGAGGGGGCATAACATGCCGTACTGTCGTCGCACCAGACCTCAGAAGAAATGCCAGGGAAGGTGGTGCGGACGAAGTGTAGGGAAGAGGTATAGTCTGAAATCAGGTTTTGTGTTTCCTCGTCGGCAGGTTGGAGGTTAGGCAGTTCAGAGAGGTCTAACAGCGAATGGACGGCATCAACTCGTGAAAGGAAATCAGCAACTACATTGTCAGCACCCTTTATGTGTCTGACATCGGTGGTGAACTGAGATATGAAGTCCATGTACCTGAAGCGGTGAGGAGGCGGGTCAGCTGGCGGGTTTGTAATGGTCGCTGCCAGGGGTTTGTGGTCCGGTAACACACAGAAAGGACATCCCTCTATATCAGTCTTAAAATGCTTGATCACTTCATAGACCGTGAGCAACTCCCTGTTAAACGTGGAATATTTCCATTGTGCATTGGTGAACTTGCACGAGAAGAACTGCAGAGGTGAAGTTTGGCCGTCGATTGTCTGGCTAAGGACAGCGCCAATGGCAGTATCGCTCACATCTGTGGTGATGAAAAGCTGCACATTGGGAATAGGATGCGCGATGGTGCAGGCCTCAGCAAGAAGCAAGGGCAGTGAAAGAGTCAGTCAGAGCAGGGGTCCATGGAATGGGCTGAGATCCAGAAGTGTTGGTGCCTGCCAAGGCATCCATCAGCAGAGCCTGAATCACCGCCTAAGGTAGATGTTGACAATAATTAACCGTCCCCATAAAGTGCCGGAGCTCTTTGAATGACGAAGGTCTGGGTAGGTTTAGTATTGTTTGTACTTTCTCAGGGGACAGTGAAATGCTTTTGGGAGAGATGCAAAAACCAAGAAAAGTGACAGCGGGTTGACGTAGCTGCAATTTGTCCTGGTTGGTTATGATGCCTGCTGCCGCAAGTGTGTTCATAACAGTTTGCACATGTTGAATGTTGTCCTCGATGGACGAGCTGAACACAAGAATGTCATCAAGATATGCAAAGCAGAATTTATGGTCGAATAGCACTTCATTGATGAAGTGTTGCAAGGTCTGGGTTGCGTTTTTCAGACAGTGGGAATGAATCAGAACTGAAATAACCCGATCGGGGTGGTGACTGCTATCTTCTCGAAGTCTTCAGGTGCCATGGGGATCTGGTGGTAAGGCCGTTTGCAATCAGTGACAGAGAACATGGTCGCACTCTGGGATGATGATGGCATTGAAACAGAGGATGACACGCATAAAACTGAAATCCTAAACACCTTTTGCAAAGCTGTTTCACAGAGGAAGGCCACACTGCAGTTCCTTCTCTAAATCCTTGCACAAATGAATAAATGGCTGACATCAAAATAAGTGTCCAGGGAATAGAAAAGCAACTGAAATCACACTGGACCTGACGGGATACCAATTCGATTCTACACAGAGTACGCAATAGAACTTGCCTCCCTTCTAACAGCCATGTACCGCAAGTCACTAGAGGAACAGAAGGTTCCAAATAATTGGAAAAGAGCACAGGTAGTCCCAGTGTTGAAGAAGGGTCGTCGAGCAGATGCGCAAAACTATAGACCTATATCTCTGACATCGATCTGTTGTAGAAATTTAGAACATGTTTTTTGCTTGCGTATCATGTCATTTCTGGAAAGGCAGAATCTTCACTGTATGAATCAACATGGATTCCGGAAACAGCGATTGTGTGAGACCCAACTCTCTTTATTTGTTCATGAGACCCAGAAAATATTAGATACAGGCTCCTAGGTAGATGCCATTTTCCTTGACTTCCTGAAGGCGTTCGATACAGTTCCGCACTGTTGCCTGATAAACAAAATAAGAGCCTACGGAATATTAGACCAGTTGTGTGGCTGGATTGAAGAGTTTTTAGCAAACAGAACACAGCATGTTGTTCTCAATGGAGAGGTGTCTACAGACGTTAAAGTAACCTTTGTCATGCCACAGGAGAGTGTTATGGGACCATTGCTTTTCACAATATATATAAATGACCTAGTAGATAGTGTCAGAAGTTCCATGCGGCTTTTCGCGGATGATGCTGTAGTATACAGAGAAGTTGGAGCATTAGAAAATTGTAGCGAAATGCAGGAAGATATGCAGCAGATAGGCACTTGGTGCATGGAGTGGAAACTGACCCTTAACATAGACAAATGTAATGTATTGCGAATACATAGAAAGAAGGATCCTTATTGTTTGATTATATGATAGCAGAACAAACACTAGTAGCAGTTACTTCTGTAAAATATCCGGGAATATGCATGCAGAACGATTTGAAATGGAATGATCATATAAAATTAATTGTTGGTAAGGCAGGTGCCAGGTTGAGATTCATTGGGAGAGTCCTCAGAAAATGTAGTCCATCAACAAAGGAGGTGGCTTACAAAACACTCGTTCGACCTATACTAGAGTATTGCTCATCAGTGTGGGATTCGTACCAGGTCTGGTTGACAGGGGAGACAGAGAAGATTCAAAGAAGAGGGGCGCATTTCGTCACAGGGTTATTTGGTAAGCGTGATAGCGTTACGGAGATGTTTAGCAAATCAAGTGGCAGACTCTGCAAAAGAAGCACTCTGCATCGCGGTGTAGCTTGCTGTCCAGTTTCCGAGAGGGTGCATTTCTGGATGAGGTATCGAATATATTGCTTCCCCATCCTTATACCTCCTGAGGAGATCACAAATGTAAAACCAGAGAGATTTGAGTGCGCATGGAGGCTTTCCGGCAGTCGTTCTTCCCGTAAACCATAGGAGACTGGAACAGGAAGGGGAGGTAATGACAGTGGCACGTAAAGTGCCCTCCGCCACACACCGTTGGGTGGCTTGTGGACTATAAATGTGGATGTAGATGTAAATTCGACAATGTTGGGTATGGGGTAGGTGTCCATAATTGTTTGTGCGTTTAGTCGACGGTAGTCTCCGCACATGCGCCAGGACGCGTCTTTCTTGGGTGTCATACGTATGGGCGTAGACCAGCTACTGGCAGAGGGTTCAATGATGCCGGATCTTAGTTGTTCAGAAATCTGATTTTTAAGGTCGGAGAGGCACTTGGGACAAAGTCGACGTGGTTTACTGGAGATTGGGGGACCTGGCGTGAGGGGAAGCTTGTGAACCATGCCGTTGGTGACAACGGAAATGTTGCCGGCGGCGCAGGAGGCAGTTTGTTAACAATGCATGGCGGGCGGGGCGGGCGAGTGTGGTTGTGGTGATCGGAGCCACTCGGCAGATCTGACGGGAACCGAGATGGCAAAGTGTCCCAGGAGGCAATATGACAAGATGGCCACTGGCCCGAAGCAGTGCCACCTTGGGCAAGTGAGCTCGGTAGAGCTCGTGAGCCATTAGTGAGGACAGGGCATGTCCTGTGGCTGCATGGTCACGGGCGAAACGCTTGGCACGAGTGCACTGTTGGTGTTGTCAGTGGCGGTCGCATGGCGGCGTGCAGGAGCCGAAGTTGCATAGTTTGAAGTGCTGCCCACGAGGGGCGGGGTAGGAGCTGTCGGTTCAGGGACACGTGATGCTCATCGGGCATGCGCACTCATGTCCGGCTGAGTGCTAAACGCTGCCGTGTTAGGAGGGTGTGGTCCTGCGGGTCTGTCAGTACATGTTATGGCAGTCTTGACAGCACAGTTGTGAGGGGTAGTTGGAGGTAAACACACGGAGGCTCGATTGCTGGGACTGCAAGCAGATTCAGTGCACTTACTGACCTTGCTTTATCCTTGCTGTAGTGTCTGTAATTCTTTTGCTGCATTGGAGAGTTGGATTTGAGTTTCATGGAGCCAGAGGGAGAGCTCAAAGTTTTCCTTGTGTTGACGAGCGACGTTTTCGAACTCGACAAGGCATTTGTGCGTTGTTTCTTGTAACGTCGTCGACAGAAACGAGCATGTACGGATGAGATGAGCCTGGACCGATGTGTCACGGGTGAGGTTTGCTCAACGGAGCACATGGGAAGTGAGTTTTGGATGGATGATGAAACACGGTGTTTTGCACTAGGTCCGGTGAAAGTTTGTGGTGTCGCAAGAAGTCAATGCCTAGTATAGGTTTGTCAATTTCGCACACTAAAAAAGTCCACTCGAGTTTGCAGTTTCCGGAGAGTGAGATGATGTGGGAAGTTGAACCCGAGCATTGTAGTTTAGTTGAATTCAACGGCTTGCAATGAAGTATGATGAGGGCGGATGTTTGACGACGCTAAGGACGTAGGTAGCAGTGAAACATCGGCACCTGTGTCCACTAGGAAAAGGTATCCCAACGAAATGTCTTTAATGTAAGGTCGTCTGCAATTATCTGGTCATTCCCAATCAGAATGGAGCACTGGGGGGTGCCTGTCATGTTGTGTGCAGGAGGCCTGCGATTGGCATTTGAGAAGCAGCAGGGTGGTCTGCAGTTCCGTGCCGCCTCACCAAACTGTGTGTGGAAGTAACAGTACGGGTGGTGTGGTTGCATTTCCTGCAGAAAGTTCGTTGCCAGTGGCGGCGGCCGAGGCTCGGTGGCCGCAACAGGTTCGGTTGCAGGAGAGGGTGTGACCGTGGGTGGAGCCAGTGGCGTCCAAGTTGCTTACTTACGGCTTCCTGGAGCGAGTGGAATGGTCAGCACAGTATGGGCCCAGTCGCGTCCGGCCGCAGGGCAATGAGACTGAACCGGAGACTTGTCAGGTGGGCAGTGGCTGGCGAAATAGAGCAGTGATGCATCGTGTAGCTTGTCAGCAATTGTCACTCTTTGCTCGTCAGGTTCAGGAGAACTTTGAGCCTGAGCAAAGCGGATGTGAGGAGATAGTTTCTCTGACCAGATGGCGAGGAGAGCTGTGTCAGAGAATAGATCGGCGCTGACCAGGGCACGTAGCCGTCTCCAGAGCTGCGGAGGTTTGTCATTGCCTATTTGCTCGACGTGGAACACTTGCCATATTGCTGCCTCAGTTGAGTGTGCAAGCCGACATAGAACTGTATTTTTGGCTAGAGTGTACCAGGTAGCTGAGTCCGGGGTGTCGACCAGGTCAGCAATCAAGTCCTCCTGGTCGTGCAGGTGGGTGATGAGGCACAGAATCCTGGTTGACTCGTCGAGTTTGTAATGGTCGAACACTTTGTCCACAATTTTGAACCAGGTTGTTGCTCTGTTGGGATTAAATGGCGGCAGCATCAGTAAGCATTGTAGAATGTTCGGAAGAACAGGTTGAGTTGAGTTTGTCAGGGCACTGCCCTAATCAAGCTGTTGTTGCTGGAGTATTCCAGGAGAGTGTGCCTCCAGGGGATGTGGCAACGACGGCTGTTCAGGTGGCAGCGTGAAGGTGACACATTGTGGTTGAGCGCGATCTGTTGTGACATGGAAGGCTGATGCGGGTGAGACACCGTAATGTGTCGATTGCGGATGCAGAAGCTCAACACATTGCGGGTGTGTTCGCATTGATGCATCGTGGAAGACTGACATGGATGAGGCACCAAGATGTGCCGAGAACGGTAGTGGAAGCTTGACTGGAGCCGGTGCGGGGGCGACAGGTGAGAAAAAGTTCAGAGTTTGAGAACGCGTGGTAGTCCGCATAAAGCTTGATGTATGATCAGAGCTGGGGCCACCTGTGTTGCAGGGAGGCTGTGGAGGTGCAGGCTGTGCAGAAGCACAGTGTGGAAAATGATGTGGAACGTGGGACGGAATGTGTCAATGTTCACTGTTCATAATCACTCCACTCAAAACGGTGTGCGGATAAGGTGAATGTCTTGGCACAAAACACTGAGGCATAGCAGTGGGAGGTCAGGCACAGATAACAAGTTATTGTTCCTGTTGCAGGCCGAGGTACTGAAGTAGGAAGGCATGTGCAGATGCTGAATCGAGGCAGGCGCAGGCCTTGTCGGATGCTGAGGAGGTAGACCTGTGAATGAAGCAGTTCCGGCCATTGTCAGGTATCTGCGTCATACTGCACAGATTTCGGCGTGGCAATTCGTTGTCCTGGCAGAGGTTGGTTGCCTGACGAAGCATTTGCAGAAATTGGCATTGGTCACGCACTGAACAAAGATCTGTAAGAGGTAACTGCACAGTCAATGAGGGAAGGCACATGTGGCGGGAGCAAAGGCTTTGGATAGCCAGATTCATGCACACTGCTAACCTCACTTATTGTTGCAGACTCAAAAACATCCGGCAAAATTGGCGGAATCATCAAGTAAGAGGCATCATGTTGCAGTCCTGGTGGGTGTGCATCACCCGCAACACAATGCATGTTGATCACAAAATCCGGCGTTTGATGCTGGGTCAAAGTCATTGTTCGAATGCTGTGTCGATGTAATACACCTGAAAATAACCAACGCGGAGGTCGCAGACACAGTAAAACGGCAAAAACGGAAGACGTTACTACTTGGGGTCACCAGTGAGGTGATTGTTCAGGTTGGTTACACCAAACAACACCCATTTAGTAGTAGTTCATTTATTTACCTAAACACATGCAAGGCTCACAAAGAACTGAACATGGTGGAACAGCCCAAAGACAATCTCAGAGTCCAAAGACAATGCTCAGAGTCCAAAGACGAATGCATATCGATGTTATTGTTAACCTCATCGGTGCCACACCTTCCTTCATTGTTGATATTCTGCTTGGGTGCAGGCATCCTGGTTATGGCCCTCCAAGCCTCTCACCTTATTTCTTCAGCAGTCTCACTCAGAAGTTTCAAGAAACCTTGGTCAACATCACCAATAAAATACTTGATAGGCAAAGTCTTTGAAGTGGGTGCAAAATTTAGTCCCTTTTCCAACAGTGACATCCCAACATCACTCAGTTGTTTGTCTGGGAAATTAAACACAATATGTCTACATGCTTGATGTTCTTGTGATTATTTCTACTCAGACGAATGTAGGTTAATATCAACAGTAGCAGAAAGTGGTATAGCAGAATTAAAATTTGTTATGAAATAGGAAGTAAGGTAGACAGTGAGCTACTGTGTACAGTTCAGTGACAGGTTTGTACTCATCCAATATGAGAGCAAACCACCACCTACTATGATACTTTAGGTGTACATGCCAAAGTTGCAAGCAGCAGAAGATGAGATTTTAACAGACCTCTTCCTAAAATTTCCACAGTCTATAAGTTGTCCTACTCCTTTGTCCACATGGTGACTTCAGGAACTACAGGAGATTCAAATTTATAGTCCGAGGTTGTTAACAAGTACAAACAGTCTGGCACTTAACTCATATCGATGGCTGCATTGTTGTCTTCATGAAGTCTAGAGGTGATTCCACTGCGAAGTTCCCGCGGTTTTCTTTGTGTTTGGATGAGACTAACTGGTTTGTAGGGCAGCGTGGTATTTTGATTTTTAGAGAGGAAGCATTACATTAGTTTTGTACATCACTATTTAATTCATTTATTCACATTTAACACATCTACACTAATATGAAATAAGACATTGTTTTCCACCACATCTGTATCACCACCTCCTCCAACCCACGCTCTAGATCAAAAGACCGCCAACCACCTCTTCCAAAGATCCACCTCCTTCCCACATGACCAAAGATAACAGTCTCTTAGTTATTAAACTCACAGTCAAAGGCTATATTTACATAAAACATTACACGTAAAAAAATTACAGACATGATTTTGCATTCTGTTATAATACCCCCCCCCCCCCCCCCCACACACACACACACAAGTCCATGCATGCCATGCATGGGATTGTGTGTCACTATGGAATAAAATATATCTAATACACACATCATAATAACATTTCCAGTTCCGAAAGTTAGTCATAAAATTGGTTTCCCAAGTGATCTTAGTTATATATATACTCTCTGTAATATACAATTTGAAGGCTGTATTGAATAATAAGTGTAATGGACTTACAGCTAACAACAAAATATGGCACCTTATATTTAATTGATCATGGTAGCTGTAGAGCCGTGTTAAGATGGGTACATAATTATATAGTATATGTATAAACTGAAGTTTGCTTCAATACTGACTTAATGCATCTTAGTTAAACTCACTCTTCTGATAGCAGAAAACATTGTCAGCAGTTTCTTTAGAATATATTAAGTGAACTGTGGAATGAAGGCATCTCTCACAACCTTTTAATGTATGTGTTTGAATAAAATACCTTATGGCATGGCTTGTGCCAAAACAACCATTAAATCTAAAGAAATCATTATTCTAAAATAAACATGTTCTTTTAACCACATACATAAAATAGACATAGTTCAAAATGATGCAATACTTATACACAAAGTTAAATGGTTGTCTCTTAGGGAAAATGCATGTATACGTGATGAATGTATTCACATGGTGAATCCAGTGCAAATTCAATTAAGCGTGATCAGCACTGTATTTTCAGAGTCAGACTGGTTTACATATTTATGATTTAATGTTTCATTTATAATAAGGTAGCTGAGATGTTCCTTATATGATTGGGTCTCTATCATTGCAATATCCTCACATTGTACGTCTATGTCAGCTTTATAGGTCAAATTATGACAAACTCTACACTTACATTGTGTACAATTGTTAGTATTTATACCTTAACTTTACATCGTTATTAAACAGTGTTTCATTTTGATTTACTCTCCTGTGCTCAAACAGTATACTGCCATGAATAGAAATTATTTCAAATTGTGTAACGGAGCATGGGATAAATTCCTAATAGCTCTTCATTCACTTTAACATTTAATTATCTAAACTATTACAAAATATTTTCCCACAATATAAACCTCAAAATTAGTATCACAAACCCTCAATCCATAACAAGAGTTTCAAATGTAACACATCAACAACCGTCTCCATAATGCTCTAAACCTCAATACATTCTTAATTCACATAATTAAATATCATGACTGCCCACCATATTTGTAACACACTACAACATACCTCGTCTTTCAAAGCACACTCTCATAATCTGACAAGTACCTCCAGTTTGCTTTATCCATTAAATAATGTTCCATCTGACATAGCTTACAAATGACAAGATTTTGTCTTCTTACACACAATCATTATTCATATGTTATTACTTTAAAAGTGTGCACATCATTAACTTTGGTTGCTGTTAAGAGACATTACTATGAAACAGTAGAATGGTTCGTAGTCTGACACACTGGTCTCATATCAAATTTAATGAATGGGTATATTAGAGAACAAAGATAAATTAGTACAAACATAATTCACATTAACACAAAATCTACTTCAAACTTTTAGCTGACATAGTACCACACTTTGACAGGAAGTTCTCCTTGAATGATAAAACAATAAAGTGATATAGTTGGGCCAGTCAACTACTTCTTTATGAGCAGCATTTTACTTATTAATGACTATTATATGGGTCATGTTTGTAGAGTTTTAACTCTGTAACATTGTGCAGTCCAAATAACTTCTTGGATTTTGGGTAGATTAGCCTATAGGCATTAGGGTGTGGGTTTTCCTTGATTTCAAAGGGGCCTATATACGTAGATGTCAAAAAATTTCTTTATTTCTGAAGTCATCAATTTAGATTTTTCCTGTGTTTTTAGTAAAACTAGATCTCTTGTCCTGAACTGTGCTCTACTTCTTGCATCATGTCTCCGTTTTCTTACCTCTCCTAGTCTTTTCATAGAGTTCCTAACAGCTGTCTCCCTTTCCTGCAGTGTCATAGTTTGACAAGGTGGGAAATCAATATTCTCAGAAATCAAATTTGCAGGTCGTCTATTAACCATTACTTCATAAGGTGAAAAACCAGTGGATGAATGCTGTAGGCTGTTCATTATATCCTCGAAGTCAGTAACATTATCGATCCAATTAACATGATTTTTACTACAATATGTTCTGCAAAGCCTTCCAATTTCCCTCATGTACCTTTCTACTGGGTTACTTGATGGGTGACAGACCGAAATCAAAATATGTGTTATTCCTGTATCTTCAATAAAATTTTTCATTAATTTAGATGTAAACTTTGACCCATTATCAGACATGATGGCTTGGGTTATACCAACATTTGTGAAATAATGATTCATCAGCTTGATGATAATTTGTTTACTGGTTGCTCTCTTTAATGGATACAATTTTATAAATTTAGAGAAAACATCAACTATAACGAAGATGTAACTGTAACCTCCTCTTGATTTTGGTAGTGGTCCATATAAATCGATAGCTGTGAATTCAAGGTTTTTATTTGGTAAAATGTTTTGCATCAATCCTTTAGATGTTTGGTTACTCACTTTTACTCTCTTACATTGATCACAGGTTTAAAGTTTTTTCTTCACTCTCCTACTGATATTATAGAAGTATACATTTTCCTGTATCTTCTGTATACATTTTGTTGCTCTGCAGTGTCGGAAGCTTTCATGTATGTAACTGATTACGGTAACGTGTCAATAATTGCTCAGGCCAGCATAGTTTCCAATTGTCTAAGTCAGGTCTAGGTCTCCTAAACAAAATCCCTTTTTATGCTTTATAATACTGATATACCTTTTCTCTTCCCTTTTTCCCTATATAACTTTTAACCAACTTCCAATTTTCATCATGATTTTGGTTTCTACAAATATCATTACAGATTTTTAGTATTTCAGCTTCATCTTTTACACCCTTTTAGTACATAAGTTTGAACTCTTTCTCCTCTTTTCCATAAGTATTTTTAACATCTGCACCTACTGGTAGTCTGGAAAGGGCATCTGCAATGACATTATGTTTACCCTGAATAAATTTGATCTCATAGTCAAACTGCTGAAGGAATAAAACCCCCCTTGTTATATGGTCATGACAGAGTCTGCGCACCTGAATGTAAGATAGAGCTTTATGGTCAGAGAAGACAATTACCTTGTGCCCTAACAGATAATTTTTGAACTTAACTGAATGCCCAGTGGATGGCAAGTAGTTCCTTTTCTGTGACTGTATATGATTTTTCATACTTTTGTAAAACACGGCTAGCAATAGTGATAGAATGGTGTTCTAATTTTCCTTATACTTCTATGTTTTGAAACAAGTCTACTCCTAAACCTGTCTGACTACTATCTGTCATTATACAGAATGGTAACGACATAACAGGTCTATACAACATCTGACTTTGGGACAGTTGTTGTTTTATTTCCACAAATGCATCCTGACATTCTCTTGTCCAATCCCAAACAGTATTCTTTTTTAGTAGGTTACATAAGCAGTTTGCATTTAAAGCTTGGGTACTAAGAAATTTTCTATAGAATCCAGTGAGACCAAAAAAGGACTTGAGTTGTTTTTTGTTCTTGGGAGTAGGGAAGTTTAAAATGGCCTCAAGTTTATGCTTGTCAGGTAATATTCCCTTTCTGAAATATTATGCCCCAAAAATTTCAGTTCATTAACCCCCAAACAACATTTTTCCAATTTTACAGTCATTCCTTCTTCCCTCAATTTTCAACAGACTTGTCTCAGAAGGTTTAGATGATCTTCCCAGGTTTTTCCAGTTACAATAATGTCATCTACATATACTATTAATTTTGAAGACAATTCATCACCTAATACAAAATCCAATGCTCTGATAAATTCAGCCAAAGATACATTCAATCCAATAGGAACAACACAATATTGGTAACTTTTGCCTCCATACAAAAAGGCAGTATACTTCCCAGAATCAAGTTCAAGTGGTATTTGGTGAAAACCAGATGTCAAGTCTAGGCTACTCATAAATTTTAAATTATCAAATTTATGCAGAAGTTCATCCATATTGTCAGGATGGTCATTTTCTCTAATCAAAAACTTATTAAGGTGCCTAGAATCAAGTACAAGTCTAACCCCACCATTTCTCTTAGACACAACTACTAATGGGTTGTTGTATGCACTTCTACTTCTTTCTATAATCCCCCAAGTTTCAATTTTTTGGGTTTCCCTTTCTACATCTTTTTTCCTGGAGAATGGAATGCCATATGGTTTTAGGAAGAAAGGATGATGATCTCTGAGTTAAGTCTGCACTGATAGTCTTTTACCTTCCCTGGTCTCTCGCTAAATGTATCCTAAAATCCCCATAACACTTCTCTTAACTGATTTTTCTAACTTTCACTTAGATTTACAGCTTCCTTCAATTTGACTTTGACTAATGCTTCGAAATTTTGTTTATTTATAAGATCAAAGATGTGTTACCACTTATGGCTTGGTTATCTACCTCACTTGCAACATCTTTGATATGGTTACAAGAATTACTACAGCTATGGATAAACATTTCTGTTTTCAGATTACTATTTTTCTCAGGTTCAGTAATTCTAACACTCTTATCTTCCCAAAAAAGCTCACACCCACTTTTAAGACCCAATCCATGCCTAAAATGATATTTTCTTCCAACCTTGGGACCACAAGGCAACCCTGCTCAAGTTGCACATTTTCAATTTCAAATGTTAACAATACTTGACTCTTAACTACCTTACTTTGCTTACCAGTGGCACCTCTGATTTTTACCCCTACAACTGGCATTTCTACAAAGTTCTTACCATCCCTAATTTTATCTCTAAATTTTTATGAGATTGCACATATGGGGCTCCCTGTATCAATAAGACAATTTCCTTCCCACTGATTTACTCTTATTTTAATGTATGGACAGCCTAATTCCTTTTCATCTGCCTTCCCCTCAGGAACTTCATATAATAAATCTTTTTCAATTTATTTATAATTTCCATCTACTTCCTCCCTTTCAGTCTCCATCAAGTTTACCTGAGTTTCAGATTCTAAGTTACTAGTATCAAGTTTACACTTTGGCTGCACACAAAATAACTCACTACTGTTTATGTACCTTTCACTCAGATTCTTTCTTTTACTCTCCCACCAGCTTGGGCATAAAATTCTACTAATTATACCTAGATGATACCAAAACACTTTGCTACTACAACTCTCATTACACTGGTTCCACAGAATTTCTAAAAATTGGCTTCCTTTACTTTCAATAATATCACGCAAATCTAATTCTTTCACAATATTTTCACTTTTGTTATCACCACCATGAACTGATCAGGACAGACATGTAACAATTCATTTTCAGCTGTCACTTCACTATTCTTATCATATTCCTTTGCTTTGTCACCACAACTATCATCAAGTTTCAACACTTCATTATTTATTTCAATAAAAACATTGTACTCACCTTCTGGTTTGTTTACCATACTTTCCACATCAATAATACTAACATCATCACTATTATGGTATACTTTACTAGCAGTTTCATCTATTTCTCTCTGTTTATCATTTTCTATGGTTGATTCTTTTTCCTGTAGCTTAGGTTTATCATCAGCTGACTCACTATTACCTTCTTGTGTGAACAACCCCCCAAATTCTGAACTAAAACATTTATTACTCTCTTCATTATTAGCTTGCTCTCCCCTTTTTGCCCAGCTGTAAAAATCACTTAACATCTCCTCATCCAGAATTGAATCAGAACTTTGATCTCTCCTATGTTTATTTTGTGGTGGTCTACTGTGCCATATAGCATCCCAAAATTTTTTATCAAAACTTATATAATTCACTTGATATTCCTGGTTTTTAACCTGTTTGTTAATGGTACAGTTATTTACACTATTTGGTTTTGTGTGAAAGTTAGTGGTCCTATTATGTTTAAATCTGTTCGCCCCAAAGCTGTGGACCCTCATTGAGGCAGTCTGGAGTTTTCCGGATGGCTACCTCTATTGTCACTCCTCCAATTTGTATTAATTCTGTTGTTACCTGCCCATCTGTTGTTCCTAGTGACACCATTGTTTTCCCAGTTTCTCCCTCTCCCATTACCACTGTACTCTCTTGTTCTATCATATTGGTGTTCATTCCGAAAATCTCTATTGTCCCTTCTAGGGTTCTCCCCATGGTAATCAGAATTCCACCTCCCACTGTAATGGTTTCCATTACTAAACTGTTGCACATTTCTCTCCATTGCCCTGTCTAATTTGTCTATATATTTTAGAAACTGTTCTAAACAGTCGTCAGGTCCATGCACTAATTCCCACTGTATTCTTTCAGGTAACCTTCTTTTAAGGGCATCCATTTGCGCCATTTCATCAAAGGGTTTATCTAGGTTTATCTAGATGCACCAATTTCCTAAGTTGATCGCTGCAAAAGTCTTTCATTGAATGGTTTCTGCCCCTTAAACTAGGCCCATTTAAAAATTCACTTTTTATCCTACCCTGTTCAGTCTCAGACCAAAACTTATTTAAGAAACTCTTCTTAAAATCATCAAACGTTTCCCACTCATAAAAATGTTGGTTTGCCCAAGACAAAGCTTCTCCCTCAAGAAATTTTTTGACAAATTTAATCTTTAGATTATCAGACATACCAGGAACAAGATTGTCTGAGCAGTGTTGTAAGAAGTCTACAGGATGTAAATTACCACAAGGAAAACTTTTTACAGGTGAATTACTCCACACAGTTCCACCATTCATACATAAATTTCTAGACACAAAATTATCTTGTATTTCAGTGAATCTCTTGTCTATTACACTTAAATTACATCTTACTGACTCTTGTATCTTATTTAATTCAGCATCTAAGGAATTAACTTTTGATTCTGTATCTAGACTTAATTTGTCTACCCTCTCCTCCACAGTTCTTTGAGCTGAGGTTAACCTTTCAATCTCTTTCCCTTGACTTGAGCTAACTGTGGCCAATTTATTTTCTAAGATCACAAACTTATTTTCTATAGCCTCAATTTTGGAGTTCACACCCTTCAAACTTTCTCCTAACTGAAGTTTTGAATTTGAGATCTCTTCTTTCAGTACATCACCGTTGCTTTTCATTTTTGCTTCCAGCGATTCACTAGTTAAGTTTAATTTCGCTTCTAGCAATTCAGTGGATGCATTTATTTTTGAATATAGGAATTCACTATTTGAATTCATTGCCATTGTTAATTCGGACTCCATTTGTCCCATTCTGGGAAAGAGTAACCTTACCCAGTCCTCTTGATCCGGTTCTCTTTCAGTTTGTGAGTCATCTGGATTGTCACTTACACCACACACGTTCGAGTCTAACATTTCTCCCACTTCCTTTTTAATTTCTTCTGATAGCGTCATTATGACACCATGTGTTTGGACGGCCTTGACAAAAAGTTTAAAACAAAGAAGAATTGTACTTATCTTTTCACACCACGACGTCGATCACAGGTCCACCTCTCCAATAAGCCAGCACTTTGTTGGATCTCACACTACTTTCTCGGGTGCAGGAAACATGTACAATGTTATTCATGTTTTACAAATTATAAAGTTTATACTGTCCTGCAAACAAAGCACAATTAGTCTCATCGCACTTAACTGTAATATCCCAGACGAGCCCCCAAGTTTAACAGATCTCTTCCTAAAATTTCCACAGTCTATAAGTTGTCCTACTCCTTTGTCCACATGGTGACTTCAGTAACTACAGGAGATTCAAATTTATAGTCCAAGGTCATTAACAAGTACAAACAGTGTGGTAATTAACTCATATCGATGGCTGCGTTGTTGTCTTCGTGAAGTCTAAGGTGATTCCACTGCGAAGTTCCCGCAGTTTTCTTTGTGTTTGGATGAGACTAACTGGTTTGTAGGGCAGCGTGGTATTTTGATTTTTAGAGAGGAAGCTATACATTAGTTTTGCACATCACTATTTCATTCATTTATTCACATTTAACACTTCTACGCTAATATGAAATAAGACATTGTTTTCCACCACATCTGTATCACCACCTCCTCCAACCCACACTCCAGATCAAAAGACCGCCAACCACCTCTTCCAAAGATCCACCTCCTTCCCACATGACCAAAGATAACAGGCTCTTAGTTGTTCAACTCACAGTCAAAGGCTATATTTACATAAAACGTTACACGTAAAGAAATTACAGACTTATACGATTTTACGTTCTGTTATAAGATGGAGAAAATATATGAGGATATTGAAAGGGTAATTCAGTATGCTAAGCGATATGAAAACCTAATAATCTGAGCAATTTGAATGCAGCTGTAGGGGAAGGAATAGAAAAAAGGGTTATGGAAGAAAATGAGCTTGGCAATAGGAATAAGAGAGGAGAGAGACTGCGTTCTGCAATAAATTTGTATGGTTGTAGTGAATACCCTGTTCAAGAATCACAAGAGGATGAGGTATATTTTGAAATGAATCAGAGACATGGGAAAATTGCAGCTGGATTACATCATGGTCTGGCAGAGATTTTGAAATCAGATATGGATTATAAGGCATAACAAGGTGCAGATATAAACTCAGACCACAATTTAGTAATGATGAAGAGTAGACTGAAGTCCAAGAGAATTATCTGGAGGAATCAATATGGAAGGAAGAGGGATACTGAGGAACTGATGAATGAGGAGATGCATTTGAATAGTGCTAAGGATGTGGATAATGTGGTAAGCCATAGTAGGCAGTTCAGTTGAACAATTGTGGACATCTCTTAAAAAGGCAATCACAGATGTTGGACAGACAAACATATGTAGAGGGAACAAAGCTGTGAATAAACTTTGGGTAACAGATGAAATAATTCAATTTACCAACAAAAGGAGGATATACAAAAATGTTTGGCAAAAGACAGGAATACAGCTATATAAATTCCTTAGGAATTAAAAAAATAGGGACTGCAGAGCAGTGAAGGAGAAATGGCTGCAGGAAAGGTGTGAAGAATTCGAAATGAAAACGACTGCTGAGAGGACTGACTCAGCATAAAGAAAATTCAAAACTTCCTGTGGTGAAATTGAAAGGGAGGGTGGTAACTTTAAAATTACAATCAGAATTACACAGTTAAACACATAATAGAGAGTTGATAGGTAGAAAGAGTACACTGAAGACCTCTTTGAGGGGGAGAACTAGTCTGATGATTTGATGAAAGAGGAAACTGGACTCAATATGGATAATGTAGGGGATCCGGTATTACAGAATTTAAAAGAGCACTAGAAGACTTGAGATGAAATAAAGCAGAAGGGATAGACAATATTTCCTCAGAATTTCAAAAATCACTGTGGGATTTGGCAACAAAACGACGATACACGTTAGTCTGTACAATCTTTGAGACACAGTATGCCATCAGATGTTCGGAAAAATGTCATCCACACAATTCTGAAGCTAGCAAGAGCAGATAAGTGCAGCAACTATCACACAATTGGATTAAAAGCCCTCGCATCCAAGCTTCTGAAAACAATAATATACCGAAGAAGGGAAAAGAAAATTCAGGATAAGTTTGATGACGATCAGTTTGGCATCAGGAAAGATAAAGGTACCAGAAGGCAGTCCTCACATTGAGCTTGATAACACAAGCATGGCTGAAGAGAAATGAAAACATGCTCATACAATTTGGTGACCTACAGAAGGCATTTGACAATGTAAAATGATTCAAGTTGTCCAAAATTTTGGAAAAACAGGAATAAGCTATAGAGAAAGATGGGTAATATTCAATATGTACAAGAACCAAGAGGAAACAATAAGTTTGGAAGACCAAGAATGAAGTGCTCGGATAAAAAATGATGTAAGACAGGGTGCAGTCTTTTGCCCCTACTGTTCAATCTATACATCAATGAAGCATTGAGAGAAAAAGAGCCAGCCGGTGTGGCCGAGTGGTTCTAGGTGCTTCAGTCTGGAACCACACGACCGCTACGGTCGCAGGTTCAAATCCTGCCTCGGGCATGGATGTGTGTGATGTCCTTAGGTTCATTGGGTTTAAGTAGTTCTAAGTTCTAGGGGACTGATGACCTCAGATGTTAAGTCCCATAGTGTGCAGAGCCATTTGAGAAAGGTTCAAGAGTGGGACTAAAATTCACGGTGAAAGAACATCAAAGATAAGATTTGTTAGTAACATTGCTATCCTCAGTGAAAGTGATGAAGAAATGCAGTATCTGTTGGATAGAATGAACAGTCCAATGAATACAGAATATAGACTGAGAGTAAACCAGAAAAGACAAAAGTAATGAGATGTAGTAAAAATGAGGATAATGAGAAACTTAACATCAAAATTGGTGGTCACAACGTTAAGGAATTCTGTTACCATGGAAGCAAAATAACCTATGACAGACAAAGCAAGGAAGACATAAAAGGCAGACTAGCACAGGTAAAGAGGGCATTCCAAGAGAAGTCTACTGGTATCAAACACAAGTCTTAATTTGGGGAAGAGATTTCTGAGAATGCGGATCTGGAGCACAGCATTGTATGGTAGTGAATCATGGGCAGTGGAAGAAATGGAACAGAAGAGAGTCAAATCGTTTGAGATGATTTTACATTGTCAAATGCTTTTTGTAGGTCACCAGATCCTATGCGCATGTTTTCATTTCCCTTCGGTCTTGCTTCTGTTATCAAGCTCTACATGAGAACTGCCTCTCTCATGCCTTTATCTTTCCTAATGCCAAACTCATTGTCATCTAACTTATCCTGAATTTTCTTTTCCCTTCTTCTGTATATTATTGTTGTCAGAAGCTTGGATGCACAGGCTTTTAAGCTGATAGTGCTACAGAAGAATACTGAAACTTAGATGGACAGATTAAATAAATAATGAGGAATTTCTGTACAGAATTCATGAAGAATGGAACATATGGAAAACATTGATATGAAGAAGGGACAGATTAATAGGACATGTGTTACATCATTAGTCAATAATCTCAATGGTTCTAAAAAGAGCTGTAGAGGGTAAAACTGTAGGAAAAGACAGAGATTGGAATATCTATAGGGTGCTAGTGCTACTCTAAGATGAAGAGGGTAGAGCAGGAGAGGAATTCGTGTTGGGCCACATCAAACCAGTCAGAAGACCAAATACTCAATAAATAAATAAATCTTCGGCAATATATGGTAGACTGTTACTCACCATACAGTGGAGATATTGACTCACAGATATGCACAACAAAAAGACTGTCAAACAAGTAAGCTTTCAGCAAAAAAGTTCTTCATCAGCATTTCACACACACACACACACACACACACACACACACACACACACACTCACACGTGTACACACTCGCACTTACACATACACACACTGTGATCATGTGTGTGTAACTTGTATTTGTCTCATTACCATTAAAGCCTTTTTGGCCAAAAGTTTACTTGCTTGGCAGACTTTTTGCTGCTCCTATCTGCGACTCAACATCTCCGCTATATGGTGAGTAGCAGTCCATTGTTTTCATAATATTGCCATTATTCCAGCCTGGATCTTCCACTGTGTAAATAAATCTTCTTTGTCAATCATTTTGTCACTCTGCTCAAGGTACAAGTATCAGTGTGGCTCAGTATTGCTACTACGAAGGTGAGAATGCCTCCACAATGTTCTAGTACATCCTTAGGGAACTCCCAAACCCAGCCCCTTGCGACAAAGATCATATCCTTGTGGAAGAGACAGGTGCAAAACCTGCCCAATCCACCTACCCAGCACTTCCTATTCCAGTCCTGTCACAGGTTTATCCTACCCCATCAGGAGCTGGGCCACCTGTAAAAGCAGCCATGTCATTTACCAGTTCTGCTGCAGTCATTGCACAGATTTTTATCTTGGTATGATTACCAACCAACTGTCTGCAGGATGAATGGCCACTGCCAAACTGTGCCCAAGAGCAAAGTAGACCACTCTATGGCACAACGTGCAGCTGAACATAACACACTCGATTTCAATGGCTGCTTCACTACCCAGCCATCTGGATCCTTCCCTCCACAATCAGATTTTCTGAACTGCACAGATGGGAGTTACCCTTACAACACATTTACCGTTTCCGTAATTATCCTGGCCTCAACCTATGGTAATATACTGTCCCTGCACCCTCCATTCAACACTTTCCACCCCCTCTCTCCTATCTCCGTCTCCCCATTCTCATCTCTCACCTTGTTTATTTGTAGCCCTCTGCCAATGCATCCACCCATCTTTCCCCACGCTTTTTCTTTTTTGTTCTTTTTTCCCCATCTCTCCACTCCACAACCTTCTGACACTGTGTCTGTTGGCAGTCTAGTCCCTGTGCACCCCACCAGACAGCGTTTGTCTCTCTCCCCATCCATACACCACTACTCTTCCCCTTCCCTACCCCCTCTAGATTGCTGCTTATGTCCCATGTGATAGTTGCATTCTGGCACACACTGTAGTTGGCAGCTTTATGTGAATGTCTTTTAATTGTGCCTGTCTGCAACTTGACATGTCTTCTTTATGGTAAGTAGCAATGCGTCTTTTTCTACACTGTTGATATTGTCACATAGAAGAAGGTGTAATCAGATGAATGACAAACACTAACTTCACTTAACGAAGGTTTTTTCAGCACTTGTACATACAAGAGTGCAGAGCGAACTGCCTTCGGCCAGAACACATACAGTATATATACAGTAACATAACATTCCAGTACAATGATTCTTGCCATTTGTGGATACTTTTAGAATGTACTCGAACCGAATACAGAAATTAAAATTGTACAGTTCAGGTGAGTATTGAGCTCATGACCCTCCACAGAACAGTTTACTAACACACGGTGCTACTCATCTTCTCTGCGACATTGCTCCCTCCATAAGTGTTATGTCCTCTTAGTCCAGGAATGACTCCTGATGACTGATTCTCACCCTGGCGGTGATCGTCTTAGAACTTCTTCTGCCGATATGCTCTTCATCACCTTTCCGCTTGTTGCCTGTCGCTGGAGCCTCAAATTTACCCTGGGTTGCAGGATCCTTATAGGGCTTCATTCGATGGACGTGGACCGTATCTTTGAGTTTTCGTCATCTTGTGTCTAGGTCGAAATCTTCAACTTCATAAATAACATCAGACAATTGTTTTACAACCTTATAAGGTCCAAAGTATCGCCTGAGGAGCTTCTCAGAGAGCCCAACCTTCTGAACAGGAGTGAAAATCCAGACGAGGTCACCAGGATGGTAGACAACAGGGCGGTGGCTCGCGTCATACCTTCAGCTATTGTTTTCTTGAGCATGCAGTGTGTGGAGTTGAGTGAACTGCTGAGCTTCCTCAACTCTGGTTAACACCTGGCTGATTTAGTCATTGTCCACGTCATCAGGATGTAATGGAAACACAGTGTCCATCGTCATAGTCACCTCACGCCCATGCACCGGGAAAAATGGCGTAAATCCTGTGGGGTCTTGTTTGGCGTTGTTGTAGGCAAACGTCATGAAAGATAGCACCTCATACCAGTTGCTCTGCTCAACATTGACAAACATTGATAGCATGTCAGCCAAGGTCTTATTAAGGCATTCAGTAAGCCCGTTAGTTTGCAGATGGTAGGCAGTCGTCAAGTGATAAGTAATGTTGCGCCGACAGTTTATCTCCGTCACAAGATTTGTTTGAAAAACTTTCCCTTGATCAGTAACTAACAACCTTGGGGCACCGTGTTTTAATACAATGTCTTCCACATTAAATTTGGCTACTGCGAATGCTTCAGCTGTTTTCACAGCTTTTGTAAAGGCATAGCATGTCAGATAATCAGTGCAAACAATAATCCATCTACTGCCACTAGCAGATGTTGGAAATCGTCCAAGGAGGTCAATCCCAACATGCTGGAAAGGCATTTCGGCTGGTGGAATGGTACGAGTTGGCCAGGTGGTTTCTGAGGAACTGCCTTTCTCCTCTGGCACTCTCAACAGTGTGACACATAGTGACGGACACTCCTAAATAAACCTGGTCAGAAAACTCTGTTGCGGACCCTATCATATGTCTTAATAAATCCTAAATGTCCTGCATCAGGTGTGTCATGAAATTTCTGTAGAACATCTAAGTGCATGTGTTTAGGAATCACTGGTACCCACCTCTTTCCAAACAGAGCAAAGTTTTTCTTGCAAAGTAATGCATTAACTACCTTAATTGTCCTTTCACGCCCTCTAACCGATTTAAGGCAAGTATAAGTTGAGATATCTTGGCATCCTTCTTATGCTCAGCAGAGAGATCCTCCAGTGCAGCAAGACAGTCACTATCTTCATCAATGTCTTTATGATCTTGCACAGGGTTTCTTGAGAGACAGTCGGCATCTTGGTATTTTCCTCCACTTTTGAACACTATGGTAATGTCATACTCTTGAAGACGTAGTGCCCACCTGGTGAGTAGTCCTGTTTGATCCTTAAGACCTGTCAACCAACAAAGTGAATGATGGTCTGTAACAACTGTGAATGGCCTTCCATAGAGATATTGTCGAAATTTGCACATGGCCCAGATCACAGCAAGACATTCTCTTTCTGTAGTTGAGTAGTTTCTCTTGGCTTTTGTAAGTTTCCTAAGCACAAGCTATAATCTTCTCTTTCCCACCTGAAATCTGCACCAGAACAGCACTAATCCCATACCCACTGGCATCCACATGTAATTCTGTAGATACTCTCTCCTCATACGGACCAAGTACAGGGTCAGTCGTCAGAGCTTTTCACAGCACATCGAAAGAATCTTGTTGAGCATCACTTCAGATAAATTTAGCATTGGCTTTTAGCAACTCTTGGAGTGACCTGACTTTGATACATAAGTCTTTGATAAAACAATGGTAATAAGAACATAATGCGAGGAAGCTTCTCACATCTCTAATACTTTTAGGAATAGGAAATTCCGTTATAGATCTCACCTTTTCTGGGTCTGGCCGCACACCTTTGTTTGACACAAGGTGTCCAAGTATTTTGATTTCTTTTGCTCCAAAGAGACACTTACTTGGATTAAGTTTCAGTCTGCCTTGTTAGAGACACTTAAGAACGGCCATAGTCTTTTTGTATGTTCATCAGATGTATCTGAGAATACTATAATGTCATCTAAATAACAAAGACAGATTGTCCACTTCAGGTGCCTTAGAAGATTATCCATCATCCATTCAAAAGTTGCTGCTGCATTACACAAACCAAACGGCATTACCTTAAACCGATATAGGCCCTCAGGGGTGATGAACGCAGTTTTCTCATGATCAGCCTCATCTACTTCGATCTGCCAGTATCCCGAGTACATGTCCGTGGTTGAGAAAAACGTAGCCCCTTTCTGACAATCTAGTGTATCGTCAGTTTGTGGAAGAGAGTATATGTCCTTTTTAGTTATCTTATTAAGCTTCCTTTAATTAACACAAAAGTCTCAACTGCCATCCTTCTTCCTGACGAGGACCACTGGTGACGACTGTGGGTTCTGCAAAGGCTGAATGATGTCATTCTTCTTCATTTTCTCTACCTCACTGCAAATTATTCGACATTCCCTTGCTGACACATGGTATGCCCTTTGGCTTATTGGTTAATGGTCTCCAGTGCTAATCCAGTGCTTCACCGTCAATTTGTCTAATTTGCTCTTCACCTGTGGCATGGGAGGTTTCTATGATGCTCAGCTGTTCTTCAATTAACGGCTCAGCGTTTGCTATGCACATGCGTCTTGGAAGGATCTGCAGTTCTCGGCGACAGTTAATTATCCACAATTCCTCGAATCCGTTCTTAAACAAGAGGACAGAGGCTGGGATGACAATGTTATTCTTCAGTGGTACGCTTCTCTTACATTCCTCTACAAGATCCATGGGTTGATGCATGGCATGACAAGTGACAGTTATCTTTCTAGTGCTGACTGCAGGAATGATCATTTCGTTCAGCACACATAGTCTCCACACACTCGGATGCGCATCTTCCTGTCCACATTATCTCATCTTGTCTAGCATAATCTTCAAGCGCCCATAATCTATAATTGCCTGAGAATCTTTCACAAAGTTCCATCTGAGAATGACTTCATGACTACACTCTTGTAAGACGATGAATTCGAAGGGCTGTGTATGGTGACCTACGTCGTCCTGCACCCACATCTTCGTGTCCACCTTCGTCATCCTGGAGTTGGCGTCAGCTAAGATCAGTCTTCTGGTATGGGCGTCATCAAATATCTGCTGCCTTTCTCAACAATAGCGCACCACGTGTCCCAGTCATCCACAGTGAAAACATACCGGTTTGTTAGCCTGGGTCCTCCAGATGTCAGTCTTTCTTGGTGCCCAAACAGGTTCCTCATGATTAGATTAGATTAGATTAATACTAGTTCCATGGATCATGAATATGATATTTCGTTATGATGTGGAACGAGTCAAATTTTCCAATACATGACATAATTAAGTTAATTTAACAACATACTTAAGTTAATATAATAACTTTTTCATTTTTTTGTGTTTTTTATTTTTATTTTTTTATTTTTTATTTTTTTAATATTTTTTTTTAAATTTATATCTAAAAATTCCTCTATGGAGTAGAAGGAGTTGTCATTCAGAAATTCTTTTAATTTCTTCTTAAATACTTGTTGGTTATCTGTCAGACTTTTGATACTATTTGGTAAGTGACCAAAGACTTTAGTGCCAGTATAATTCACCCCTTTCTGTGCCAAAGTTAGATTTAATCTTGAATAGTGAAGATCATCCTTTCTCCTAGTATTGTAGTTATGCACACTGCTATTACTTTTGAATTGGGTTTGGTTGTTAATAACAAATTTCATAAGAGAGTATATATACTGAGAAGCTACTGTGAATATCCCTAGATCCTTAAATAAATGTCTGCAGGATGATCTTGGGTGGACTCCAGCTATTATTCTGATTACACGCTTTTGTGCAATAAATACTTTATTCCTCAGTGATGTGGCATTGTAGGAATGTAACTCCACCTGGGTCTCATTTTTTTCACCGTTTTAAAGGGAAATGAAGGACAAGAGAGTGAGTTCAATGTCTGTTCCACTTCCTCCCTTATGACCTCTTGAAGTATCTCAGTTTTTTGCTCATCGTGCAATCCACGTACCTTCTGAACTTCCTCTCTCACTATCTGATGAAGAACACTTGTGAGATCAGTAGCTTCCTCGATCACAGACATCAATACGATGTTTGGAAGCCGTTAAAACTTCTTGCATGTAATTCTTTTTTTTCTTTTTTGATGCATTGTCTCAATATACTGGCACCATTTTTGAAGTCGTCTGCTGTCGAAACCTCCTTCAGGAGTAGGGCTTGATACATGTCCTCAGCAACCCCCTTCATGAGATGTGCAACCTTATCTTCCTCCTTCATTCTATGAACCACTATTTTACACAGCTCCAAGACGTCTTGAATGTAGGATGCTGTAGTTTCTCCTTTACACTGTGCCCTGCTCTTTAATTTATCTTCAGCCTTGCACTTCTTTCAGTCTGTGTCACCGAAATACTTGCGCAGTTCCACCTGGAATGCTTCCCAGCTTGTGAACTTCTCCTCGTTGTTCTCATACCATCACTTGGCAGTGTCCTCCAAGTAGAAAAATATGTTAGCCAAACACACGGTGTCATCCCATTTGTTAAATTTGGCTATATGCTCATATACCTTCAGCCCCTTGTTTGGATCTTGGCCATCATCACCAGAGAACCTGGAAGGATGTCTCATGTGATGGCATGCAGTTGTTGTCATCATAATGTCCTCTTCTTCTTCTGTCTCCGAAAGACTGCAATATGTTGAATATTACTCGAACTCAGGTTTCTCGCCACGTAAACGGCAGCTCTGTCATGGCCTGATGGGAGCCAGTGTGTCATCGATGATAATGTGCGATATCACAAGTTCCAATACCCGGCATCTCCACCAAAATAATGTCACGTAGAAGAAGGTGTAACCAGATGAATGACTGAACACTAACTTCACTTAACGAAGGTTTATTCAGCCCTTGCACATACAAGAGCACGGAGCGAACTGACTCTGGCCAGAACACATACAGTATATATACAGCAACAGAACATTCCTGTACAGTGATTCTTGCCATTTGTGGATACTTCTAGAATGTACTAGAGCTGAATATAGAAATTAAAATTGTACAGACCAGGTGAGTTTTGAACTTACAACCCTCAATGCAACAGTTTAGTATCATAACCACTACACCACGGTGCTACTCAGCTTCTTCTGTGACACTATTCCTACTGGGAGTTTCTATTGCTTAATCCATAACAAGCAGTCAAATGAAAATCAGACAGATCAAGATGATTATTTCAAAAGGCATTGCATTTATCCCACTGTGAGACAAGATAGTCAGTGCCTTTATGGAAAACTGCTTTTGGCTGGCTATAGAATCATCCATGTACGCACCTTTTTGTCCAAAGCAAATTGACAGCTATCCCTGTCTTCCTTCAGGACTCCAAAAATATGGAAAGTGCATGGGGAGAGATTGAGACTGTATGGAGGATGTGTGAGGATGTTCCAGTGAAACTTCGTCAAGATAATTGAAAAACTTTGACAACAAGTGTACTCAATCTCTCCCCATGCAATTTCCATAGTTTTGGAGCCCTGAGGAATGTTTTTCATGGCCATGAATTTGCTTTGACAAAGAGGTACACACCTGGGTACAATTATGAATTATGGTCCACAGGCAACTGAAAACATTTTTCCATTGACTGACCCTTGTACAAACCTCAACAAATGACCATTTCTGTGGACTTCCTTTTTGGTTACAGTGCTGGAAGAAGTCTACTGAACAGAATTCTGACCTGTTATAAGACTTGGGTTTCAAATGCTAACGTGGAGACAAAACAGCAGCTAGTGGTGAGGGATCTTACTGCATTGCCCAACAGAGCAAAGAAAACATGCCGAACACTGTCAGGCAGGAACGTTACAGCTACTATTTTTTGCAACTCTTAAAGTAAAGGAAACATGTTGTGGATTTTTTGGAATGTGGAAGGACAATCACTTCTGAAGCCTAATGTGAGACTTTAAGAAAACTTTGAAGAATATTCAACATGTAGTCTCTTGAACCTTCCTGGCAGATTAAAACTGTGTGCTGGACCGAGACTTGAACTCAGGACCTTTGCCTTTCACGGGCAAGTGCTCTACCAACTGAGCTACCCAAGCACGACTCACGCCCCGTCCTCACAGCTTTACTTCTGCCAGTACCTCGTCTCCTTTCTTTCATGAGTGCTAGTTCTGCAAGTTTTGCAGGAGAGCTTCTGTAAAGTTTGGAAGGTAGGAGACAGGGTACTGGCAGAAGTAAAGCTGTGAGGACAGGGAGTGAGTTGTGCTTGGGTAGCTCAGTTGGTAGAGCACTTGCCCGCGAAAGGCAAAGGTCCCGAGTTCGAGTCTTGGTCCGGCACACAGTTTTAATCTGCCAGGAAGTTTCATATCAGTGCGCACTCCGCTGCAGAGTGAAAATCTCATTATGTAGTCTCTTGATTAACATTTTCATACTTTTGTATTAGAAAGCTCAACCATATGTTGTCCAGAAATCAAGAATTACTGCATCAATTCAAACATGACAGTTCTGAAGATTCACGCTATGATTTGCCTCCAGGTATTTCCATCTCATCATTCGCACGAAAAAGTGTCTTAGCTCCCAGAAATGTCACCAGGAATTAATTTCAGTCATAGGATACCTGCAGTCTCAGTTGGCAGAATTTTGTACAGTGTGACTTTGTCCTATTAAGACAGATATAAATGTTTAAGTTTGAATAATGTTTTATTAGGGATGTTATACAGAAATGTAGTTTAAGATATTTATTATACATTTGCTTCAATTATTCCATTATTTAATTTATAACCTAATAGAGGCTACTTTCTTGACAGCCTTCGTGTGATTCATCTCCAGCTGTGTCTTTTAGCAGGGCACAATTAATCAAGAAGTTTACCCCTTATGCTTCTAAAGGATTTTATTTTAATGTCACCATGTGAAACACGTAATTTACAATCAAAACAGCATGTCAGACTATTTAAGTATGAAGTAGTGCATACAGTGTTACATTTCTCACCTTGTTTACTTATGTCACTTATGTATGACCACTTTGCGAATTTGTGTCCACATACAGTCACAAAAGCCACAATACACAGGTGTGAAAGGCTTATGGACAAAAGTAACTTTCATGTGATGCATCACTGTCGAGTAACATAGCCCAAAGAAATTTGGACCACACGTACAATGAACTACTACAGTATAGTACAGAAGGTAACAGAATGAAAGAACAATGGGATGAAAAGAAATGACACTTTTATTTGAAGACAATAATTTCACTGAAGGTATGTCCCCTGGACATGACAAAAGGGGGGGGGGGGTTAGATACTTAATAGCATGTATGATTGCCACACACAGCAGAGCATGCTCTGCAACATGCTCCCGAGGACATTCCATTCGTCCAGCAGTGCAGTTGACAACTATTCAGTGGTCCTTAGTGCAAGTTGGCATGCTGCAATATGTGTCCCAATGCATCCCACATGTGCTTCATGGGATTGACAGGCAGATCAGTTCAGTTTGCCGAAAACAATATGGTTCCAAGAGCTGCCCCACTTGCACAATTCAAAGCAGTTAGGCATTGTCACTCATAAAAATAAAATCAGGGCCAAATGCACCTCTGACAGACACACAAAGAGAAGGAGCACAGTGTCACAATAACAGCCAGTGACTGTACTGTGTGCTTAGATTTGGAAGTCAATATACCCAATCAATGTTATGCCTCCCCACACCACAACATCAGCACCACCAAAATAATTATGTTTCACAATGTTCTGTATTCATTATGTACCCACACAAGGTGAGAGCTGGGAACACGTAACACAATGAGGAACTTAGTCAAACATGATTGTTTCGGTAGTCCAGATGTTATGGTCTGTGGAGGTATACTGTACTGACCTCCATGTCTTCAAACATTGTACACTCACAGGTCAGTATTTTATGACACTGTATGCCTTTCTTATGTGCGTATCATCAGAGGTGCATTTGGCTTCAATTTCATTTTTGTGATTGACAATATGCAACCACAGAAAACTGCACAAGTGGAGGAGGTCTTGGAACAAAAGAACGTTTGGCAAATAGACTGGTGTGCCCATTTACCTGACTTAAATCCTGTGTAGGATGTGTAGGATTCATTGGGAAGATGTCCTGCAATATGTCCAACTGCACCAATGACCATTTAGGAGTTGTCAACCTCATTGATGGAGGAATGAAATGTCCTGCCACAAGAACACCTTACCAACCTTGTGGCCAGCATGGGAGCACATGGCAGAGCATGAATTGCCATGCCTGGTGATCACACATCCTATTAAGAACAATGTTATACATTTTGTAATGCCCAGGGGACCATCATAAATCACAGTGACAGCAGTGTAATTATTGTGTTTGAATGAAAGTATTATTTCAGTTCATCTTATTGCATATTTGTTTCAGTTATTTTCTGTGCTATACTGTTGCAGTTCTTTTTATGTGAGATCCAAATTTGATAAAGCAATGTTACTTGGCATGACACATGGTGTGAAAGTTAGTTTCATCCTTAAGTTTTGTGCACCAGTTTATATAATAGCATATCAGCTAATTTAGTTTTATGCATGTTCCTATGCATTTGGGGTCAAAATTATGTAGATTACAGAGGATCTTAAAACGGGTCCATTGAGGTAAGGGAATAACAGTCAGAAATCAATATTTAGTTTTTATTGACATAAAAAACTTAAACTTGATAGCAACAGCTTAAGTATTAATGAATACTCCAGTTACTAATATGTTCTTTATTTTAGCTTATGACCGGCTTTTATTTTTCACCTATTTTGAAAGACACTAGAAAATAATTTAAATGAAAAGGCCAAAATAGGTTTTGGAATAAAATCTAGAATATATTAGCAACTACAGTGGCTCTTCGTTAACTAGGAATACAGCTGGAGAGCTCTCTCTAAACATGGAGAAAATAACTAAAGTTCTTAACAGCTGTTCAAAGTGACAATCTCTAGTCTCACTGCATGAATTACAATGCACACGATTTTCCTGCACTTTCTCAAGTATTCATGTTGTCTGTTTATCAAATGATGAGTATACTGTATCAGTAGTTCAGGTTCTCATGAATAACAGTGTACCATAGGGTTGTAACCATATCCTGTAATGGACAACAACAGGTACAGTCTCCAACAACTGTGGCAACACTTCTCAAATGAACACCAGGTAATGAGCTCCATTCAGACAGGTGGCAGAAAATCTGGTCCTGTTAGTTAATCTCTTAAATTATGACCCACAAATTGATATAGTCTCAATGTTGGTAATTCAGAGAGGGGAGAACTCGACATTCCTCTACATCTATGTCTACATCTACATCAATACTCTGCAAGACACCTTACACTGTAAGGCGGAGGGTACCTTGTACCACTACTTGTCATTTCCTTTCCTTTTCCACTTGCAAATAGAGTGAAGGGAAAACGACTATCTGTATGGCTCCATATGAGCCCTAATTTCTCGTATCTTGTCTTTGTGGTCCTTACATACAATGTTTGTTGGCCATAGTAGAATCATTAGGCAGTCAGCTTCAAATGCCAGTTCCCTAATTTTTCTCAATAGTGTTTCTCAAAAAGAACATTGCCTTCCATTTAGGGCTTCCCATTTGAATTACTGAAACATCTCTGTAACACTTACATGTTATTTGAACCTACTGGTAACAAATCTAGCAGCCTGTCTCTGAATTGCTTCCTTAAATCTGACCTGGTACGGATACAAACCACTCAAGCAGTACTCAAGAATAGGTTGCACTAGCAAGCTACAGTCTTCTTCACAGATGAACCACTCCTAAAATTTTCCCAATAAACTGAAGTCAACCATTCGCTTTCCCTACAACAGTTCTAAGATGCTCGTTCCACCTCATATCGCTGTGCAACATTACCTCCAAATATTGAAATGACTTGACTGTGTCAAGCAGGACACTAATAATTCTGTATCCAAACATTGAAAGTTTGATTTTCCTACTCATCTGCACTAACTTATATTTTTCCACATTTTGGGCTAGCTGCCATTTATCACATCAACTGAAATTTTGTCTGATTCATGATTCTGAGAAGCTCAGAAGAGAAGGGTATTGCCTGAGCCTTCTCCACTCATTTCTGATGGAGGAAGGCAGATTGATAGTGGAAAGAGTTCAAAATTTCCGCAAAATGGTGACCCGAGATGTTGGAGACAGGAATAGGGTCCACGATAACATCGTCTGCTACTTTCACGCCAGAAGTTAGTGAATGGATCTAGGTCCCAGAGAGCCATTGGAAGTTGGTCCACACAACAGAGGAAGGGGTGGAACTGTTAAAAGAACTAGTGAATGAAATTCAGCTAGCTTTTTTTGCTTTCCCAAAGAACACGATGACATTTTGCATGCATGTGTTTATAATGAATGCAGTTTGCCATCATAGGACAATGGTTAAAAATGTGGAGATCATGTCTCCGATTGTGAATTGCGTCATGGCAGGCCTCAGTCCACCAAGGAACTGAGAAGCGTCATCGTAAAGAGGAAGTGCAAGGAATGGAGTGTTCTGCAGCAGTAAGGATAATAGCTGCTGGTAAGCCTTTCAGGAAGTGAGGTCGTGGTCCATGAAACTCTTTTGTTCCTGGTGTTTCATCCAGGAGTGTGCTGGACATCTTCAGGGGGCGCTCCTCCACTGAGTCTTGCTGACTTACTGGTCAGACGTCCAAAGAGCGACGTATATACTGTAGGAAAAGGGGGCTTGGTTAAAGTAACACGGGATAAGCAGAGAGAATCCTTGTCAAAAATAAATCTGTCTAGCGATTCTGCAGAGCTACTTTCCATAAGTTGCTAAGTTTCATAGCCTCCTCTTTTCTATTAAAATTATCCTGATGCTTATAAATTTCAATGGCTTCTCTATATCATCATGGATAATAATTTGACGTTGTAGGTTAAATTTTGTTTCAGTAAACTTCACTTCATGGTTTCCTGACTGAAGAGCATTCTCTGCTACAGCTGATTTCTCTATTTTTCCTAGTCGGCAAAGATTTTTGTGCTCTTCTTGCCATGTATTTACACTCCTCTTGGTAGTTCCAATATAAACTTTACCACACATACATGGAATTTTGTATATACTACATTTCGACAGAGGATGGCGTTTATCTTCACAGATTGGAGTATTTGACTTATTTTCTTCGTTGATCTAAAGGCTAGTCTGATGTCATGTTTCTGTAAAATCTTACCGATCTGATCCATTACTTTTTTAATAAAAGGGAGAGAAACTGTATTTTTCCGTTGTTGTGATTCATCCTTGTCCTTCAGTCTTCTGTTCCTTGGTCATAAAATTCTCTTTACCTCTTTCCCTGAGTAGTCATTTTTATTGAAGGCTTGCTTCAAATGTTTTATTTCATGACCAGGTGTTCTGATGTGCATATCTGCTCGGCTCTATTGACAATACTTTTAATGACACCCCTCTTTTGTTGTGGATGGTGATTGTAGTTTTTATGCAAATATCTGTCAGTATATGTTACTTTCCGAAAAACTTTATGTTCCAAACTTCCATCAGACTGTTGGCAAGACTCAGCAGAGGAACGCCTCTGAAGATGTCCAGTGCAGTCCTGAACATGGTCAGAAGACTATGGGGAGGATTTCTCAAAATCAGTTGGACGTTGAATTTTTATGTAAGACCAGAGCACATCTAATATGTGCTTTAACCTTCTCGTTACATTGTAGAGACTCATCTTCTATATCAGACTTTTTAAAGCTGAAGAGGATGTTCCGGACAGCTCGGGTGCATTGGATTTATGATTGTACAGAAAGAGCACTACTCCGAGAAAGGATACATTACACAAGATGAGAAATGGATTCTGTTGACTGTAAGTTATTGAAACTGCATTTATTCCTTGCTAGTAAGGTACAGATAGATCTGTGGAATAAAATAGATTACCTTACATTTACATCTATGGAAGCTATGATGGAAATGACTACCAGTAGACATAAGAAAAAGTTACAAACTAATGTAGCAGCTACAAGCAATACGGTGATGTCTGATACTGTTGTTAACAATTTGGAGAGAGAGTGTTATCTCAAGACTAGATTTTCGTCCTTGCAAAAGGAGGAAACTATGCTGTAACACCTAACAGAGTACGAGTTGAAGATATTATAGCGAATATAAAAGTAGGTATATGAAATCTCCCCAAGGAATCTGCAAATGTGATTTGAATCGAAACCACTAGGGTCTTATGCCACATTAAAACTTTGGAAAGTAATTTAACAAAAGGCGAGAGGAAGGCTCTCAGAGAATTAAATGCAGATGAAAAGATAGTAGTTCTTCCTGCTGATAAAGGGAATGTTATTGTTGTTATGAATACAGAGGATTATCGAAGTGAAATTCTGAACCTTTTAACCTCAGGACAGTACAAAAAACTTACAAAGGACCCTACAGCCAGCATACTGAGGAAAACAAATTGTCTAAATCATCTACCTCTATCCAAAAAGGAGATAAAAGAGCTTAGTTGAAGAGTGAAGCTATGTGTCCTAAGACTCTATGGTGTACTCAAAATTCATAAAATAGATTTTCCTTCGAGACCAATAGTTAGCGCCCTCAATTTCCCCACAAACAAAATAGCAAGATATCTAGCAACCATATATTGGGAAAACTGACTAATATATAAAAGACTGGCGTCATTTTATTGAGAAACTTGAAGGACTAATTCTGGCTCCTGAATATATTCTTGTAAGTTTTGACATAGTGTCATTATTCACTATGATTCCAGTTAACGAAGTTATGATTTTCATAATGGATATTTTTCCAGGAGATTTGACTGCTCTTTTTAGACATTGCTGTGCATCGAGTCAGTTGCAGTGGGACGATGAATTTTATGAGCAACTTGACAGTGTAGCAATGGGTAGCCATTAGGTCCTGTGATAACTAATTTCTATGTGGAGAAATTCGAACAATCAGCTCTGGACAAAGCAAATAAGAAACCATTTTACTGATATCTGTTTGTAGATGACACATTTGTGGTTTGGCGCCATGGTAGAAAGGCTTTGAACGAATTCTTTGATCATCTAAATAAAATTAATCCAAAAATCCAGTTCACCATGGAAATGGAAAATGATAACAAAATATCTTTCTTGGATGTTTTAGTTATGAGAAGATCCAATGGAAGTTTGGAACATAAAGTTTTTTGGAAAGTAACACATACCGACAGATATTTGCATAAAAACTCCAATCACCATCCACAACAAAAGAGAGCTGTCATTAAAAGTCTTGTCGATAGAGCCGAGCGGATATGCACATCATAACACCTGGACACTGAAATAGAACATTGGAAGCAAGCCTTAGAGAAAAATGGCTACTCAGGATAAGAGGTAAAAAGAATTTTATGACCAAGGAACTGAAGACTGAAGAACAAGGATGAACCACGACCATGGAAAAATACAGTTTCTCTCCCTTTTATTAAAAAAGTAACGGATCATATCGGTAAGATGTTACAGACACATGACATCAGACCGGTCCTTAGACCAACAAAGAAAATAAGTCAAATACTCCAATCTGTGAAGATAAACACCCTCCTCTGTCAACATGTAGTGTATACAAAATTCCGTGTACATATGGTAAAGTTTATATTGGAACTACCAAGAGGAGTGTAAATACATGGCTAAAAGAGCACAAAAGTCTCTGCCAACTAGGAAAAATAGAGAAATCAGCAGTAGCAGAGCATGATCTTCAGTCAGGAAACCACAAAGTGAAGTTTTCTGAAACAAAATTTTATCTACAACATCAAATTATTATCCATGACTATGTAGAGAAGCCATTGAAATTTATAAGCATCAGGATAATTTTAATAGAAAAGAGGAGGCCATGAAACTTAGCAACTTATGGAAAGTAGCTCTGCAGAATTGCTAGACAGTTTTGCCTTTAACAAGATGACAATTTATAGTTAAGTTTTATCTTTGACAAGGATTATCTCTGCTTATCCCATGTTACTTCGACCATGCCCCCTTTCCTACAGTATATATGTCGCTCTTTGGATGTCTGACCAGTCAGTCAGCAAGAATCAGCAGGGGAGCGCCTCTGAAGATGTGCAGCACAGTCCTGGATGAAACATCAGGAACGGAAGAGTTTCTTGGACCACAACCTCACATCCCGAAAGGTTTACCAGCAGCTATCTCATCCAGTCGTGAAATCCTTCATTCTATGATCAGTAAGGATAATGTTTGTGAGATATTCCACCTGGTCATCACAAATGTGGAAATCATGTTCTTCAAAGGTCGCCTGGGAGGAGTAAAGCTGCCAGTCAACTTTAGTAAGGTGCCATTTGGAAGTGCACACAGGTGGGGTAGGAGTCAGCAAATGGATACTACATGGGAGATGATAGATCAAGTATGTGTCAGAGAAAAGAGACCACTCAAGATGATGGGCAAACTGGTCAGTGCTGAAGGATAGGTCCAAATGGGAATAGGTGTGTGAGGAGTAGGAAAGGAATGTGGGTGCCGCAGTGTTAAGGCAGAAGAGGCTGAGTAGATTAAGATGATCAGCCAAGAGGGCACCTCTGACAGGTTCTGGTAGAACCCTTAAGGGGATGATGTGCATTAAAGTCACTGAGTAGCAGAAATGGGGTAAGTAGCTGCCCAAATAGCAGAAGGAAGTCTGCCATGGTGACATCAAATGATGGAGGCACATAAACAGTACAGAGGAAAAAGTCAGATGAGGAAGGAAAAGGCGAACTACAACAGCTTGAAGATGGGTAGTCAGGGAGATGGGTTGACTACGAACATCATCCCATATTAGCAGCATGACACCCCCATGAGATGGAATGCTGACCTCAGGGGGAAGGGCAAAACAAACCGGGAAGAAATATGAAAGCTCAAAGTGGTTGTGAGGATGCAGTTTTGTACAAGAGGATGTTGTGATGCTAAAAGCAACCATAAATCCTCTCTGTGGGAGTGGAGGTCGCAAAGGTTCCATTGGAGGAGAGTCATGACGAGGAAGAGATGAAGGGGTTTCACCTCGGCAGCTGTTGTGTGTTAGCCTGCGAAGAGTTGCTTCTACAGGGCACTGAAGCAGGAGAATTCTGCTCCATGGGGTCCACAGAAGCATTGATTTGCTTGTGCTGTTGGTCTGTGGAGTCCAACACAGAAAAACGGTTGGTGGTCTGCACAAGTGACACGGAGGCTGGTTGGGCTAAGGTATCATGTGCCAACACCATCAAAGAGGATCTTTGAGTTGGCAAAGGAGACAACCATTTACCTTTGGTGGACTTCATCGAGCCCTTCCAGTTAGCAGAGGAAGACTCGGGAGTTGTTTGGCTGGAGGGACGTAGGAAGTTTTCATGGAGGTACTTTTTCTGTCCTTTCCAGCCTACCGCTTGTGTAACTGGTGGTTTCGCCCATTGAGGTGAGAGTTTGATGGCTTGTTTCACAGCTGGACAGGGGGACAGTGATGCGACCTTGACACTGGATGATTTCACAACCTCAGAGCTGAATTTGAGGTTGCGTGTCTGCGTGGAGCAAGGGGTAACAAAAACAGAACTATAGGTCCCAGATGTGAGAATGCACGGTCTGCCAATAACTTGCGAGTGACTGAGAAAGGCACTTTTTCCTCTACCTGGATCTCTTTGACAGCCCACTCATCAAGATACATGGGACAATCCCGAGAGCAGGCAGTGTGGCCGCCATTGCAGTTGATACAGATGGGAGGAGGAGGTGGACAGTTACCCTCATGTGCATCCCTACCACAGGTTACACAGTTGGTTGGGTGTCAACGAGATGTTCTAGTGTGGTTGAAACAATGACACTGGTATCAGTGCAGCAGTTTGACTGTGATGATTTCATAGACTGCTTTGATCTTGGACAGAAGCACACACTATCAGAAGTGAGAAAAAGAGTTCTGGTGGACACTATGGAGGAATCTACCTTTTTCATCACCCGATGGTCAGCAATGACACCCTGATCAGAGAGGTAAGATTGGATTTCGGTGTCAGTCAGACCATTGAACACCAAGTGTAAATAATGCCGTGGTAAGAATTCAAAGTTCTATGGGCCTCAACACGAACAGGGTAACCACGGAGGAGCGAGGCAGCAAGAAGTTGTTGTGCTTGAGAATCAGCAGTAGCCTCCAAAACCAAACAGACATTTCATAAAAGAGAGCAGGTTTTCACAGGGCCAGCAATTGCATCAATACCTTTGTATACAATAAATGGGCTTACCGTTGTGAAGGACTGACCGCCTTCAGTACGTGAGACCACAAGGAACCATGGTGTAGTTGGGAAGGTCTTTGAATTGTTAGTCTAATTCCATTTTTGTTTTGTAGACGTGGATTGTGAAGATGTTTGACTCATTGCAAGAAAATCCCCATCATTGCCAGCAGTTCTGATGGCACTCTCCTTTCAAGTGGTGGCCCTCTTCACAAGGAGGCGTACACCCACCATAGGTGATTGTTCACATCTCAGGTCACACCTGCTGAGCACCTGACAGAGGGACCAATCGGCAATTTGGGAAGGTTGCAGCTCAGGCAATCACCCCTCTTTGGGCTTGGCCTGCACCAGGGATAATGTGCGAACCCTATCTGTTGACCTGAGGTTGGAAATTATGTGTTACTTAGTCACCCGTTACATGCCAGATGTGTGGGCCGGCTTTCAGGAGTGCACACATAAGAAGAAAAATAGGAATCTCAAATGCCAAAGTGGAGGACCGATAGGAGAAAGGAAACAAAGAAAGGGAAAGGGAAAAAAAAAAAAAACCAGTGGTGAGACTGTTATTCTGTCAGTGACAGACAGTGCGGAACATTCCCAATAACACTGCAGACATGTTCCCCAACAGAGGAGGAAAAGAATAGCAAATGGATAGACATGCACCATGGAAGGGAAAAGATGCTGCTAAGGCTGGGGCTCCGAGGTAACCAAACATGAACACCCCCCCATACAGAAACATGACATCAGACTAGCCTTTAGACCAACAAAGAAAATAAGTCAAATACTCCGATCTGTGAAGATAAACGCCCTCCTCTGTCGAAATGTAGTATATACAAAATTCCGTTTACGTGTGGTAAAGTTTATATTAGAACTACCAAGAGGAGTGTAAATACATGGCAAAAAGAGCATAAAAGTCTTTGCCGACTAGGAAAAATAGAGAAATCAGCTGTAGCAGAGAATGCTCTTCAGTCAGGAAACCATGAAGTGAAGTTTTCTGAAACAAAATTTTACCTACAACGTCAAATTATTATCCATGACTATGTAGAGAAGCCATAGAAATTTATAAGCATCAGGATAATTTCAATAGAAAAGAGACGGCAATGAAACTTAGCAACTTATGGAAAGTAGCTCTGCAGAATCGCTAGACAGTTTTATCTTTGACAAGGATTCACTCTGCTTATCCCGGGTTACTTTGACCATGCCCCCTTTCCTACAGTATATACGTCGCTCTTTGGGCGTCTGACCAGTCAGTCAGCAAGACTCAGTGGAGGAGTGCCCCTGAAGATGTCCAGCACACTCCTGGATGAAACACCAGGAACAAAAGAGTTTCATGGACCACGACCTCACTTCCTGAAAGGCTTACCAGCAGCTATTATCCTTACTGCTGCAGAACATTCCATTCCTTGCAGTTCCTCTTTACGATGACACTTCTCAGTTCCTTGGTGGACTGAGGCCTGCCATGACGCAATTCACAAATGGAGACATGATCTCCACATTTTTAACCATTGTCCTATGATGGCAAACTGCATTCATTATAAACACATGCGTGCAAAATGTCATCGTGTTCTTCGGGAAAGCAAAAAAAGCTAGCTGAATTTCATTCACTAGTTCTTTTAACAGTTCCACCCCTTCCTCTGTTGTGTTGACCAACTTCCAATGGCTCTCTGGAAACTAGATCCTTTCACTAATTTCTGGCGTGAAAGTAGCAGACGATGTTATCGTGGACCCTATTCCTGTCTCCAACATCTCGGGTCACCATTTTGCGGAAATTTTGAACTCTTTCCACTATCAATCTGCCTTCCTCCATCAGAAATGAGTGGAGAAGGCTCAGGCAATACCCTTCTCTTCTGAGCTTCTCAGAATCATGAATCAGACAAAATTTCAGTTGATGTGATAAATGGCAGCTAGCCCAAAATGTGGAAAAATATAAGTTAGTGCAGATGAGTAGGAAAATCAAACTTTCAATGTTTGGAAACAGAATTATTAGTGTCCTGCTTGACACAGTCAAGTCATTTCAATATTTGGAGGTAATGTTGCACAGCGATATGAGGTGTAACGAGCATCTTAGAACTGTTGTAGGGAAAGCGAATGGTTGACTTCAGTTTATTGGGAAAATTTTAGGAGTGGTTCATCTGTGAAGAAGACTGTAGCTTGCTAGTGCAACCTATTCTTGAGTACTGCTTGAGTGGTTTGTATCCGTACCAGGTCAGATTTAAGGAAGCAATTCAGAGACAGGCTGCTAGATTTGTTACCAGTAGGTTCAAATAACATGTAAGTGTTACAGAGATGTTTCAGTAATTCAAATGGGAAGCCCTAAATGGAAGGCAATGTTCTTTTTGAGAAACACTATTGAGAAAAATTAGGGAACTGGCATTTGAAGCTGACTGCCTAATGATTCTACTATGGCCAACATACATTGTATGTAAGGACCACAAAGACAAGATACGAGAAATTAGGGCTCATATGGAGCCATACAGATAGTCGTTTTCCCTTCACTCTATTTGCAAGTGGAAAAGGAAAGGAAATGACAAGTAGTGGTACAAGGTACCCTCCGCCTTACAGTGTAAGGTGTCTTGCAGAGTATTGATGTAGATGTAGACATAGATGTAGAGGAATGTCGAGTTCTCCCCTCTCTGAATTACCAACATTGAGACTATATCAATTTGTGGGTCATAATTTAAGAGATTAACTAACAGGACCAGACTTTCTGCGACTTGTCTGAATGGAGCACATTACCTGGTGTTCATTTGAGAAGTGTTGCCACAGTTGTTGGAGACTGTACCTGTTGTTGTCCATTACAGGATATGGTTACAACCCTATGGTACACTGTTATTCATGAGTAGCTGAACAACAGATACAGTATACTCATCATTTGATAGACAGACAACATGAATACTTGGTGGCAGGGGGGGGGGGGGGTCGGAGCCATAGAGTGGCAAAAGCTTGTGTGAGATGGCGCCGATAGGAAAGTGTAGTGACGCTTCTCTCTCTCGCTAAAAAGGCAAAAAATGAACATTTCTTCGTGTAGAGAATATAAAAAGCGTGTGATGAAGGGTATTCTGTGTATCTAATGCAACTTCTGGTTACACGAAAAGTGCGCGAAAGTAAATCTAAAGTTCGTCAGGGATGATTTTCCATGGACATGTCACGGTTGTTTACGTGACGAAATGGCCGATCTTGTAAGTGCAGTTGATACAAAAAACGAAATTATAAAATTACTACGAAGTGACATTGAGGCATTAAAAACTGAACTTTCGACCATCAAGAAAGAAAAAGATACATTAATACAAGAAAAGAAGTCCTGTGTGTGTAATAGCCATCAAACGGAAAAGCAAGAAGATCGCGAAAATACGAGTGACCAATCGTACTTTAAAAACAACATTTCAAGTGTTCCCGTTGATGTCTCGGTAAACTCAGTAAGCCAAAAACCGGAAGGTAAATATAAATGGAAGGTGGTGACATACAGCAAAAGGAAAAACAAGGTGACAGATACGCAACAAAAGGAAAATGACTTTTTAATAATTGGCGATTCGCTGCTGAAGAATATCGCTGTCCCCAATTGCAAGATCGACATACAACCTGGTAGTAAGAACGCATCAATTCGGTAAACATTTTAAAAATATGGTAAATGCAAGACAAGATACTACAGAACCAGATTCTGAAACCAGACAAAACTATAATGGGGTGTTTATACATGTTGGAACGAATTCGTTAAGAAGCAGCAGTGGGGAAGAAATGGCAAGTGAAACAAGAAACATGATTCATTCTGCAAGAGATACGTATGCAGGATCTCGACTGATACTTAGTGGAATCATAAACAGAAGGTCGGTGAGTGAAAAATATATTGCCAAAATAAACTGTGCTCTTAAAGAACAATGTGATCGTCTTGGGGCAATTTTTATAGACCCAAACAAATTCCTATGTGAAAACTCACTAGCGAAGGATGCCTTGCATTTAAATAGACTGGGGTCTGTAACATTCAGCAGAATGTTTGCAGATGTCTGCAAAATCATTAGATGCAAGGGAAACTAATATGGCCTGAAGGGGGTGAAAAATCATACACTCCAGCTGGAAAAGAAAAATATAAGCACCACACAAAAAAAGACGATACTAAAGAATTTGCCCCAGAATACGGCTCACAACATGTAAACCAACAAAAGAAAAATTACATAAAAATACTTCATCAAAATATTCAACACTTTGGTAACAAAAAATTAGAAGCAGAAGTACTCCTGAGTGAAGTAAGACAAGACATATTATGCATAAGTGAACATGGACTAACTGAAAGTAAAATACATAATGTGGCAATAAAGGACTACAAACTAGCTAGTTACATCTGCAGATCTAAATATAAGGGTGGTGGCGTTTGTATATATATTAAAACAGGTACTCTATAAAAGAATGTAAACAGTGAAGCTGCTACATTTTCCATAGCTAGAGAAAAAGACTTTGAAGTTACTGGTATAGTGGCAGAGGATTTTAGAGTGTTTTGTGTGTACAGGTCACCATGTGGCAATATTAGCATCTTTCTAAAAAAAATTGCTAGCTTATTGAGAATGAATATGAAGAGAAATCTTATTATATGTGGGGACTTCAACATTGACATGGGAAAAGACACAAAAATAAGACAGGATTTTGAAGAATTGTTAATACAGCATAACATGAAAGTGACAATAACTGCACCAACAAGAGTGACTTCACAAAGTGAGACAATTATTGACAACATAATTACTAATATGTGTAACTATCAGTCACATGTAGTTCAGACAGAAATATCTGATCATCATGGACAACTAATCAGCTTTTGCAGAAGTAATGACACAGTATCAGAACCAAAACAAACAACCAAAGAAATTAGGATCATCAGTGAACAAAATATCAACATCTTTAGAACAATGTTAAGTAAGGAAACCTGGAATGAAACCCTACAGGCCCAGAGTGTAAATGAAAAATATGATGCATTTATTTCAACAATTAAATACCATTTTAATGTAGCATTTCCCAAAGTAAAGAGACAAGAAAGGCAGCAAGATCAAACACAGTGGATTACCAGTGAAATACTAGAACAGCGAAGGAAGCTTCAGGACGTGAGATGGATGGGCAAAGCTGAAAAATATAAAATGTTAAAAAAGAAGTACAGAAAAACAATAAGAGAAGTGAAAGCAAGAGCAATTGACACCACTATAGCGAACTCAAAAAACAAGGCAAAGGCAGCTTGGAATGCAATCAATGCTGAAAGAAAGGAAAAAGATGGGTCAAACAAAGAAGAAGGTATTAGGTCAATTAAAATAGACAACACAGTGGTCACGGATGGTATGGAAATAGCAAACATACTGAATTATAACTTTGTCAGTGTAGTAGAAAACCTAAAATTGGAAAGAAATAGTCAAAACGAGAAGGGTATTAAGGTACCAAAAAGATCATGCAGTACTATGTTCTTAAGACCAGTCACGGAAGATGAATTTCGGAAAACTATACAGAAACTGAAGTCCAAGAAATCAGCTGGTGATGATGAAGTATCAAATCATGTAATAAAGCTGGTATGTGAGGAGATAATAACATCACTGCTGAACATAGCAAACTGTTCTTTCAGAGATGCAATTTTTCCAGAAAAACTGAAGATAACGAAGGTAGTACCAGTGTACAAGAAAGGGTGTAAGGATGATCCCAACAACTACAGACCAGTTTCACTGATATCAGGTTTCTCAAAAATCCTAGAAATGCTTATGTATACCAGATTAGTTAACTATTTGGACAAACATAACATTCTCATGCCCTCACAACGTGGTTTCAGAAAGGGTAAATCTACAGAATCAGCAATTGTCAGTCTAACAGAATACATTTTACAGGCCTTAGATGAGAAAAAGGTTGTCTCTGCAATGTTTCTGGATCTTTCAAAGGCATTTGACACCATTGACCATGAAATGCTGATACAAAAATTAAGCATTTATGGCATTCGGGGGCAACCAAGTGAATGGATAAAATCATACTTGTGCAACCGCAAGCAGTATGTATCATTAGGAAACTCATACCAATCAGAAACCAAATCCATCAAATATGGAGTGCCGCAGGGTTCGGTAATGGGGCCATTGTTATTTAATGTATTTGTTAATGGTATAGGTGTTGAGGAGGAAGAAAAGAAAATATTGTGTGCTGATGACATGACAATACTAAATAGTGACCAAAATATGGAACAGCTTGAGAGAAGAGCATACATATCTGCAAATGTCACAGCTCAATGGCTGTTGGAAAATGAACTGGTTATAAATCTAAAAAAAGACTATGTATGCAGTGTTTAAAAACAAGGAAAAGGCTGTAGACATGGATTTAGAGGTTGATGGAACAAGGCTGGAAGAAGAAGAACCTGCCAGATTCTTAGGCATTCTTGTGGATAATGAACTGAAATGGAAAAAACATATTAATAATGTCTGTAAGAAACTGAGCTCTGTCATATTCTTAATGATGCAGCTATCACAGTATTCAGACAAGAACCTTCAGTGTACAGTGTATCATGGACTTTTCGAACCATACTTACAGTATGGAGTGACTGTGTGGGGAAACTCAAACAAACAAGAGACAAAACGAGTGTTCAAATTACAAAAAGAAAAGCAATTAGGACCATTTTAAGAAGAAAGTTCTCTGAAACATGCAGAAACTGTATCAAGAATTTAGATATATTAACGTTTTCACTGTTGTATATATACAAAACAATAATGTACATCACAAAAGGTAGTGAGGACTGGATTACAAATACACACCCACAATACAAGAAAGAAGAATGAAGTACGGAGCATATCCCACTGACTGGCAATGCTAGAAAGAGGACCCCAGTACTCTGGTATCAGACTACTAAGAAGTCTGTCCAAAAACCTGCAAGATAGTGTACTTCACAATGACTTTCCAAAGAAACTTAAAGACTATCTCATTGAAAAAGAGTTTTACAGTGTTGCAGAATACTTATGCCATTAAATTTGTATATATTGTTACTCATTATCAGTGATGTTAAAATGTAAGCTAAAGGTGTAGAAAAATAAGTGATAAAGAATGTCAATACTTTGACATGTCCTATATTACACGTACATTTACTGTACACAATGTAATCTTACAGGATCAAATAAAATTCAATTCAATTCAATTCAACATTATTTTGTTCTTGCCGTAAACTGTATTTAATTGTGTGTAAAACAACACTGTGTATAGTGCTGTAGTAGCACTCATGTAGTTTCTGCTGTGTAATGTCAATTCATTTATCTGTTTCGAAATGCATAATGAAACCATTTTTGAGCTACAACTTGGAGAAGAGATTTTCTTGAGATATTTAGCAGTTGTTGCGTATATGTCCCACTTCTATCATCAGTTATGTACAAGATGAAGCACAACATATGCATGTAGTGGGAGGACTGTGAGTAACCTGTAACCTCCACTGCATTAATGCTACTAATTGAGAAAAGGAACTATTGACAACTTATATAATTTGTATTAGAGTCTTACAAAGCTGTGGTAATAGTAATGATCTTTTGAAAATAATCTTGTTTCATTACTGAAACAGAAGGCCTATCTGACTTCATTGTATTGACATTTAAATCCACACAAATAATTATTTTCATTTTTGGACAAGATATGTTAGTTAGTGTCTAGTTTACTGTTGCGGATAAAATATCTATACCACCACTCCATTACTGGTGAATCAGTACACTTAGAATACTTTTTTTTTCCACACATGCTATGTTCTCTTACTTCATCAGCTGATAGTTCAAAATGTTTACCAACATTTAATGCAGTAAGGTCATTAACATCATTTCTGACAGATGAAACACCTGACCCCTCTCCACAATCTTTCATGGAGACTCTACAACACAACAAGCAAGTTCATATAAGGTTAAAAACAAATACAAAATTTCATTTCCTTTGCACCAGTGTTCAGTAGCACACACAGTCGCGCCATCTAGTTCTTCAGATTGACTTTTGTTGCTGAACTTTGGTTTTCATGAATTAAATATATTAATGGAAAAATGTTAAACATTTGGTTGTACATATTGTGGTGGCCTTTCCCTCCTTGTGCTTGAAATAAAGATTGTTCATTTGGGATGGAGGCACTTCATCTGCCTGCTACACTAAACATTTCATTTGCTGCTGTTCTGTTCTTCTAGTGGTGTTGGTCCCGTGTCATCTGTTGCTGCTACTGTTATTGTTTTCTTTCTTCTGTAGCTGAGGTGTCTTCATATTCTATTACTGCTGCAGATGTTTTGTCAGTAGGGAAGGGTTTTCCAGGACTTTGCCGCCCCCCCCCTCCCCCCCCCCCCCCCCCTTGGTTATGCAAGATACTTTGTGGTCTCCTTGGCGGGGAGTGATTTGTTCCATTTATTTAGAAGATTCCCATGATTTGTAAAGTGCTTTATTTCCATCTCATCTAAGGAGAGAGAAAAAGCATTTAAAATTGACCTGTAGATCTTTTTGGAAGGCCTGTTGGCTTTGTGGAGCTCCTTGTTTACACAAGATTCAGTTAGACCACCCCTGTGTAGTATACCTACCACAACCATTTTCTGAGTCTCTAATGTTCATAATGTGTCTCTTAATACTCTGGTAGCTACTTTGAGTTCATTTACTTAGTTCCATGTTCCATGGATTCTCTAGCATGTTAGGCCTGAATCATAATGATGTGGAACAAGTATTTTTACATTCATGGATTACTATCACAATACACTCCTTTTGTGACACACAGTTACTGTTTTAAACCAAATGAGGCCATTACAATGTCTGAATCTGTAACTGCAGAGATTAGTTTTCATTGTCCAAAGAGTGAAGCTGAAAATATTGTGTTTGATGATGATGAAATGAAAGAAGGAAAAAATTGAAACAGTTGGAAAATGAAACTCTCAGTGAAAATAAAGATAAAGACTTATTTTGTATTCTTATCAGTAGCACCAGCAGCATTAATCAATTTGCTTCAGTTTGTGATACATGTTCAAAATCAACTGATGAACTAAAACAGCTGAGCCGTGCATGGCTTGTGTTCGAGCTGTTTATTGCTTGACATCTTGTCTTTGTGGTACTGCTGTCCCGTTTTTTATTCAATTTACTAGCGCTACTAAGTTGCTGGCTTGCCTGTGCATGAGTGGCAGTAGCAGCGCTTATCGATAAGAGCACTGTCTTACTAAGATTGCGTCGGCATCGAGACACACCAATGTTGAATTTGTATCTGTCCTGAGACGCCATGACCGGCCTCATTTGAACTCTTCTGTTGGGAGAGTTAATTTGGAGTTGGAACGGCTGCTTGGTTCGGGTGCGGGGGCTCATATTGGTGTGGTTCCTGTTGATTCTCTCAGTAGGTGGGACTATACCACGCATGGCCTACATCTCAACAGGAAAGGGAAGGGGAAACTGGCTGGGGTAATAGCAGGAAATTTAAGGGGGGGAGGCACTGCCATTAATGGTAAAATACCAGTGGTTACAGGTGTTGGAGCAGCACCTTTTTTAGGATAGGTAAGACAGAAAGATGTCAAGTTCTACGAGAGGTCAGGATTGAAACAAATCTTCAGTTTAGGAAAGAAAAACAGCACAATTCTAGCACATTGGATCACCAATCACAGCTGTCAATTATAAATTTTCACCAATCACCAGAAATTTTATCTCCACCAAGTTGTATCTCAGTCCTAGGTAATTGCATTGATGAATTAAAGTCACCCAACCCAGTTGACATAATCTGCCTCTCTGAGCACCATGTGACCACTGGTATAGCAACTAGGCCTAAGCACAATGAGAAACTCAGACAGGAGAGTACTGCAAATGTTAGAATAAGGAAAGGTTCTCATGAAAGTATAATTAAAAATAATGTAAGTATATTTCATCAAAATATCGGGAGTTTAAAGAATAAAATAGATGAGCTTCTGGTTTGTTTAGAAGATTTAGAAGCTGAGGATGAAATAGATATACTATGCCTGTCTGAGCATCACATTGTTACTGATATGGATAAGGTAAATGTAAGCGGATATAAGCTCTCTGCACATGTAATGAGAGAAAATATGGAGAAAGGAGGAGTTGCCATATATGTCAAAAGTTATCATTGTGCAAAAAGTATAAAAACAAAAAAGTTTTGTGTAGAGAAACATATAGAAGCATGTGCCTGTGAGCTTAAATTAAATAAAGGCACATTTATAATTGTAACTGTATATAGGTCCCCATCAGGAAATTTTCATCTATTTCTGAAAAATTTGGACTCCTTGTTGTGCTATCTGTCAGACAGGGGGAAGCAAATTATTATTTGTGGGGACTTCAATGTAGATTCTATGAAAGAGGGTAATAGGAAAAATGACCTCGAAGTATTACTCGGTTCTTTCAATTTGACACCCGTTATTGATTTTCCTACTCGGGTGGTAAAGGATAGCAGCTCACTGATAGATAACTTCTTTATAGACCAAGATAAGTTTAACCAGATAAATGCTCAGCCTGTTGAGAATGGTCTTTCTGATCATGGTGCACAGCTAGTTACAATATATGACATAGCTCCATTCAGCAATACTAAACAGTCCTCCAAAGTAGTATGTTCAGTCAACGATTTAACAATTGCAAATTTCAGGGAAAGCCTACAGCAGTTAGACTGGGATGAGGTGTACTGTGAACCTGATGCCAATTTAAAATATAACTTATTTCATGACATTTTTGTAAATGCATTTGAAAACTGCTTCCCCAAGAAAATAGTTAAATATACTCGTAAGAAACCTCGTAACAAACCATGGCTTACTAAGGGTATAAAAATATCTTGTAACCGGAAAAGGGAAATGTATCTGACAGCAAGAAAGAGTAGTGACCCAGAAACTATCAAACATTATAAAAAATACTGTGTTATATTAAGAAAAGTTATTAAAAAATCCAGAAGTATGTGTATCATGTCTGAAATCAGCAACTCTGATAATAAAATTAAAACAATTTGGAATATTATTAAAAGAGAAACAGGTCAACCAAGAGCACAGGAAGACAGTATTACCATCAAATTGAATGAAAACTTTATGAACAAAAAGTCAGAAGTTGAAAATATTTTTAATAATCATTTTCTAAATGTTGTGGATATAGTAGGATCCAGGTGTTCATTAGAAGATGCTAGGCTGTTAATGGAAGAGGCCATACCTATGCAATTTGATACAATTGAAATCTCACCCACTTCTCCCTCTGAAATTAGGAAAATAATAAATTTGCTTAAAAGCAAAAACTCACATGGAATTGATGGCATTTCCAGCAAAATACTAAAAGCTTGTTCTCAACAGATAAGTAAGATTCTCAGCCACCTGTGTAATAGCTCTCTGGAACAGGGCATTTTCCCTGATAGACTGAAATATGCTATTGTTATACCTTTGCATAAAAAGGGGGATAGATCTGATGTCAACAATTACCGTCCAATCTCCCTTCTAACAGCTTTATCCAAAATTTTTGAGAAAGTAATGTATTCAAGAGTAGCTTCACATATCTGTAACAATGAAGTACTAACAAAATGTCAGTTTGGTTTCCAGAAAGGTTTTTCAACAGAAAATGCCATATATGCTTTCACCAATCAAATTTTGAATGATCTGAATAACCGAACACCACCCATTGGGATTTTTTGTGACCTCTCAAAGGCTTTTGATTGTGTAAATCATGAAATTCTGCTAGACAAGCTCAAGTATTGTGGCATGAGTGGGACAGTGCACAAATGGTTTAATTCGTACCTAACTGGAAGAGTGCAGAAAGTTGAAATAAGTAATTCTCATAATATGCAAAGATCAGCACATTCCTCAAACTGGGGAACTATCAAGAATGGGGTTCCACAAGGGTCAGTCTTGGGTCCTTTGTTGTTCTTAATATATATTAATGACTTGCCATTCTATATTCATGAAGAGGCAAAGTTAGTTCTCTTTGCTGATGATACAAGTATAGTAATCACACCTGACAAACAAGAATTAACTGATGAAATTGTCAATACTGTCTTTCAGAAAATTACTAAGTGGTTCCTTGTAAACGGACTCTCACTGAATTTTGATAAGACACAGTACATACAGTTCCGTACAGTGAATGGTATGATGCCATTAATAAATATAGACCTTAATCAGAAGCATATAGCTAAGGTAGAATATTCCAAATTTTTAGGTGTGTCCATTGATGAGAGATTAAATTGGAAGAAACACATTGATGATCTGCTGAAACGTTTGAGTTCAGCTACTTATGCAATAAGGGTCATTGCAAATTTTGGTGATAAACATCTTAGTAAATTAGCTTACTACACCTATTTTCACTCGTTGCTTTCATATGGCATCATATTTTGGGGTAATTCATCACTGAGGAATAAAGTATTTATTGCACAAAAGCGTGTAATCAGAATAATAGCTGGAGTCCACCCAAGATCATCCTGCAGACATTTATTTAAGGATCTAGGGATATTCACAGTAGCTTCTCAGTATATATACTCTCTTATGAAATTTGTTATTAACAACCAAACCCAATTCAAAAGTAATAGCAGTGTGCATAACTACAATACTAGGAGAAAGGATGATCTTCACTATTCAAGATTAAATCTAACTTTGGCACAGAAAGGGGTGAATTATACTGGCACTAAAGTTTTTGGTCACTTACCAAATAGTATCAAAAGTCTGACAGATAACCAACAAGTATTTAAGAAGAAATTAAAAGAATTTCTGAGTGACAACTCCTACTCCATAGAGGAATTTTTAGATATAAATTAAAAAAAAAAAATTAAAAAAAAATAAAAATAAAAAACACAAAAAAATGAAAGTTGTTATATTAACTTAAGTATGTTGTTAAATTAACTTAATTATGTCATGTATTGGAAAATTTGACTCGTTCCACATCATTACGAAATATCTTATTCATGATCCATGGAACTAGTATTAATCTAATCTAATCTATCTTTGGGTGACCGCTAGGATTTCCGGGTCATCGTGTGTCGGGAGTACAGTCGGGATGGAGCAGCAGTGAGGTCTGGACAGCCATGACTCGCCCGACTGCTGCCAACACACATGACTTGAGGGGGACGACCTTGGTTGGTCGCCTCATCGGATGACGTGTATTTGGTCACCAACCGCTTCTGGGTTCTCCGTGTGTTTCGACTTGTGATTCGTCCTTGTTGTTCCAAAGTCATTTGTTTTAGTATTGTTTGAGTTGTTTGAGGAATTGTTTTTGTGGAACTGTGTGTAGCTTGTGTGATTTTGACTAACCAGCTATTTCAATGCTGTCTGTGTGCTGCATGTAGCTGGTCGGTTGGGACAGAGCAGTGAGGAAGTCTCCACAGCGCGAGGTCAGGCTGGGACCGCTGGTGGCATGCATGTGCAGTTGGATAGTGAGGCACTAGCTGCGAGAGCTACAAAGTTCGTTGCCCACTGAACCTGGACACTGAAGTTGAGTGATCAGTTAACCTGTTAAGAAACCTCAACTGCTGTGACATCTCTTCGCTCGTTGCCAGTTGTTGCTTCCTGGGCCGTTCTGGCTCGCAGCAATGTATGGTATGTTGGAGTCGGCGAAATTTTGCAGCCGTCTTCCTATACAGTCGAACTATTAATTGGTTGTTACTTATCCGTGAAGTGCACCAGCTGTATTTTTTTGTCCTGTGGCTGTTAATGCCCCAGTTACCTTCCCTGGTCGTTAGCATAGTTTTCTGGTCGTGTGTTTTTCCTCATAGTGTTGATGCTGTCTGGCACAGTGGGAAGTTTGACAGCCTTTTAGTTGTTTGTTTATATTTTTTTCTTAAGAGTAGTTATTGCGCCTTGGCTGTTCTTAGACACCAAGTTGGAAGACTTAGTGCTGCTGGTATCTTCGTCTTTGGCTCATTTTTCGTTGTCGTACTGTTGGACTGGTGGAACGGAATTGATTATGTTGCTTATCAGTCCTTCAGCTGTCCCTGGGTTGGATTGTCATCCGATTATTTAACCTTACTCTTGGCTGCCTGTCTCACCCCACCTTATGTTAGAGCTTCTATTGTTCTGCTGGTTTTAGAGTGTGATTTTCTGATGTATTGTCTGATTGATGTATTGCACTAGGCCTTCAGCTGCCTATTAATTTACTTTGTTTTAATTTTAAATAAGGCCTTCAGTTGACAAATTAAAAATTTGAAGATTGATTTGTTTAATAACTAAAATTTTGAAAGTTTTTTTCTATCTGGAATTATTGCTATCCAGGACCTAAGCCTGGAGTTGCTCAATGTCTTGTGTGTGGCCTTCAGACAAGTACTTACGCGACCCCCCCCCCCCCCCCTTAAAAAAAAAAGTGGTTTTGGGCCTTCAGCCCAGGAGGTATCGCAAGTTTTCTTAACTAGGCCTTCAGCCGTATTGTTTTAATTTGATCCTTTTAAGGCAATGTGTAATTAATTGTGTGTTTTGTGCAACTAACAGTAACTGATTACGGCCCCTCCACAACCATAACCTGATCCGCTCTATCCTGCAAAGCCAGATCTCAACAACCTCTATTAAGGCATTTCCCTTTTTGCTTTCTTGGAGACAGGAAAAGAAATTTCCAGCCACATGGTACAAAATTCATCCATGGCTTGAATATAGTGTCATAAATGATGCCCCATTGTAGAGGTACAGGGTGCCCTTCGCCACACACCGTACGGTGGCTTGTAGAGTATCTGTGTAGCTGTAGATTGTGTTTTCCTTCTGAATTTTTTGTCCCCAAATATGAGGCACAAAAAGTGAACTGCTTATGATAGTGCTCCTTGAATGGATACAAACTGCCTTCTTTTTCTCAAATAAGATTTGAGGATTGCCAGAATAGTACCTCCAATTCCGTACAGAGTGAACTTGTTTAGAAGGAACTTAAAAAAAAAAAAAAAAAAAAAAAAAAAAAAAGGAATGCAGTCAAACACTTTACTAATGTCACAAAATGTCAGTGTTAGTCTTGTTCTTAAAACTTTTCCTTGTCCTATTCCCCAGATTCAGTGCTGCTATTGCTGTAGATTTGCCTTTCTGGAAACTATTTTGTCAATCTGTAACGAGTTCATTAATTTAAAAGTAATTTGGGATTGGTTTTTGTTACGGTCTCAATGATTTTAGTGGGGACTGGAATTATTGAGATTGGTTTGAAGCTTCCCACTACTCAGGGCCACCCCTTTTATAACTTGTGTTGCCCTTGGAAGTTTCAGAAAATTATGGAAACACCCCAGCAAGTAGACACTTATCACAGTTAATGGTTCAGCAATTTCATAGATAGTTTTTGAGATGACATTAGTGGACATCCCGTATACACTCTGACCATCAGAAGGATTTTAAGATTTTAAGTTCATTATTATTGTTATTATTGTTATTATTGTTATCTTTTTTCCTTTCTCAGACCTTGGGTCTCGTTAAAAATGGAAAGTGACGTGGACCTTCAAGCGTGACTTCCTTTTAACTGTACGGTATATGTTACATTGCATTTAGGAACTTTCGGGTCATTGAACATGTATCAATGATTACAGATTTCTGTACTTGTATATACAGGGTGTTTCAAAAATGACCGGTATATTTGAAACGGCAATAAAAACTAAACGAGCAGCGATAGAAATACACCGTTTGTTGCAATATGCTTGGGACAACAGTACATTTTCAGGCAGACAAACTTTCGAAATTACAGTAGTTACAATTTTCAACAACAGATGGCGCTGCAAGTGATGTGAAAGATATAGAAGACAACGCAGTCTGTGGGTGCGCCATTCTGTACGTTGTCTTTCTGCTGTAAGCGTGTGCTGTTCACAACGTGCAAATGTGCTGTAGACAACATGGTTTATTCCTTAGAACAGAGGATTTTTCTGGTCTTGGAATTCCACCGCCTAGAACACAGTGTTGTTGCAACAAGACAAAGTTTTCAACGGAGGTTTAATGTAACCAAAGGACCGAAAAGCGATACAATAAAGGATCTGTTTGAAAAATTTCAACGGACTGGGAACGTGACGGATGAACGTGCTGGAAAGGTAGGGCGACCATGTACGGCAACCACAGAGGGCAACGCGCAGCTAGTGCAGCAGGTGATCCAACAGTGGCCTCAGGTTTCCGTTCGCCATGTTGCAGCTGCGGTCCAAATGACGCCAACGTCCATGTATCGTCTCATGTGCCAGAGTTTACACCTCTATCCATACAAAATTCAAACGCGGCAACCCCTCAGCGCCACTACCATTGCTGCACGAGAGACATTCGCTAACGATATAGTGCACAGGATTGATGACGGCGATATGCATGTGGGCAGCATTTGGTTTACTGACGAAGCTTATTTTTACCTGTACGGCTTCGTCACTAAACAGAACTGGCGCATATGGGGACCGAAAAGCCCCATGTTGCAGTCCCATCGTCCCTGAATCCTCAAAAAGTACTGGTCTGGGCCGCCATTTCTTCCAAAGGAATCATTGGCCCATTTTTCAGATCCGAAACGATTACTGCATCACGGTATCTGGACATTCTTCGTGAATTTGTGGTGGTACAAACTGCCTTAGACGACACTGCGAACACCTCGTGGTTTATGCAAGATGGTGCCCGGCCACATCGCATGGCCGACGTCTTTAATTTCCTGAATGAATATTTCGATGATCGTCTGATTGCTTTGGGCTATCCGAAACATACAGGAGGCGGCGTGGATTGGTCTCCCTATTCGCCAGACATGAACCCCTGTGACTTCTTTCTGTGGTGACACTTGAAAGACCAGGTGTACCGCCAGAATCCAGAAACAATTGAACAGCTGAAGCAGTACATCTCATCTGCATGTGAAGCCATTCCGCCAGACACGTTGTCAAAGGTTTCGGGTAATTTCATTCAGAGACTACGCCATATTATTGCTACGCATGGTGGCTATGTGGAAAATATCGTACTATAGAGTTTCCCAGACCGCAGCGCCATCTGTTGTTGAAAATTGTAACTACTGTAATTTCGAAAGTTTGTCTACCTGAAAATGTACTGTTGTCCCAAGCATATTGTAACAAACAGTGTATTTCTATCGCTGCTCGTTTAGTTTTTATTGCTGTTTCAAATATACCGGTCATTTTTGAAACACCCTGTATAAGTTTGGATGTAGCTGTATTGTGCTGATGTACTGGTGGATATTGTGTGGTATGACTCCTGTAGTTGATAGTACAATTGGTATAATGTTAACTTTATCCTGATGCCACATGTCCTTTACTTCCTCAGCCAGTCGCATGTATTTTTCAATTATTTTTCTCCTGTTTTCGTTTGTATATTTGTTGTATTGGGTATGGATATTTCAATTAGTTGTGTTAATTTCTTCTTTTTATTGGTGAGTATGATGTCAGGTTTGTTATGTGGTGGTGTTTTATCTGTTATAATGGTTCTGTTCCAGTATAATTTGTATTCATCATTCTCCAGTACATTTTGTGGTGCATACTTGTATGTGGGAACGTGTTGTTTTATTAGTTTATGTTTTATGGCAAGTTGTTGATGTATTATTTTTGCTACATTGTCATGTCTTCTGGGGTATTCTGTATTTGCTAGTATTGTACATCCACTTGTGATCTACTGTTTCTATTTGTTGTTTGCAAAGTCTGCATTTATCTGTTGTGGTATTAGGATCTTTAATAATATGCTTGCTGTAATATCTGGTGTTTATTGTTTGATCCTGTATTGCAATCATGAATCCTTCCGTCTCACTGTATATATTGCCTTTTCTTAGCCATGTGTTGGATGCATCCTGATCGATCTGTGGCTGTGTTAGATGATACGGATGCTTGCCATGTAGTGTTTTCTTTTTCCAATTTACTTTCTTCGTATCTGTTGATGTTATGTGGTTTAAAGGGCTGTATAAGTGGTTATGAAATTGCAGTGGTTTAGCCGATGTATTTATATGAGTGATTGCTTTGTGTATTTTGCTAGTTTCTGCTCGTTCTATAAAGAATTTTCTTAAATTGTCTACCTGTCCATAATATAGGTTTTTTATGTTGATGAATCCCCTTCCTCCTTCCTTTCTGCTTAATGTGAATCTTTCTGTTGCTGAATGTACGTGATGTATTTTATATTTGTGGCATTGTGATTGTGTAAGTGTATTGAGTGCTTCTAGGTCTGTGTTACTCCATTTCACTACTCCAAATGAGGTCAATATTGGTATAGCATAAGTATTTATAGCTTTTGTCTTGTTTCTTGCTGTCAATTCTGTTTTCAGTATTTTTGTTAGTCTTTGTCTATATTTTTCTTTTAGTTCTTCTTTAATATTTGTATTATCTATTCCTATTTTTTGTCTGTATCCTAGGTATTTATAGGCATCTGTTTTTTCCATCGCTTCTATGCAGTCGCTGTGGTTATCCAATATGTAATCTTCTTGTTTAGTGTGTTTGCCCTTGACTATGCTATTTTTCTTACATTTGTCTGTTCCAAAAGACATATTTATATCATTGCTAAATACTTCTGTTATCTTTAGTAATTGGTTGAGTTGTTGATTTGTTGCTGCCAGTAGTTTTAGATCATCCATGTATAGCAAATGTGTGATTTTGTGTGGGTATGTTCCAGTAATATTGTATCCATAATTTGTATTATTTAGCATGTTGGATAGTGGGTTCAGAGCAAGACAGAACCAGAAAGGACTTAATGAGTCTCCTTGGTATATTCCACGCTTAATCTGTATTGGCTGTGATGTGATGTTATCTGAATTTGTTTGGATATTAAGTGTGGTTTTCCAATTTTTCATTACTGTGTTTAGAAACTGTATCAATTTAGGATCTACTTTGTATATTTCCAAAATCTGTAGTAACCATGAGTGGGGTACACTATCAAAGGCTTTTTGGTAATCAATGTATGCGTAGTGTTTTAGCTTGATATGTCACCTCTGTATCTATTATCAGTTGCTCTTTACATCCTCTTGCTCCTTTGCAGCAGCCTTTTTGTTCTTCATTTATAATTTTGTTCTGTGTTGTATGTGTCATTAATTTCTGTGTGATGACTGAAGTTAATATTTTGTATATTGTTGGTAGCCATGTTATGGGGCGATATTTAGCTGGGTTTGCTGTGTCTGCTTGATCTTTAGGTTTCAGATAGGTTATTCCATGTGCAAGTGTATCAGGGAATGTGTATGGGTCTGCAATGTAACTGTTAAATAATTTAGTTAGATGTGAATGTGTTGAGGTGAACTTCTTTAGCCTGTAATTTGCTATTTTATCATTTCCAGGGGCTTTCCAATTGTGTGTAGAATTAATTGCTCGGGTGACTTCATGTTGCAAAATTATCACTTCAGGCATTTGTGGTATCACCTTGCATGTGTCTGTTTCTGCTTCTGCTTGTATCCACCGTGCATGCCTGTTATGTTGTACCGGGTTTGACCATATGCTGCTCCAGAAGTGTTCCATGTCTGTTATGTTTGGTGGATTGTCTATTTTAATGTGTGCGTTATCCATTGTTTGGTAAAATCTCTTTTGGTTTGTGTTGAATGTTTGGTTTTGTTTCCTTCTATTTTCACTTTTTTTGTATCTTCTAAGTCGTTTGGCCAATGCTTGCAATTTCTGCTTTTTTTCATCTAATTGCTCTATTGCTTCTTGTTGTGAGATTTTACCTAACCTTTTTCGTTTTTTGTCTGATATTTCATTTCTTATAAATTGTGTTAGCTGTCCGATGTCTTTTCTCAGTTTTTCTATTCTGATCTGTAACCTGTGTTGCCATGCTGGTTTTGTGGATTTCTTCTGTGTGTTGGTTTGTTCTGATCTCTGCCTAGTGTGTATATTTAGTGTAGTGAGTGCTCCTATATAAACCAGTAGTTGTAACTCTTCCATAGTTGTGTTTTCATTTATTTTGTTGTGTATGATTGTGTTGATAGTTTTTATTGTTGTTTCGACTTGTGGGTTATTTGGCGGTCTATGCAAGAATGGTCTAATGTCTGTATTTGTGTCTTTGTATTCTATATATGTCAGCTGAAATTTCTCTTCTATATCTAACACGTGTGTCTCTTCGTGTTCTATTTGTGCTTGTTCTGGTGGCTGTCTTAAGATTTCGTTTTCCTCTGATTGTTTAATTGATGCGTGTTGGTCTTTGTTTGTTTGCTCTGGGATGTTTGAGTCCATTACTGTGTTTTCTTCCTCTTCTGATTGCACATTATTTTGTTCCAGTATTTGTTGTACTTGTTGTTTGATGTTTTCTAATTCTGACTGGGGTATCCTGTTATTTTTGATTATTACACGGATCTGATCAGCTAGTCGTTGTTCTGTTAAAAATTTTAATTCCGGGTATCTGGTAATAAATGTTGTGTATACTTGTGATCTGTATCCAGTTGTGTTGGTTCCTAGGTTTGTTGCTTGGTAATAACAGAACATGAGGTGTCGATTAACTTCATCTGACCATCTCATCCTCTGTCTGTTTTCCTTCTAGGGTGGTTGCAGGAAGCATATCCTGCAAAACACCTCTATTCGGATTTAAATCCTTTTCCAGTTGGCTAGCAGTGTCGTTACCATTGTGGGCGGGCATAGGGTTCAAGCGTCGTCCCCGACCATGACGGCACTTGTCCGAGGCTTTAGTTCTGTCCTGAACCAAGTAATCACACTAAAAGGGGGGTTAGCCCTATTAGTGGTTTGTTCTTTTCGTCGCCTTTTACGACTGGCAGAACATACCGGAGGCCTATTCTTCTCCCGGGCCTCCACGGGGATTATTATTATTATTATTATTATTATTATATTATTATTATTATTATTATTATTATTCCAATTCATCATGGTGCATCCTTTGACATTTTATCTGCAAGGTCTATATTCAGGTCTGAGACTGCACTTAGAGTTTTCCACAATACCAAGAAAATAGTTGTTAAAGCCGTTTGCACTACGCAAGGTTAATGAAGAGGAGAGGCTGCCTTGCTCGGGTTGTGAGCTTTTCTTATGGCTTCTTCTACATCCTATTTGTGAATGTTTTTGCATGCAAATATTTACTACTACACAATTTCTCTGAGTTGGATACTGTTGCTACTCTGAATAACTGTACAGTGCATTTTAATTTTTTTCAGTTCAACATGTTTTTCCCTTCCCACATTTTGCCTTTGTTTTGATAGTCTGAAAGAACTCCTTAAATGTGTCAGTTGCTGCCATTTTCTGTAATCCAGGCTGCCACTCTGCGGCTGACAGTGCTTCCTGAAAAGTTTTCTTACTCATGATCCTTTTTGTAAGTACATAATTAGAATGCCAGGAAACAGCTGGTTGATTAGTAACTCTTCCTGTATACAATATTATGAAATGGAAAGTTGCCACTCACCATATAGCGAAGATGCTGAGTTGCAGATAGGCACAACAAAAAGATTGTCACAAATAAACCTTTCATCAAAAATTGACGAAACACACACACACACACAAATTTCTCTTACACTTGAGTCTCTGGCCACTCATTTCTCTTGGCAATCTGGCCTCTACTATAGGAGACCTGTGTGTGTGTCTGTCTCTCTGCACGTGTGTGTGTGTGTGTGTGTGTGTGTGTGTGTGTGTGTGTGTGTGTGTGTGTGTGTCTCTAATGTAAAGGAGACTTGTTATTGAATTTTATGGAACAAGGAAGGGCAATCACTTCTGAAGCCTAATGTGTGACATTAAGGAAACTTTGAAGAACCATGCGAAATGCCATCTTATGATTAAGAGTGTCATGTTTTTGTATCAAAGCTCAACCACACACTACCTGGCAAATACAAGAATTGTTTCATCAGTTCAAACAAGACAGTATTGAACATTTACTCTACAATCCAGGCTTGCCTCGAAGTATTTCCACCTTGACATGCATATGGGACACTGTCTCGTGCAGTTTGTCTCCAATAACAAATTTCATGATGCTGTCATAGTATAGCTGCAATCTCAGGTGGCAGAAGTTTTTTGTAGTGTGAATTTATCAACTATTCAGGGAGACCAAAATACTTAAATCCGAATGATTTTTTTTTTCTGAAGTAATACAAAATAGTAGTTTAAGATTTTCACAATAAATTTTTTTAATTATTCCAGTTTTTTTCTTTAAGGCTACTTTCTTGTTAGTGTCCATATGTTTCATCTATGTCTTTTAGTATGAGCACAACTAATTTAAAAATTTACTCCTTACACTTCCGAGGAATTTGTTTTCATGTCACTAAGTGAATAACATAATTTAAAACCGAAACAGCTCATCAGACCATTTGGGTGTGAAGTACAAGTAACATGTACAATGCAATGTAATGTAACATCAGTCACCGTGTTTACTTATGTCATTAATGCTTCACAAATTTGTGTCCATATACATTCATGGAAACAATAATATATCATAGCATATCAATCACCACAGTTTTTTACATAAATGTATGTATGTGCTGCCAATTTTCACAGAAAAACTCGACTTTGATGTATTTATGTGTATAATCTTAAGATGGTGTGCATACTATTACAAAGTATACCATTTTGTCCGTTTAGATTATTTGAAAATGGGTTCAGGTGATTCAAAACTTTTAATCAATTACCGATAAATAAGAAGAAGCTGGATCTTGCAATATTGGCTGTTTTCTCAGTTAAACTGATTAATACAAGTTGCTGTTCAGTTGTTAACTCAGCATGCTGAAAATCCATTTTTCACAAGTGTCTCAGTGTCGAAGGGCCAAAGTTATATACGAGGGCCGTTCAGAAAGTAACCTCCGGTTGATTTAAAAAAATACACCAAGTTAAATAAAAATATTTTAATATATACATCTTACAACTACATCTTTGCACTATTTTTCTACATAGTCTCCATAGCGATTGAGGCACTTATCGTATCTCTTCACAAGCTTTGAAATTCCTTCTGCATAAAAATCACCCGCTTGTGCCTGGAGCCAGCCTGTGACCGCATCTTTGAGCTCTTCGTCGTCATCAAACCGCTGTGACCCGAGCCATTTCTTCAAATGCATGAAGAGGTGATAATCACTTGGCGCCAGGTCTGGGCTGTAAGGTGGATGGTTGATAACGTCCCACTTGAAGAACTCAAGAAGGGCCGTTGTTCTGCGAGCAGAGTGAGGACGGGCGTTATCGTGCAAAAAAACGATACCGGAAGTCAGCATACCACGGCGTTTGTTCTGTATAGCCCGTCGTAACTTTTTTATTGTTTCACAGTACACGTCTTGATTAATGGTCGTACCACGTTCCATGAATTCAACCAACAACACCCCTTTGGCATCCCAAAACACCGTTGCCATCAGTTTTCTGGCAGAAAAATCTTGCGAGGCTTTTCTTGGTTTGGTAGGCGAATTTGAATGTGCCCACATCTTTGATTGTTCTTTTGTCTCAGGGTTCACGTACTTAATCCAGGTTTCGTCACCGGTCACGATTCTGTTTAACAATGGTTCTCCTTCGTTCTCATAACGTGACAGAAAGTCTAATGCAGAGGCCATTCTTTGAGTTTTGTGGTGGTCGGTAAGAATTTTGGGCACCCATCGTGCACAGAACTTACGGAAACCCAATCTTGCTGTCACTATCTCGTACAAGATAGTCTTAGAAATCTGTGGAAAACCAGTAGACAACTCCGACATTGAGAAACGTCGATTTTCACGAACTTTTGCATCAACTGTCTGAACGAGTTCGTCAGTCACCAATGATGGTCTACCACTCCTCTCTTCATCATGAACGTTTTCTCGTCCACTTTTAAATAAACGTACCCATTCACGGACAACTCCTTCACTCATAACTCTTGGTCCGTACACGGCACAAAGCTCACGATGAATAGCTGCTGCAGAATATCCTTTGGCTGTAAAAAACCTTATGACAGCACGCACTTCACATTTGGCGGGGTTTTCTATTGCAGCACACATTTCAAACTGCCACAAAAACTAAACTAGCGCAGGTACGTCGTTCACTCGACCACGGCTTGATGCCGACTGACCTGTTGAGTGCGTGAACGCACAGATGGCGTCGCTACTCCCCCCACAACCCGCACTGTGACCGATCGGAGGTTACTTTCTGAACCGCCCTCGTAGAAGGCAGAGGATCTTAAAAGTGAATACTTTTGACATAAGGACAGATCAGTATTTTTTATTGACGCGTAAATCTTACACCTTATTGTAGCAGTTTAAGTATTAATGAATAGCTGCTTCAGTTGTCAATATGTTCTTTATTTTATTCAGTGACAAGTTTCAACTTTTATATTTAAACCATTTTCAGATCCACCAGAAAATGGTTATCATATAAAATCCAAAACCAGCCATGAACTAAAATAAAGAACATATTGGTAACTGTAGGGGACATGCATTAATTTAGTATACAGCTGCAGAGCAACAGCACACACTAAACATGGAGAAACTAACAACCAACTTGAGCTCTTAACAACTGTTCAAAATAATGGTCTGTAATCACAATGCAAGAATTACAACACACACAATTTTTATGCCTTTACTCAAGTATTCCTGCTGTGTTTTATCAAATGATGATTATACATGTTGTTCAGGTGGTCTTGGACAACAAGAGATACAGTCCCCAACAACTGTGGCAGCACTTATCAAATGAACACCAGGTAATCTGCACCATTCAAACAGGTGGCAGCAAATTAAATACAGTTAGTTGATCTCTCAAGTTACAAGCCCACCAATTGATAGAGATTCAATGCTGGTTATTCAAGAGATTGTAGCATATGGATTTTCAACACTCTAGACATGGATACTGCAGCACTTAAAAACTCTTGACAGTTCAAAAAGTCCTCTGCTATGAACAATACAAACTATAGGACGTATCACTGCACTACTGCACTGGATAATCTATTGGTAGAACGAGACTCACCTTTTTAAGAGAGAGAGAGAGAGAGAGAGAGAGAGAGAGAGAGAGAGAGAGAGAGAGAGAGAGAGAGCATTGCGTATTGATGATACAGATTTAATTGCCGATACACTAGTATTCTTTAAAGTATGCTTTTCACACCCACATTGTCAGATGCTAAGTGAAAAACATTCTCCCACATCATTGCATCAAATTGTTTAGGGTGAAGAATTCTCTGTTAAGAATTCTGACCATGTCCATGGCTTGAATGGTCTCAGTTTCCAACATGTTTCTGTCCACAATGATAAAATTCTTTGTATATTGGTTCAGCTTTCCATGCACTAGATCTGCTTGACCATTCATTAAATGTATGTTTGCAAGTTTCTGTACCAAGTAAAGCTCTGTCTTTGATAACTAGTCATGAACTTTGGAACAGTGGGCAAGAAGTCCACCATGGACACATCACACATAATTGTGTATTGCTTTTCATAGTAGTGACTCCAATGTCATTGTCATCAGCTGCTTTTTATTATGAAACAACAGCATTGTACAAATGAGTTTCTCACATGTGTTGGTCATTCAAGACCTGGTCCCACCAGAAATATTCATTTATTATCATTGGTTTCTTGTCCAAAACATCCAGTGTTGTCTCTCCCCCTCCTCCCCCCCCCCCCCTCCCGCCACCATCTGTATAAGTTTGGCTCTAAAGACGTGGGACACCTTGAAAGTAATCATGTCATTGATTATCAGAAGATCGTATTATGGCTGAGCCTAGTTGCAGAATAAAATACAGCTTCGATGGTTCACCGTGACTGCTTTCAAAGACACTGGGGTCCACTGACTTAGTCAAAAAATGGAAACTACTGTGAAAATCTGATTAAGTTTTGGGCAATGTTTCTAGTATGCCCATCAATCATGTCATGTCGCTCTTTTCAGTTACGGGTACACATTGAGTACATAAAGCTGCCTAGAAAATAGTGTTTCCGACCAAGTATGAGGATCTGGACTTTGCCTCATGTCATACAGCCACCATAACATAACAGTCATGTGTTTCCTTCTTCATGACAATTCTCAGCCGCACGCTGTCAGAGCAATGAAGTTGGAGGCTGTAGTGGATGGGCATTGCTATTGTGGACCGACCGTTATGATCCAATGGATTTCCAGCATGACCCCCAAGTCTGCCAATCAGTCTGCACCAGATACCAGTGCAGTTAGTGCTCGCATTGAGGTTGACCCCTCACATGTGGTAGAGTGGGAGGTCACTTCAAGGTGTGGCAGGCTGTGAAGACTTCTTGGTAGGCTAAAAATAAGGCTTTCCTGGTTAGTCTGATGAAAGGATCCAGATGCTATCTGTGGCTAACAATGTTCCTCAGCCAGATGCAGCACTTGTCCTGTCTCAGAGAAAACCTCTCAGCCCACAAGATCCAGGAAGTCACGGAGAGTAGGCTTCCTAGTAGTTGGAAGCTACAATGATATGCTTGTTATAGAGCCACTTGGGGATGTAGCTACAATAGAAGTGAAGAAGGCCACTGTCCACATTGGGTTGAGTCATTCCAGATGTGGAATGGGTCTTTCTGGGTGCCATGAGCAGCACAGGGTGCAGCTAACTGCAGGTAATGGCTCATGTTGGTGCCAATGATGTGTGTCACTTTGGATAGGAAGAGATTCTCTCTGGTTTTATGTGGTTAATGTTAAGTGGTAAAAGCTGCTAGCCTTGCTTGTGAGATGAAACAGAGCACCATTTGCAGCATAACTGACAGGACTGATTGTGGACCTCTGGCATAGAGCCAAGTGGAGGGTCTGAATCAGTTGTGACCTCATAGACTGGATATTCCTCAACTTGTGCCACATGGTGGTGGCATTTTGGGTTCTGCTAAATAGACCAGGAGTCAATTACATGCAGGAGGCAGCTACATGGGTAGCAAGGGCTATGTGTTGTTGATTGAGCAAATCTTTAGGTTAGAGGGGCTCGGAAAAGCACAGAATCAGTTTCTCAAAGGGTCCAGGCCAAACACACGAAGAACATAAATCTATGAATGATTGGTATAACAATTGTAAATTGTCATAGCTGTGTTGGGAAAGCATGCACATGTGCATGTGTACGCGCGTGCGTTGCTGTTAGAAGTAGTTCATCTTGTAGCAAAATTGAAGGAGGTAATTCTCATGAGTTAGTATGGGTATAGGTTATTCTTGGCAACTGGAATAAAATAATAATTGGATCCTTTTACTGACCTCCAACTCAGATGATACAATTGCTGAAAAGTTTGCAAAAAACTGTAGTCTAATTTCAGATACATACCTGACTCTTACAGTTATAGTTCGTGGTGACTTCAATTTACCCTCGATATGTTGGTGAAAATGCAGGTTTAAATTTGGAGGTACACATAACACATCATTCAAAATTGTGCTAAATGCATTTTCTGAAAATTATTTCGAGCAATTAATTCACAAGCCCCCTCGATTAGTAAACAGTTGTGAAAACAGAGTTCACTTCTTTACAACAAATAATTCAGAGCTAATAATGAGCATCAGAACGTATGCAGGGATAATTGAACACAGGATGGTTGTAGCAACACTGAATACCACAACTCCCAAATCCACCAAAAATAAATGAAAAATGTATCTATTCAAACAAAGCAGATAAAAATTTGCTCAATGTCTTCCTGAGAGTGCAAGCTCTGCTTCTTCTAAATTAACAATGTAAGTGTGGAACAGATGTTATGTGAATTCAAAGAAATATCACAACCAGCATTTGAGGGGTTTATATCAAATAAATCAATGAACGATGGAACTGATCCCCCATCATATACAAAACAGGTCAGAACACAATTGCAGAAACAATGGAAAAAGGAACCAAATTTAAATGAACGTAAAACCCTGAAATTGGAGATCTTTTACAGAAGCTAGACATTTAGTGTGGACTTCAATGCGAGATGTTTACAATAATTTCCACCATGAAACTGTTTCACAACCAGGCAGAAAATCCAAAGAGATTGTGGCCGTATGTGAAGTATGCTAGTGGCAAAACACAATAAATGCCTTCCCTGTGTGATAGTAATGGAAATACTATCAATAACAGCACTGCTAAAGTAGAGTTGCCAAACACAGCATTCCGAAATTCCTTTAAAAAAGGAGACTAAGTAAATATTACGACTCTGAATCAAGAACAGCTGACAACTTGGCAGGTATCCTTGAAGTAGTGAAGCAACTTAAATCACTTAAGAGCAAGCCTTCCAGTACTGATTCAATAGCTCCATACTTAACAATCAGACAACTGCTTGCTCGACAAGAGATCAGTACTTAAGACTGAAAAGTTGCAAAGGTAACATGAATATTCAAGAAAGGCAGAGTGAGTAATCCAGTAAACTACAGGTCCATATTATTAATGTTGATATGCAACAGGATTTTGAAACATATATTGTGTTCAAACATCATGAATTGCATTGATGGGAACAGTCTACAGAAACAGTTGACAAGGGTTTTGAAAACATCATTCTTATGAAACACAACTAGTTCTTTACTCATGAGAAGTGTTGAGTGCTGTTGACAAAGGATTTCAAATTGACTCCATAATTCTACATTTCCAGAAGGCTTTCAACACTGTACCTCACTAGCAACTTGTAATCAAATTGTGTGCTTATGGAATATCGTCTCGGTTACGCAAAGGATTTCTGATTTTATATCAGTGAGGTCACAGTGTGTAATAACTGATGGGAAGCCATTAAAAAAAGCAGAAGTGATTTCTGGCATTCCCCAAGGTAGTGTTATAGGCCCTCTGCTGTTCCTTATCTATATAAATGATTTAGGATTATAATAGAAGGAAACATTCCACGAAGGAAAAATATACCTAAAAACAAAGATGATGTGACTTACCAAATGAAAGTGCTGGCAGGTCGACAGACACACAAACGAACACAAACGAACACAAACATACACACAAAATTCAAGCTTTCGCAACAAACTGTTGCCTCATCAGGAAAGAGGGAAGAGGGAAGGAGAGGGAAAGACGAAAGGATGTGGGTTTTAAGGGAGAGGGTAAGGAGCGCAAGTGTATACCCGTCCTTTTTTGCCCCCTAAGGTAAGTCTTTCCGCTCCCAGGACTGGAATGACTCCTTACCCTCTCCCTTAAAACCCACATCCTTTCGTCTTTCCCTCTCCTTCCCTCTTTCCTGATGAGGCAACAGTTTGTTGCGAAAGCTTGAATTTTGTGTGTATGTTTGTGTTCGTTTGTGTGTGTGTGTCGACCTGCCAGCACTTTCATTTGGTAAGTCACATCATCTTTGTTTTTAGGTATAAATGATTTAGGAGACATTCTGAGCAGCTGTTTTAGGTTCTTTGCAGAAGATGCTGTCATTCTTCATATAATAATGTCATCAGAAGATCAAAACCCATTGCAAAATGATTTAGGTAATATATCTGTTTGATACAAAAATTGGCAATTGACCCTGAATAATGGAAAGTGTGAGGCCATCCACATGAATGTAAAAAGGAACCCGTTAAACTTGTTTCACAATAAATCAGTCAAATCTAAAGGTTGTAAATTCAACTAAATATCTAGGAACTATGATTACAAACAACTTCAATTGGAAATAACACAGAAAATGTCATGGGGAAAGCAAATGAAAGAGCGCATTTTATTGGCAAAAAACTTACAAAATGCAACAGATCCACAGAAGAGACTGCCTACACTACACTTCTCTGTCCTCTGAGTACTGCTGTGCAATGTGGGATCTTTACCAGATAGGATTAACAGAGTATATTGAGAAAGTTCAAATAGGTTAACACATTTCTTATCATTGTAAAGTAGGGTAGAGAGTGTCATGGACATGATACAGGATTTGGTGTGGACATCTCATTAAAACAATGGTGTTTCTCAGTGTTACAGGACTTTCTCAGAAAATTTTAATCACCAACTGTCTCCTCCAAATGTGAAAATATTTTGTTACCACCAACCTACATAGGGAGTAATGACCATCATTATAAAGTAAGGGAAATCAGAGCTCACACAGAAAGATATAGGTCGTCTTTTTTCTGGGCACTGTTTGAGAGTGATAGCTGGTTCGATGAATGCCCTGTGAGGCACTTAAATGCGAATTTCAGAGTAGTCCTGTAGATAGAGATGCTCCTGCAGTGTTCTTGATGGGAAGTGTTTGATCACCCACAATACAACCTGTAAGTGGCTCCCTCTGAGTTTCAGCTATGCTCATATGAACTACTGGCCATGAAGACAGTACCTGCCTCTCTCCAAGCCACTACCTACCAACCCCCAACTCCTTTTCCTGCCTGCTGCCAAGCCCTTTTCTTGTCTACTGCCTCTCCCTCCCTCCATGCTTCCAAAATCTAACAAGGTTTCACACACACACACACACACACACACACACACACACACACACACACACACACACTGTGCTGTAGACCAGTGTAGAGAACTGGTGAAAAGCACATGTGACTGCCTTCTATGACAAGGGTACCGGAAAGTTTGAACAATGTTATGCCAAATGTCTAAGTCAAAGCAGTTACTATTTAGAGAAATAGCTGGAAGGTGAAGCAAACTGTTGCAAATAAAATGCTTTTGATTTTCACAGTGGTTTCAATTTTGTGACCATCAGACCTTACTTTCCGAATAGCCCCCACATATGTACAAGTTCTGCATGAGTTGGTTATGTTCTGCTCCTAAATATATAGACAGATATGTAAATCACACACAAATGGAATTCATTAGTGTTTTCTATGTCTATAAATTCAGAAATTAAGTATTGAAAAACAAGAATCTGAAAAATGTATTTTTTACTTGAAACACTGTAAGCAAAGTTACACCACAATTTAAAAATATCATTTCAGTGAAGTAGGAACATGAAAAATACATGAAGCACATTGTTATTTTGTACAATATGTTTGCATATATCACAGCAGCATTACATTAATGCAAAAGTCTGTAATAATCTCCCAAGTCTTCGTCTCTTTGGATTTCAAAAAAGAAAATAGTGTTGTTTTGAAACAATTTAGAAGATTAATAAAATTATATATGGTTAATGTACTTATTTTCCTCATATACAGTGTGTATAAGAAGAAAATTATATATCTGGCAGTGCATGCATTATTTCTATAGTTCTTTGCAAGGTAACTCATACAAGTGCTGAAATGCATGGGCTTTTATTGTATTGCTTAACCTGCAATACATCCTAACTATTTCACATCAGTACAACAGATGAAAACTTTTTCCTTTAGGCTCATTTGACTAAAAATATCAAATTATCACAGACACTCTTAATAGTAACACCTCTTTCAAGTCATATTTTCTATGATTTTGGGCTCTTAATTCAGCATATTTACTGACATTTTGCAATGTAGCAGTTAATGATGCCATTCTGTTTTTCTTTTTCCTTCCTTCTCCTCCCGCTAACTATAAAAGTCATGTTGATTTTTTTTTTAATACTGCATAAGTGTTGGTTTTCTATCTTCATGTGTGTTGTCTTCTAGTGAATCATCATTGCATTTCAGCCTCCTCCATCCTTATGATATGTGCTACATATAAATTTTCTTTTTATATCTCTGGGAATAGACTCGATTCACTGTGCATGTTTGTTGCATAATGGTTACACCACATGCTTTCAGTGGATCACTGATTTTTGTTTATAAATGTTTCCATTAGGTGGCAGCATCAGCAAAAAAGAAGCTGCTTACTGCAGTGTCAGAATGTCTTTGAGAAATAAAGGTAATTATTGTTCACGTTTAGTAATTTTGGGCCTGAATGTGTTCTTCATGTGCTCTAATATAGTAATAAAACCTATACCATTGAATAAATGCAGGAGGGAAGTTCTGGCAAAAGAACGTAAATAATTTAGGAGTAAAGGAGACTGCTCACAGAATAACAAAAGCATTGATTTTCTGGCAGGTACACACAAAAGAGAAAGAAAACCTGATGGATCTCTGAACTGATCCTTTCTGGTGCACGCGCACGCGCGCGTGCACACAAACACACACACACACACACACAAACACACACACACACGCGCGCGCGCGCGCGCACGCGCGCACACAAACACACACACACACGTGTGTTTTTATTACTATATTAGAGCACATGAAGAACACATTCAGGCCCAAAATTACTAAACGTGAACAATAATTACCTTTATTTCTCAAAGACATTCTGACACTGCAGTAAGCAGCTTCTTTTTTGCTGATGCTGCCACCTAATGGAAACATTTATAAACACGCGCGCGTGCGCGTGTGTGTGTGTGTGTGTGTGTGTGTGTGTGTGTGTGTGTGTGTGTGTGTGTGTGTGTGTGTGTTTGTGTGTGTTTGTGTGCACGCGCGCGTGCGCGTGCACCAGAAAGGATCAGTGAAGTATGCTAGTGGCAAAACACAATAAATGCCTTCCCTGTGTGATAGTAATGGAAATACTATCAATAACAGCACTGCTAAAGTAGAGTTGCCAAACACAGCATTCCGAAATTCCTTTAAAAAAGGAGACTAAGTAAATATTACGACTCTGAATCAAGAACAGCTGACAACTTGGCAGGTATCCTTGAAGTAGTGAAGCAACTTAAATCACTTAAGAGCAAGCCTTCCAGTACTGATTCAATAGCTCCATACTTAACAATCAGACAACTGCTTGCTCGACAAGAGATCAGTACTTAAGACTGAAAAGTTGCAAAGGTAACATGAATATTCAAGAAAGGCAGAGTGAGTAATCCAGTAAACTACAGGTCCATATTATTAATGTTGATATGCAACAGGATTTTGAAACATATATTGTGTTCAAACATCATGAATTGCATTGATGGGAACAGTCTACAGAAACAGTTGACAAGGGTTTTGAAAACATCATTCTTATGAAACACAACTAGTTCTTTACTCATGAGAAGTGTTGAGTGCTGTTGACAAAGGATTTCAAATTGACTCCATAATTCTACATTTCCAGAAGGCTTTCAACACTGTACCTCACTAGCAACTTGTAATCAAATTGTGTGCTTATGGAATATCGTCTCGGTTACGCAAAGGATTTCTGATTTTATATCAGTGAGGTCACAGTGTGTAATAACTGATGGGAAGCCATTAAAAAAAGCAGAAGTGATTTCTGGCATTCCCCAAGGTAGTGTTATAGGCCCTCTGCTGTTCCTTATCTATATAAATGATTTAGGATTATAATAGAAGGAAACATTCCACGAAGGAAAAATATACCTAAAAACAAAGATGATGTGACTTACCAAATGAAAGTGCTGGCAGGTCGACAGACACACAAACGAACACAAACGAACACAAACATACACACAAAATTCAAGCTTTCGCAACAAACTGTTGCCTCATCAGGAAAGAGGGAAGAGGGAAGGAGAGGGAAAGACGAAAGGATGTGGGTTTTAAGGGAGAGGGTAAGGAGCGCAAGTGTATACCCGTCCTTTTTTGCCCCCTAAGGTAAGTCTTTCCGCTCCCAGGACTGGAATGACTCCTTACCCTCTCCCTTAAAACCCACATCCTTTCGTCTTTCCCTCTCCTTCCCTCTTTCCTGATGAGGCAACAGTTTGTTGCGAAAGCTTGAATTTTGTGTGTATGTTTGTGTTCGTTTGTGTGTGTGTGTCGACCTGCCAGCACTTTCATTTGGTAAGTCACATCATCTTTGTTTTTAGGTATAAATGATTTAGGAGACATTCTGAGCAGCTGTTTTAGGTTCTTTGCAGAAGATGCTGTCATTCTTCATATAATAATGTCATCAGAAGATCAAAACCCATTGCAAAATGATTTAGGTAATATATCTGTTTGATACAAAAATTGGCAATTGACCCTGAATAATGGAAAGTGTGAGGCCATCCACATGAATGTAAAAAGGAACCCGTTAAACTTGTTTCACAATAAATCAGTCAAATCTAAAGGTTGTAAATTCAACTAAATATCTAGGAACTATGATTACAAACAACTTCAATTGGAAATAACACAGAAAATGTCATGGGGAAAGCAAATGAAAGAGCGCATTTTATTGGCAAAAAACTTACAAAATGCAACAGATCCACAGAAGAGACTGCCTACACTACACTTCTCTGTCCTCTGAGTACTGCTGTGCAATGTGGGATCTTTACCAGATAGGATTAACAGAGTATATTGAGAAAGTTCAAATAGGTTAACACATTTCTTATCATTGTAAAGTAGGGTAGAGAGTGTCATGGACATGATACAGGATTTGGTGTGGACATCTCATTAAAACAATGGTGTTTCTCAGTGTTACAGGACTTTCTCAGAAAATTTTAATCACCAACTGT